>NC_143396.1:116532153-116835183 GCF_052110815.1 Crocodylus siamensis | reverse complement strand
AATTGTAAAGGCAATTTTGATTTCTTAAAAACATAATCTCGTGTTTTATTATATTTTTAACTTTATAAATTAATTAAGCTGTTCAATAGATTTAGTGTTAGTAGAATAAGTAGCCAACTCTATTTCTAACATTAACTGAATGTGAATCAAACATCTTTCATTTAAGGACTTAATGTTATTAGGTTTTTTCCCCGTAAGTGCTATGAGTGTAATTCAGAAGTTTATAATCAGTTGAAATTATGGGGTTTTGTGGGGGAGAAGGTTCCCTTGTCCAGATTCTTGTAACAATGTCCCTTATTTATAAAGTGAATTAGTCTCGAATCAATACAATTTATTAGGGCTGTGCGAGTGGGCAGTGATCTGATCCGGCTTCAGATCGGGACACTTCAGATTGCCACAACCTGACCTGGAGCTCCAAGCCGAGTTTCTGCCTCGATGCAGCCGAAGTGGCTCCAAAGCTTCGGAGCTGCCTTGGAGATCTGGCCATAGGGTATAATGGGGAATCAATGGAAGATCCATAACTTTGTTGTTTTTTGTATGATAGGGATGAAACTTGCAGGGATGGTAGCCTCTGCTAAGAGCATGAAGCCTGCCAAGTTTCAAGAAGATCGGTGCAGGGGTTGGGGGGGAACTGCACCCCAAATGCTTGAAAGCAAAGCTTCTGTCACGTCCACGTGTTACAACACAGCAGGCTGAAAACTGCAGGGGTAGTGGCTCTCACTGAGGCCACAATTCCTGCCAGCTGTGTGTGTCCTACAGCAGTCCTGAGTGAGTGCTGGGCCCTGCCAGGCCACAAAGCCTGCCTGCCAGCTGTGTGTGTCTTGCTGCGGGAGTCTGTTGTTTGGGCCCTGCACCCCAAGCTGCTGACAGGCAAAACTTGTGATGTAGTTAGGTGACACTGTGTGGGTGTGGGGGTGTGGGTGTGGGTGGGTGGGTTAAGGTGCGCCCTTCCTGGTGCTGGGGCCTCTGCACAACATGGCAGTGTGCCCTACTGAAGTCTCCCCCTCCCCTACAGCCTCACGCCCCGGCCTCAGCTTTATGTGACAACAGGTACAATAACTTAGCTTGTTCAACACCAGTAGCATCAGCAGCAGCATCAAAGGTACCCACACGGAACTATCACAGAGCCTATCATTTTATAAAGGAATTGACAGCAAGAAGTAAAGATGTTGTGTTGTGTTGGACATATGATGTTATTCATGGTGTGGGATGGCTTATCTTGTGTTTTAATGTCTGTGTGTGTATTATGAAAAAAAAAGGAGTACTTAAAAAAAATGTATCTTTGGAAGCTTTAGGGTTGAAAACCCCTTTGTCAGGCTGAGGAAGTACCTGCAGTTGGTCCTGGATGGAAGGAATAGTAAAGAAGCCAGAGGCTGGCATGCAATGCAGGCAAGAAAGCCAGTCAGTGAAAATGGAAGTGGAGGCATCAGGGGGTGAGGTACAGGCTGGTGTGGGGGGCAGGGGAGAAAGGGGGATGTAGCAGCGCAGGTAAAAGTGGAGAGGTGCCTGGGGAGTCAGATGTCCGGCAGGTCGCAGAGTGCCAGAATTCCACGGTCTATATTGAGTCCATGAGTTTCTGTACCTTCTACCTCGGAGGCTGATGAAGTACAGTTCATAGGCCCAGATCTGAAAACTGGTTTATACTATCAAGCAAGCACCTAACCTCATCACCAGAACTGAAGCCAACTTCCTACAGCTCAAAACACAAAACCTGCCAACAATCTCCAGTACCCTGACAAACTGCACACCAGAATCTATCAACGACAACAAAACCCAACTACCTGTGGGGGCACGTTCCTCACCAAAAAACACTCTGCCTCCAGTCTCTCAGGTCTGATCCTGAGAGGGAACAAATTACAATAGAAACAACTTTTCTTTTACCTGTGCTGCTACATCCCCTTCCCCCCCTACCCTAACCTGTCCCTCCCCCCACAATGCCTCCATTTCCATTTTCACTGACTGGCTTTCTTGCCTGCACTGCAGGCCAGGCCAGCCTCTGGCTTCTTTATTTTTCCTTCCATCCAGGACCAACTGCAGGTACTTTCTCAGCCTGACAAAGGTCTTTTCAAACCTAAAGCTGGCATCCCAGCTGAGCTCACCAGGAGCCTCACAACTGCACTGCAACCAGCAAGCATCAGGCCTGTCAAAGACATGACAGGTCTGAGCACTCCCCACCCAGGACTTTGTGCGTGTATGCGTTAGCTGGAGGTTATGGCACCTCCTCCCACCTTTCACCAGGGGTCATTGGTCCTGGCATTTATGGGGCTGCTGCACCACCAGCAGTCCCACCAGGCCTCCCTACCCTGGCAGGGTGCAGTTTTAGTGCAGGACCTGGGGCCTCCTCCTTCCCCATAGCCCCAATCCCATACCTCCAAGTTTGTCCTGGCAGGGGAATGAGCTCAGCAGGGACATGTTCTTCCCCTGCTGGCTGGTGATGCAGTTAGTGCCCCCTCCAGCTGAGAGCAGGGCATTACTTGGCTTTTCAAAACCTCCAAAAATGAAATTGATGCAGATGGAGTGAGGAGGGTGGCACTCACTCCATCTGCAGGTGCAGCTTGGGGAACCCCAGCAGCGGGAGGTTCACCTTTAGGAACACCAGCTGCTCCACCAACATAGGATCCAAGCAGGTATGGTGGGGTGTCACAACATCCCCAGCAAAGCTGAACACCTTCTTGCTTGGAACACTGGTTGGTGGGCAGGACAGGTGTTGCCAGGCAACTGTGGCCAGATCCCACCACATATGGCTGCAGCTTGCCCAGTTGGCCAAGGGGTTACATTCCAGTGGCTCCACATCCTCAGTGAGAGAGGTAACCACTGAAGCCTTGGCGCTACCTGCCCAAGCCTGGGTTCTGGTGTGTTTGGACCCCAACATTGAAGCCATGCCCATGGCCCACATTGGCAGTTCCTGGTGTGGAGGAGATTGGCTGGTGCTGGTGCTGGCACCGGTGCTGGTGCTGGGAGTGCTGGCACAGAAAAGTAGATCCCCCTCTTTCACATCCCCTTGCCTCTGCACTTTGGCCTCCCTGACTTTGTTCACCAGCATCTGCATCCAGTGATCAAAGATTTTGGGGCTGCCAGTGCACATGCTCCCCTTCACCCTCAGGTTGCACATGCCTACCATCATGTGGACCATACTGGACTGCAAGGGATCCAGCTGTCTCCTGATGCCCTCTTTCAGCCACCTCACCAGTGGATGCATGTCTGGTGACAGCGGCCTGCCCCAGCCAGGAACAGTGAACCCCTGGAACTTCTCCATTTAGTACTACAGTTCCCTCACTAGGGGAATCACCTGGCTGAGGAGGGCATCACCAGCACTAAGGGTCTCGATGGCCTCGAGAAAGGAAGATGGTACCCCACTCAGGCTTGCTTGGGGAGATATGGATCAGTGCCCCCCTTGAACAGAGCTATCTCACCGGCAGCCCTGTCCCCCTCCAAGACATCCCTCACTATTAGGTGCAGCCTCTGTGCCACACAGCGGATGCCAACAAAGCTGGCATCATGGACAGCCTTCACCATATTGGCCCCATTGTTGGTGACCATGAACCCACGCGTGAGCTCAGCCTGCCCAACGAGCCACTCCTGCACCATGTGGTTCATGGTCCCCATGATCTCCCTTGCTGTGTGGGACTCATTCAGCACCTCAGCTTGCAGTAGAGCCCACCGACGGCCTGACTGATCACACCAGTGCCCTGTGAGGGAGAGGAAGGCATGATCACCACCCTGGCTGCTCCAGATGTTGCAGGCTACCTGCGGCCCTGCCTTGTTCAGCTCCTCCCTCAAGTACTCCCTGCATGCCTCATACAGGGAGGGCACCACCATCCTGCTAAAGGTGGTGCATGTGGGCACTTTGTAAAATGGGGCCAGAAGTGCTACGAACTGCCTGAACCCTGGTTGCTCAACTAGGGAGAAGAGCTGGCTATCCAGAAAAAAACATCTCCCCAACGCTGTGGATGATCTCGTGCACCTTGGGAATGAGCCCCCATTTCTGTCCATCTTTCCCCCACTGGTCCAGGGTGAGCTGCCTCTGCTTTGGGGGTAAGGGGGTTTTGGAGCAAGCGGAGGACTTCCCTTTCAGCACACTTGCACTGGTGCCAGGCTGAGCAGCAGGAAGAAGGGCAAGGGGGTGGTGCCTCCTCAGATGCAGCAGCATTGCAATGGTGGAAAAGTGTCTCACATCCTTGCCATGGCTCCTGTGCCTTCAGCAGTGCTGGCAGATGGCAAACCTGGGATCATCTGCCACCTCAAAATGATCCCACACTGGTGCCCACTTCTGGACTGAGCAGAGGTGGTGCAGGTGCAGAGACATTAGGCACAGACACTGCTCCCACCACCTGGCTTCCACTGGCAGCACTGATGTCATGGCTGCTCGGGAATAGAATGCATCTGTGTTTGGGATGGGGGGACCTTGCAGCTCTAGCTCTCTCCTTACCCCCTTTCCTTTCCCTGCCAGAAGACCTGGCACCTGCCTTTCCAGCACGCTTCATATTCATCTTGCCTGTGCTGCAAAAGGTGTGTGTGTGTGTGTGTGTGTGTGTGTGTGTGTGTGTGTGTGTGTGTGTGTGTGTGTGTGAATCCTTTTGTATATCTGTCTGTCTTGTTCTCCTGTGAATATATTTGTCTATCTTGTGCTGTGAATGAAATTATTTTTGTGTCTTCTTTCTGGCTCTCATGATATTGTCCATCTTATGGTGCGAATGAAATTATTTGCATATGTTCCTATGTCTCAATACATTATCTGTGTCTTGCTCTTCTGTAAATATCTGTCTGTCTTCTTCCGCTGTGATTTTTTTTCTGTATTGTGGGTCTCTACATGTGTGCATGCGTGTGTGCGTGCATGCAAGCAAGCAATCCGTGCCTCCCTGCACAGTGATAGATAACACTAGCTGGGAAAACACAACTGTCTTTTTGCAAAGTTTCCAAAACAAGTTCCCAAAAAAATAATTCAAAAAAATAAATTGAATTGTAATACTACTACTAATTAAATTGAATTGAATAGCTAAGCTAAACTAAGGTAAGTTAAGCTAAATCTTAACCACTCCTTTATAACACGAAAAAGCAGCAGGCACGTCTCAGTCACAGTGTTCCTCTCTCACACAGCTGCTGACAGGGAACAAGCTGCAAAAGGCACAGAAGGGCTGGAAACTGGGGCTTTTCTACATTTTTTAGTCCCACCCCACAGACGCTGCCATTGGAAATGGTAGCCAGGAAGAAATCCAAAGCGGTATCCGAAGACTTGCACAGCCCTACAATTTATCATATGTGAAATCCATTTTAATTGTACCCACACTTTCTGAAGTTATAGAATCACAGAATCATAGAAAATTAGGATTGGAAGGGACCTCAGGAGGTCATTTAGTCCACTCCCTGCTCAAAGCAGGACCATCCCCAATTGTATCATCCTAGCCAAGGCTTTGTCTACCTGGGTTTAAAAAAAAACCTCTGAGGATGGAGATTCCACAACCTGTTCATAGTCATTAAGATGAGAAAGCTCTTGCTCAACTTTATGGTAGTATCGTGTATAAAAAGGTTGGAAACTGGTCCAGTGAACAGGGCAGATAATGTGAGTCAAGAATATAATGCTTATTTTCCTCAGATGTGAGTTGTAAGTCCTCAGGTCTCCACTAATGCCCTAAACCTAAAGGCTGACAGATACGAACCTTTAAAAATGATTAGTCTAGTTAAGCCTGGATTCTACTCTTGGCTTTGAAGATGATATGTTGTAAGTTTGGATAACTCAATTTAGGTCATTTATTTTAGATGCTTCTATCCATGCAAATTTGAAATTATGTGATTATTTGTTGACACAAGCAGAAGATAAGCGTGCTTGAAGTGGCTATGAGCTGGTTGTGTGTAGCCTATTGTAGGCATGAAACATGGACTGGTTGGAGGCATGGGTGTGGGAATAGTGGGTCACTAAAAGAAAGAAAATAAGGAAGTAAAATAATCTCTTTATATGCCAGTACATGTGTAAGACCTACACATACTAAGTTCTGAACTTGCATTACTAGCCTTAGGACAGAAAAAAACAATCTTTCTTCTACCATGCCTGTTTAAAAATCATAAATAGTCTGACATTTCAAATTTGTTCAAGGTCCAGCTTCCTGATTTAGTCCTATACATGCCAGATGCACCTGAGACAGATATAAGGCATGAAAATCATGAGGAGTTACTTCTTAATCAGTTTGGTCAGTCATCACATTCTGTCATAACTTTTGAAGTGTATCTTTACTGCAGACTTAATTCAGGTTCCTGTGTGGTGGTTGTCCCACCTCCTTTCTGTCCACACCCTCATACCAGATAGTTGTGATGCTTTTAAACCAGGTTGCTTGGCATGGCTTAGGTTTAGGAGATAACATAGATTTTGGGTGCTACTTTTACCTGAGCTATTAACCTGTGATGCTTCAAAGTAATCAATCAAGTATTGATAGCCCTACAGAACTCTTCACACAGCTAGAATGACAAACAAGTTCTTATACAGTTCAATTTAGTAACAGACAAAAAACCATAGGATACTCCCTCAGAAAGTATAATAATATAGAAAAATGGATGCAGGATCAGTCATTCCTCAAATTAACTCAAATAGGATGTAGTATGCGTGGGAAAATTTCGAGTGAGTTAACATAAGTATGTTTGGCTAACTGGCCAGACATGGGTGTCAGTCACTTGCTTTAACTTTCCAGTACAAACATGGTAATTTTCTAATATAATTCATAGATTAATACCCTCTTTATATACTAGTAAGAGTTTGTTTTGCTAAATATACTTATCTTGGGAGGAAGCCAAGCTCAGTGTCATCTGAAGTGGTTGGCCATTGTCATGCATGTGCATCACTAAGCAAAATATGTACACTTCTGTATGTATCTTCCTCAATTTTTTGCATGTGGAATCAAGTCAGCATTAAAGCAAGCAGCTGAGTGTCTAGCAGCTGTATCACTGGGCAGAATGGATAAAATGGTCTTGTTTGTAGATATAAAATTATTACTTTTGTCTTTGGTGACACTTTGTAGCTGCTCTTCATTCATAGTGCCATATACATTTGAACAAATACCTAAATTTTCTAACATAAGTGAAAGTTCTGATTCAGATTATCATTAATTTAGATTATCTCATTTAGCTCTGATTTAGATTATCACTACTGAAGTATCTCCGGTCCACTCCTGGGTTCGCCACTGAGCACGCAGGGGGTCCTTCCGCGCTCCTGTGGGACACTCCATCTGTCCCAGCATCTCAGCATTCATGAGCTGTGCCTGGTACCTCAAGGTATGTAGAAAAAACATTTGAAGCAGTGTCTATGTCCAAACTATGGATTCTGTGAATCGGCATTGAATCTTCAGATTCAGATTCAGGCAAATCGAATCGGGGACAGTGATTTGAATCAACGAATTGAATCGCTGTCCCTGATTCAGGCTGAATCCAAATCCGAATCAAATAGGGCCTGTTTCACATACCCCTAGTATCCAAGGAGGATAATCTGAAGTCTTAATGATTTTAGGCTAAAATTGGTTTCAGGCTCCATTAAAACAAAACCTCTTATGTGAGCATTATTTGGCTGATGGAAAGAGAATAGAATAGAACACTTAATAAAGTGAACAAGTATAACTACAGAACCTTGTATATAAAAATTTGTAGTGGAGTGTGTTTATTTACAGATTGTAAAATGGGGAATTGTGTCTACCTCCCTGAGATTTTATGATGATGTTTTAAAATTAGGTTTAGATCTCCAGCTGAGACATCCTTTGTAAATGCAAGCTATTACTGTTGGTATACAAAAGGACTTGAATATTTTCTAAATTCAATTCAACTCCAAAGCAAGTTACTTTTTTAAAATATTTAAATAAAGGGATGCACCACCAGTTTGAATAGAATCTTTTCTCTGGTAATTGTCAATAAAAGAATATAACTTTACCAAAATTTTCCTGCTCAGCTGCTGAAGAAAAAGCTTCCAACTTACAGTGCAGTAGCAAATTTCATCAGATAAAAACAAAAGTATTTACATAAACTTAAAATATCCATTTCATCCAAGCTCTGATAATGACAGGATGAACGTAACTCCCACGAACTTGCAATGTTGACAAGCTTCCCTGTGCCCTTGGGGGGGGAAGAGTTATCCTTTTTAAAAAAAAGGTATAATCTTGCCATGTTCATTAATTAATAGGCATTATCTCACCGACCAGTTAACAGTAAAGATTATCTACTACTGAACTGTGTTGAAGTTATTCACAGACCATGTTTTTGGTGATCATGACATCAGGACCCCAACCAAACTTCCTGTCTACCAAGCAGTGGTCATTCCTACCCTGCTATATGGGTGTGGAGACTACAAAATATATTAAAAACACCTGAAAGCTTTGGAACATTACCACCAGCAATGTCTTTGGAAAATCCTCCATATTTGTTTCCAGAACAGAAGAACAAATGTCCACATTCTGTCTCAAGCAAACTTTACCATCATCAAGGCCCTATTTTATATGGCACAAGCACCATTGGATGATAACAGACAGAAAACATGCAAACAAAATACTAAAGCTCTATCTACCTTGTTACATTTTTAACTTCCTCAAATTCTTCAAAAGAAGACTGGATGCACACCTTGCTGGGGTTATTTGACCCCAGCAGTCTTTCCTGCTCAGAGCAGGAAGGCTGGACCCAAGGATTACATGAGGTCCTTTCCAGCTCTAAACTTCTGTGAAACTGTGACAGGATGCAACATAAGAATGCCTGACAAACAGCTTTCAAAACGGATCCTGTTTTTCCAACTCAGTGCTCTACAGGTGGGCAGAATTCAAGCATATTGTAAAGGCCGATCTGAAGAAATATAATATTTAACATCAGGAGTTGGGAGACTTGAGCACTGAATTGTCCTCAGTGGTGCTGTGATGTATAACAAGGTGTTGATCATTGTCACAGGGTCACTTAGGTGCCCTGTTCCTAGAATAGGATTAAGGAGCTGCCAATCACCGGGGCAACTCAGGTGCCGGTTGCTGGGGCAACCAGGCAGGTCACATGGCCAAAAAGGGGGCAGGGCCAGACCTTTATAAACAGCCCAGGCCAGAGCCTGGGAAGCAGTTCCCTCCAGATAGCTGCAGGAGCAGGAGCTCTGTGGGAGAGCTGAGCAGGCCAGGTGGATGGTTGCTGCCTGACCGGCTGCAATGATGCAGGGGTAGAGAGAACCCTAAAAGGAACATGGTGAAGAGCCTAGTGAGTGCAAGCTTTGTGTTATAAGCCGGTAGGCTTCTGGTTTGTGTTGCAGCCGCTTTGCTCATGGCTTTGTTACTGTTTAATACCGGAGGACCAGGTGAGGCTGTAGGGGCGTGAGGAGGCCTCACAGGGGCTCCCCAGTAGCTTGGGGGTTCCCAGTGCCCAGCGGGCACAGCAAGCAGTGCCACAGTGGGCACAGTGTTTTAGAGTGCCGGAGGGGCGTCCGGTCAGTGTGGGGTTGGGACCCCAGCCCGCGAGGGCGGTTGCCCGGTAGGGCATACGACCCGGAGGTAGGGTCAGGGGGCCAGGCATGGCTACAAGCCACCTAAGCCCCGGGCGTGAGAAGTGTGAGTAGTGCAAGAGGCGTGGCACGAGCACGAGAGGCGCGATATAGGCCCGTGAGGGTGATATTTTGTCCAGTGTGGGCAAACGACACAGGAAAGGGGTCAAGGGGCCAGGCATGGCTGCAGGCCACCTGAGCCCCAAGTGCGAGAGGCGCGGCAGAGGCCCCAGAGGGGGCAACGGGCGCGGGAGGCGCGGCACAGGCACGAGAGGCGTGACATAGGCCCTGAAAGGGCGGGAAGCCCAGAGGGTATGGGCGCGTGTAGTTTACAGACGCCCACCAGGGCGTGGGCAGGAGAGAATCTCAGAGGGGCTCCACTGTGGTGGGGACCCCAGAGAGTCAGAAGGGGCGTAGGTTGTGTGACAGGCCCAGGAGTGCCGGTAAAGGGGCGTAGGTTATGGGACAAGCCCAAAGGTGCCGGTAGAGGGGCGCAGGTTGCACAACCAGCCCAGGGGCACCAGTGAAGGGGCATCAGGTGCGCAATAAGCCCAGGAGTGCCAGAGAGTGGGTGCCAGGGCATGACAGGCCCAGGGGTGCCAGAGAGGGGCATCAGGGTGTGGTGAGCCCAGGGACGCCAGAGAGGGGCGACGAAGGGCAAGGAGTTAATAACATCCAGGAACAGCTGCGAGGCTTGGGGCATACTAAAGGGGAGATTTGGAGACACACATAGCCCTTAAGGCTGGGGTGCACCGACTCGCCCTATAAGGGATGGGGAGTAGTGCCAGCATATTACCATGGACAAGGGAATCGTAGACAGCCTCCCTTACAGAACCATAACACCAAAGACGTGGCGGGCGAGACGAGAGGGTGCTAGGTCGCCCCTAGGCCCCGCCCCGTGACTATCATCGCTTAGAGCAAACTCCACTATGGAGGCTGATAGATCCGAGAGACAAAGGGAAAGATCCCAACATGACCAAGACCCACTTCTTTGCCCAGAACTATTTTCCAGGCATGAGCGACTGGTGCCTCCCAAATCTGGGGGAGGGGGGGCAGCACCAGATCACCAGTGGGGAATGGGGGCATCCCCCAGCAGCCAATTGCCAAGCCCAGAACCACCACCAGCAAAACCAGAAGTGCACTTCCGCTGGCACTTCCAGTTTCATGGCTGGTGCTTCCAGGGGTGCACAGCCAATCTTAGGGTGTGCACATGCCATCTCTAGACTCACTGACAACTCCCCTATTTACCAGAAGACAGTCCTCCTCTTATTAAGGGACTGCTGACAACATTGAAGTTACTATAATGCTACTAGCCTGTTCCTCAAATCTCAAACTATAATCCCAAGTGTCTTTTATACTAGTCAGTTGAGACTGCCAGAAACAATGGCTGGGAATGTCAGCTCATTGCTTCAGAATATAAATCTAATTTGTGCCTGTACAGCTGGATTCTACTTCTGCTGTAGTCAATGGGTATTTTGCCATTAATTTTCATGAGAGGAGAAGCAGGCGAGAAGAATGCTATGTTATTGTCAAGATATTAGCAGCATTTTAATGGCATTCTTTTTTAAATCTCAGATGTATTCTTTACCAAGCTAAATGAATATCTGTCATGGCAGATGTACCATAAGATGGAAAAAAATGAAGGGTATCAGAGTGCACACTAATGAAGGATTACCAATCTTCTGTTCAACATAAGAAGGAAAGTAGAAAATTAAGATACTTAACTATATATTCAGACCCAAAATTTTGCCCAAGCTGAACAGCCTATTGGGCTAGCAGAGTTATCCCTATAGGCATGCAAGGAAGTGGTGTGACTGGCATCACAGTAAACGGTTTCTGGTGACCCAGCTTGAACAACAACTTATCTATTTATACCTAGATCAACTAGGAATAACCTTCAGTCAAAAACCCGAGCAGGGCTCAAGTTCATGAGTTCAGCAGCCTAGAAAAGTGGGTTAGCTGCTCAGCCACCTCTCTGGTCTTATTTTATGTTATTTAATACTATTTCCTCTCTAATAGATCTTAAACAAGATCCAAAATTCAATTACATTTCAGTACTACCTACCCTATTAAAATTTCTATTTCTCTGATTTCTACTAAGGCACAGGGTTACCAGACTGTCAATTCATCTTACATTTTGGATTAAGTAAACTTAAGAACTTTCCTGCAAGAATAGACACTGACAGAATATTAGCTCCCCAAGTTATTATTAACATAATTGAATGATCTAGCAGGACAAGGAGTTTAGAAGAATGGAGGGAACATAAAAGATAACATTTTCATTCATTACATGTATTACTTTGTGAAAAATCTCATGCCACTTCCAATGTGTATATGAATGGCATGTATGCAATGATGTACAGAAAATGAAAGATATCTTTCTTAAGTATGTTTAAAGGGTAGACCCTGAAAAATGTGTTCCTTTAAACAAACATTACATGATTACATAGACGTATGAATCATCCATGCAAAATGTCTGCTATTAAAGTATTATCTAGGTAATTTGTAGGATAAACTTTCAAAAGGTGCAATTAACCTTAGGATCAGTGTCAAGGACCCAATAGCCTGTCCTTTACATCTTTTCTTTTTCATCAGAGACATGTCAGTGACATAGTTCACATGATGGTGATGGACACAGGGGGCTTCACTTTCTCTCTTCCCTCTTATCATTGAGGACTTCTGCTTAAGGGGCTTTTGGCTGTTTGTTATTGGTTTTGCTTGCTATTTTTAGCATAATATGTATCCAACCAAGGGATTGCAATCTTTCTTTTGGACAGTTATTCAGGTCTTCCAGCATAATTTGCCATACTTTGCTTTGAAGACATCTCAGGAACTTCTATTTTTTTTTTTTTTTTTTTTGCTGCTTAATACTTAACAGTATAAGCCATGTATAGAATATATTATTTGTTCTCCCTAGACTACTTTGACTTTCAAGTTCTTGCTGGGTGCAATTGTTTCTGAAGCTCAGGAAATAGCTAAACATGGTGAGCCAGCTAAAGAGTAAATGAGTTCACTTTGAATTCAAACAATGTAATAGTTTGTTAGTTCTTAAAATATTTGCTTTTTAATGAATGTAAAGACAACTTTAATGAAGAACAGTCTGCTATTTGAAGAAATAAAACACTCTACTATGAACTGACTTTTTATCCATTCAAACAGAGATGTTCAACTTCTTGGTTCCTGGAGGCCATGCACTGTGTGGACAACACAGAAGTAGGGCCACATATTGTGGAGGCTGCTTGCTGTTTGGGCAGCCCTCCCTTCACTACACAGGGACCATGGGCAGCCCAGCTGTCTCCTGCCATAAGCACAATCTAATCCTGCTCCCAGCCTCTGGACAGTCTGCCCCCTTGCTACCATGTGCAGCATAGGCAACCCAACTCCCTTACTTGCCATGCACCCATCATGACAAAGGGCTTTACCCAACTCCCTCCTCTGTTGCACATACAGCACAGGAAGCTTCTGCCTCCACCACCATGTGCAGTGGATGTGGTGCAAGTAGCCCTTCCCCCTCCCATTATGTGCACAGCATGGGAATCTCAGCCCTCTCCCACTAAGCTGCCCCACCCCACAGCAAGGAGTAGAAGCTGGAGGAAAGGGGGAGCTTTTGGAGACCCGGCTGCTGCTGTATTGAGAGAACTGAGGAGAGCAATGGATGTGACCCTGCAAACTGCATATTAGCCACCCTTGGGCCACACATGGCCCTCCGGCAACTGGTTAAATAACCTGCATTAAAAATATTTTTCAGTAAAGATATTTAGCTAAGCATGAGAACATACCTGTAATCTTCAGCAAGGTAAGTTTTTCCATTTCCCCTACATTCATTTGTATCCTTTTTTATTATTGGTTTTATACATAGCTGAGCATGGGTTACTTCAGTTATAGATTAGTACTGGATCTGTTTACAGTTTGGATGGACACGGTCTTAGAAATGTCTACTTTCTGTTAATATTTTTTTCAGCAGGATCTATTTCATTCATAAAAGCCTGAATAGGATAACTGACTTTTTTTTCCATGTGACTTCTAATAGAAAATATAACAAACTTCCAGGTAAGAGAACACTAGAAAAATAAGCCAAGTAAAACAGAGTTCAGCTGTGAAAAACAAAACTTGTGGCTACAGTAAATAGGATAATATGTCTAAGCTTTCCCATATCTTCAATAAAAAAAAAAAGAATTTGCTCTCTGGAAAATATAGAACCAACTGAAAATCAAATTAGACCCAGGAACATCAGCATCCTTGGGGTGCCAGAAGATGCAGAGAGAGATAATCCATTTTTGGACCACCGCTTCTAAAAAATGCTTCATCTTCATGTCATAAACTATCCTTTATACAATGAAAAAAACCCCTACAGTTTTCAGAGGATGAAAAATAAAACAGGAAAGAAGAAGTAGGATTCTATATAGAACCTTAGATGTAAAAGACAAGGAAGAGAGATATCTGGATTAATGCAAAAGTAAAACGAGTTGTTTTCTAAGGAGAAATAATTTATTTTTATATTTTATTAATGCCTCCCAACTCAACTGAAAAGCAGAGTTTGGCTTCTGCCTAAAAAGTCACTGTGGAAAACAAGAAGTAGTCGGTTACATTCCTCCAAATACGAATTAATTGTACATGGGTTCTAGTCTCCACTCAGGCAGGAAAAAATTTCACATACATCTTTCACTTCCCAGAAAAGTACCCAGACCACTAGGATCAAGGCAAAACTGATGCCATCCCACATGTTGAAGATCGGCCAGTGGGTAGAAAGCAAAGCAAAAGACACTGGAACCAGGAAAGCATGCAAGCTGAAGCCTGGCTGTAGCCCAGTGAGGAGGGCACTTGCCTAGGTGAGTGAGAAACTGAGCTGTGGCTTTTAGCCCCTGCTCCTGGTGCTGTTTATACAGTCTGCATTAAATAGAACCCAGCTCTGATTCTTGAGTTAGTGCGCCACCCTATAGGGTCTAAGTTATATGGGCAAAGGGTCCTCTTCCAAACTGAATTCACTATTGTTGATTTAAGTTATGCATGCACTGAGTATGCCTAATAGAGTGGGTCTTTTCGAAACACCAAACTGGTGTGGAAATTTGGATAACTTTTGGATAGTGTTAGAACCCCAAGCATAGGCATATAAAGAACTTCAAATTCCAAAATGGCGTCACTGCCTGAAATTTAACTACTTACTGGGAGTATCTACATGAGACGCTAACAGTGCACTAGCCTAATAATGCTGTGCAGTAGCGCATCAGAGCACAAACAGTGCTAATACACACTGTGCAGTATTATTAGGCTGCTGTGCGGTAGTGTCACTTAAAAGGCATTCACTGGTGCTACCGGCTAGTAACGCTGGTTACTGCGCATTTATTTAGTACTTGATTATACAAGTACTAAATTAAATGCACAGTAACCACTGCACATTAATGAATATGTAGAAGCTCCCACTTAGTTGTGTGGCTTGTGAAACAGAACCAACTGGATTGCTCTGTGGAATTTAGCATCTAAAGTCTATCTAAGTCACATTCAGGTCTCAAGAGAAGTAGTAGTTCAACTCTTATTCTTCTGTCTTCTCCTCCTCCCATCTTTTGATTACTGAGAAGATTTACCATAACTATTATGCTATGTTTCTGGATTTGTTTTCTTTTGAAGAACTGTTTTCTGCAATAGATTAAGCCAAAAATATAACTAATATAAGCCCTTCCATGATGACTTTATGATATGAATAACTTGCCAAGAAGTATAGTTTAGATTTTCTTAGGCCTGTGTAATTGTGGAGGCTTGTAGTTCAGGGAAAGCTTAGGTGGTTGTCCATAAAGAACAATCTTTAACAAAAGAAAGCTCACCCTTTTGTCTCCTAACATTTTCATTAAAACACAGAGGTTGCCTGCCTCCTGAAAAGATAAATCTGAAATGAATTGAAGCAATGCACAGAAAAGGTAAAGGTGAGGTCCACACAGGTCTAGGAAGTAGAAAAGAAGCAATTTTTTATTTTTATTTTGAAGAAATATTAGGCAAAATTAAGCTAGCAGTCATAATACAGATTGTCTCAGATGTTTGTAAAGGTGGTAAAATGGTTTATATTAAAATAAATCACTCTGATCATGAGTTTACTATAAAAGTCAGAGGTTCATATATAAAAAAAATATCCTAAATGTTTTGAATTAATGCATAGACTGTGTGTATTTTATCTTGGATAGTACGAAATAAATGTACATATGAAATGTTTTTCAATACTTCAGCATTAGATCAAGGAAATAAAACATGGTGAGTTCCCTAATATTCAGATGCTAGACTGTCAAGGTTTTCAATGCATCTAAAAGATAAACAATGGATACAGAATTTTGGTTTGAAAAGACAGCCTATGATGATGGAAAAACTAATTATGGGCAATAAAATCTTACCTTGGAATCTGCTGGCCTCTCCTCATAGCTTTCCACCCCTATCCCCGCATTGCCTACTTAGCATTCTAATTGGCTGTACCTACAATAACAACAGGGGCTGCTGGGAAGGGTGCATATGGAGAACATGTCCTCTCTTCCCCTCATACAGTCATAGTACAGAAAAGCAACAATGGGATTGTTGTGAGCTAGCTGTAAGTGATCTCTCTCCTCAGTCATCCAAGTCAAGGGCAATCTTTCAGGGCATACATGTCCTCTGAATGGGGATGTTGGGCACAAGTGAGAATTTGAATGAATATTATGAGAATTAATCTGGGATTTTTGCTTCCCTTGAACATTACTGTCCATAAATCTGGGCATAATCTTAACATGCATGCTTCTTTTGGATAACAAAAAGATTCCGTATCTTTATCTTTGTGCGCTTTGGTGTTTTTGTCAGTTTGAGAGCCCTTGGCTGTTATAGACGTTACCAGGGATCGCTACATAAAAGTGGCTCTTGTCAATCCCATTAACATGGATCAGAAAATCAGAAGTCAGTTTTTCTTGCCTCATTAACTCTTCCATGGTCACTGTGACCTTCTCTCTGGACTCCTACACATATGTATGTTCTCCCTCTTCAGTATACACTCACGGATCCACTAAACTCATCATTACCAATTTATCACATTGTGTGATTTCCCCTTGTCAAGTCCTTCTGAAAGCTTCACATCTGCTACCATATTTAAGCTCTTGTTGTCACCTGTAATAACATATACATCTCCATCCTTCTCTACTTACTCTCCCTGATTAATCTTCATATCTCCATCCTTTCTGGTCTACTAATGTTACTTGCCTTTCTAATAAGCCTCTCAACAAATGTTTGCCCTTGTCTACTTTGCCCCCAGTGAATAGTACAAAACCCATTCCCTCATTCTCTGGCCTCAACAGGAAAAACCTTTTCAGATTAAGTTCTTCTCAAAAGACTGATTTCCATCCTGCTTACAATGAATGATATTGGCCTGTATAAAATATACCTATTGTTTCTATTTTCTTTCCACTGAACTCTTCCTTTCAAAAACTAAACTAAACTAAGAAGCATTTTCTGCTCTTAAATTGCATGTTTTGGGATCAGAAACCTCCTTTATTGGGCATTCAGAAAGTACCAATCACAGGCTGAATGTTCCTGTCAAAATAAATATTAGTAATAATACTTGGTAGATTATACAATTTTTAATGTGTGTACTAGGTACCTTTTCTTTTAAAAAAGGTGAGACAATGTATTCTTGTTCTGTTTTCCAGGCCTCAAGAGCTCTATGTCTAAAGATATTTTTCCTCTAAAATTCATGCTGCATGGTTGCCTTTAACCAGATCTTAATAACCTTCTTTCATTTCTTCTTCTCCCTGAATAAAAGCTTTTTTTAATATTTAAACTTTGGTCTGTTTTGTTCCTTCACTGCCAAAGGTCTGTAATTCCACTGGGCTGCAGAGGTTAGGTTCCAAATGACTTTATAGTTCACTGAAAGAATATATCGGCTTTCTACAATGAGTTTTCCCCATTGCCGTACTATTATTGTTGTTGCATTAATTAACTATTTATAAAGGTTCTGATCCTTCAAAGCACTTAAGCACTGTGTCTAACTTTAAACATACGGGTAGTCTCACTGAGTTCAATGGAACTACTCACCTTTAAAGTTAAAATGTGTGAGCACTTTGCTGAACCATGCCTTAAGGACCTTGTGCCTAAATCACCATTATTAATTTCTTCTTAGCTGTCTGAAGACCTAAGGCCAGAATCTGTTCCACTGATTAGGTGCCTAAGTGGGATTCTATTGCACTCTACTCGAGTCCCTGAAAACCTGTTGATATGAAAGGTGGGTGGGTCTTCCAGCTCTGCAATTTTTTTGTGACTCAGTCTTGAGGTTTAGATGACAGTATTAAAAAAAAAAAACTGACTTTTTAGGGATTTGGAAAATACCCAATAGGAGGAATATAATATGACCTTTACTATGGGGAACTGTAAGGATGAGGAGCAACTATTACTAAGGATCTGCCAAAGCTGAGGGGTCTGCTGGCTGATTTTGCAGGCAGATCATGGGCCTGGCAGCCATTTTGTGGGTGAAGTGCAGCAGAAACCCCATGCCTCTGATTGGCCAAGGGGTCCTGGTGGTCCTAGCCTGCACCGCTAATTGGTGGTGAGGGTTGTCCATCAAAGGGCCTTGCCCTTCACTGCTGATTGGCTGCAAAAGCTATCTATCATGTGACCCCACCCTTTGCTACCAATTGGTGGTGAGGGGTGGGGTCATATGGCAGACAGCCTTCAAAGCCAGTCAGTGGCAAGGGGTGGAGGTTGCAGTCATCTTGGCTTGCTGGCAGCCCCAAATGGCATACTCCCTACCTAATCTTCAAACAATAGAAAAATAAGATGGCAGAATTTTGTGTGTGTGTGTGTGTGTGTGTGTGTGTGTGTGTGATCAAATTGCAAATAGCCATAATTTCTGAGGTTACTGTCAGGGAAGCCCTTATCAACTCTGATGGGACCTCAGTCGGAAAAGGTAATAGGGTAAGCTCCATCTTATGAGGTACGCTGTGTCCCAGACGCTTAAGGATAAGATGGACAAAAAGTGTTAACAGCATTGTTCAAGCTTGGTTTTTAATAACAACATTGAATCATAGAAAATACAGCTAGAAGGGACCTCAAGAGGTCATCTAATCCATCCTCTTATCCAAAGGCCAGATCAACTACATCTAAACCACTCCTGGCAGATGTTGTCTAACCTGCTCTCTAAAGCATATAATGATAGATATCCCACAGCATCCCTAGGTAATCTATTCCAATACTTAACCATGTTTTCAGTTAGAAATCTTTTCCTGATATCTAACCTAAATCTCCGTTGCTGCAGTTTATGCCCATTATTTCTCATTCTAGCCCTAGTGGACACAAAGAGCAATTTATTACCTTCCTCATTGCTGAAATCTTTTGCTTACTAAGATCTTTTGTCTTTTTTATGTTTAACCTCAATCTCCTCCAGACTAAGCAAACCAACTCTTTCACTCTTTCTGCCCAGGTCATGTTTCTAAACTTCTGTAAATGTTGTTGCTCTTTTCAGGACTACCTATAATTAGTCCTCACCTTCTTCAAAAATAATACCAAAAATTTGGATGCCTGGTTTAAGCTGTGCTTTACCATTTCTGAATACAGCAAAAAGGTTAGTTCACATGTTCTTCATATGACATTTCTGTTACATATCCAAACATTCTTTCTTTCACTGTGTCACAACTTTGATTCACATTCAGTTAATGTTCTACAAGAAGCCCCAGATCCTTTTCTGCAAAATTGTTGAATAGCTACTTATTCTCCATCTTGCATTATTGTACTTTGTTACTTCTTCCTAAGTGTAGCACTGTGCACTCGTCCTTACTGGAGTCCATCCTATTTATTTCAGACTAAGTTTCCGATTTTTCAAACTTATTTTGAATTTTAATCTTGTCCTCTAAAGTGATCACAATGCCTCCCAGCTTAGTATAATCTAAAATTTAATGAGTGCTCTCCATTCCATGACCTAAGTGATAAATGTAAATATTGAATAGTAAGAGGCCCAAGGTAGACCTCTGCATAGAACTCTAGTTGATACATCCTTCCAACTAGCATGATAACTGTTTCTTGGGTGCATCTACATGTGTATTAATGCCCTATTGCTACTGTGCATTAAGTTTAAGACCTCTAATATGAGGTACTACATAAATGCACACTAGCTGGTTCTAATGCACAGTAGCAATGGTGCATAGTCTTTTCATGATGCTTAATATGCAGTAGAATAATTCTGCTGCACATTAGAAAATGAGAACAGCTTTTGCTGTGATGCATTAACACACAGTAGATTAATCGACTACACATTAAGCAGCTCATGTAGATGCGCCCCTTGGAAGGTTTTCCAAATATTTGTGTAGTCTTACGGTAGCTTCAGATAAACCAGACTTCCATTGTTTTCCATATGGGGAAAAAAAAATCAAGGTATATCATTTGCTCTTTTTAAAGAGGTTTACTCATATGAGTGACTGTACATTTGACAGGAGTAGGTGCAGTAGACATATGTTGCCAGATAACTTTTGCTACTAAATGCCTGTATGACAGGATTGCCAGCTGTCTGTAAATTTATGGACAGTCCTTTAAAAAAAAAAAAAAAAAAAAAAAGCTAAAAGCTCATATCCGTAACATCCATAAAAAGAAAAAAGGGGGGCATCCATAAAATAACCTAAGCAATCGGGCACTAGACTGAAGATCCCTCATTGAAAAGAAAATAAAAGCAAGTTAGATGAATAGACAGAGCACAATAATACCACCTAGTATCTAAATGGGACAGTACCCTGCAGAGAGCATTTGCTCAGGATTTGGTAGCTCATAGTACTCTCCATAGTCTCCTCCCCTCAGATATGTGCTGCAGATGTTGGGTCACAGGTAGGGACATAGTAGTCCTTCTTTAGCATTCCATGCCACAATGGGTAGGGTGGATTTGGAGGGAGGGGGGTAGTGGGGACATGCAGCATGACACAACATGTGATCAGAGTTATTGGGGTATGGGGTTCAGTAAGGGACCCCTGGGTTGTGGGAAGCACCATGTAAAATTATCTCTGCAGTCAAGCTAATCCAATAAATTTTTTTTACTGATTATCTACAAACATTTTAGTGAGAACCAAACTTTCTTACTGTGGTTGGTGTTAAACCCCTAAATTTAACCCAGCCCTTGTCCAGGCAGAAGGATTAAATTTATATTATGTAACACACATCAGTAAAAACCTACCGTATTTCACAGTGTACACATTGGCGCAGTGTATAAGTTGACCCCATTTTTCTGATTAAAAAGTTAGGATTTCGTAAATCCGCTGTATATGTCAACCTAACTTTTTGGATCAGAAACATAGGGTCCCTATGGGATAGCTATATATCCCAGCAGGATAGCTGGGGGATGGACACATGTGAAACCAGTGCCGCTAGAGGGGCTGGGGCCTGGCTCAGTGCCCAGTTGGCACAGCCCAGGCTGAGCTGCTCTCAGGGAATGGGGCCAGGGCCAGGCTTAGTGAACACAGAGGCCAGGGCTAGGCTCAGCACTAGGCTGGCATGGCCCAGGAAGCACCACTCATAGGGACCAGGGCCAGCACTGCCTGGGCCGTGCCAGCCAAGTGCTCCCACCAACCTCAGTCCCACACTCTGCACTGCAGCTCCCCCGTCCCCACCACTTCCCTACCTGATACCCCAAGCATTGCAGCAGAGAGTCAAGGAGCCACTGGATACTGGGGAAGCTGAGTACCCCAGTGGCAGTAGCAATGGGAGCACCAGCCCTGCCTGGAACCTGCATGCTGGTCAGGCCAGGCCCTAGATACAATGTGTAAGTCAAGGTGAAAATTTAAGGGTCAATATTTTGGATTCAAACTTTGACTTATACACCATGAAATATGTTAAGTCATTAAAACAGTTTAGTTATAAGTAAAAAGTTTGCAGATTGTCAATAAAAAAAAAAAATTATTGGGTTGGCAGCTATATGAGCTTGTCTTCTGCAATTACTATCAATATTGTTTTCTTGAAGGTTTCCTTGCTAAGTAGAATTTCTTTTGATCAAGAATTACCATGAATTTTCCAAAGGACAAGAAGAATTGGGTTAACAATAAGCAGTTGTACCTTTCTCACCTCAAAACCAAAGTGGCAGCAGCATTTAGGGAGACCCTCTGTCCTAATCTATCTGTGAAGTATAGCATGCATTCTGAGTCTTGAGTTTATAGAACCATGGCAGCGCCACTTTTGGGAGCACACCTATCTGGTATCTTTCTGGCACTGAACCAGAATACATTTTTTTTCCATGAGTTTCAAGCACTGCGTGAAATCACTGACTTTCTCCTATGCAACCTGTGAATCACTAATTGAGAATCTCTTGGTATTCACTTTTATTGATTTTTATCAGATTCCAGTATATTGTCATAACCAAATCCATTTCTTAGCTGATTATGATTTGTCCTTTCTAGAAATGTTGGGAAAATAAATCAATGGAAAAAAAATGCAGATGTTTAAAATTCTGATCAATTGTCATGGTGATGCTTTAACAGAATGGAAACATAACACATATGTTATATGTTTTATAACAAATTTAACAAAATGAAAACATGCAGCAGACTCTATCTATTTAGCATTATTTTCATGGGCAGACCAACACATAGACTGTCTTATAATCATCACTTTTCAGCCCATTTTGCTTTAAGAAGCTATTGAATGACTGTTTTGTGATGTCCCTGGTATCTAGTGTTGTTATAGTTCTTCTGACTTTAACCATTGAATTATATTTCGTATAGGCAGAACCCACGGAATAAAATTATGAGGTCATTTCTGTATGTTGCAAAGGTAACATAATATATAGACATTTGAAAAGCATTTTTATGTGCAAGACAATAATATGGTTCCAAAAAGATACTCACTTACCAAAAAGTATTATTTCCCTAAATATACCTTTCTGTTGAATTTTAAAATGAATGAACATGGACTATTCTTGTTCCCCTTTTGTTCCTTCTTTCTCTAAACTTTTGAGCAATGCACTTTATTTTAATGACTGCTTATGAACACAAGTTTTAAGTTCATATCCCAGAAGCAGAATACCACCAGAAATGGCATTCAGTAGATGGAAGTCCAGTCCCCAGCAAATTTACATTCTGTCTGTATTAACATGCTGTATTTTTGGATATAGTGCAATTATTATCTCAGCAAATGGATAGTCCTGTGCATATTTAAGCAAAAATAGAAAGAAACTAGGGATGATTCTTTTATTGTGCTTTGTGAGCAAACCCCTTAGGCCAAATTCTGCACTCCATACTTACGGTCAAATTCATGACTGATGTAGTTCCACTGAAGTCAACAAAGTTTCAGTCCTTACTCAGACAAAACTCCTATTGAAAGATTTGAACCGTGAGCAATGCATACATTCTGAGTAACAGAAGAAACTGAATAATGTAGAAGCTCCTGTTACTGGTCCTTTTTTTTCTGGGAGAAGTAATACTTAAGTATATTTTTCTTCCAAAGTGAATCAAAAAAGACTCAATCTTATTCCCCAAGAAATCAATGACAGTACTCCCATTGATTTTCGTGAGATAAGGAGCAGGCAGAAAGCAAAAAGTTTACTTATTTAAAAACAGATGTAGAGAATGCAAGAAAAAAGTATTGATTATTGTAATTCATTTATTTTTAGGTGGAAGAGGCTGTATAAAACTTTGCATATCACCATTCTGCTGTGAAACGTTTTATGACACATTTTCAAGATTAATGATAAATGAGGCAAGGCCTTTTGTGAAACCTACTCAGCATAGTTTATGTAAACTTGTTAAAGAAATATAAAATTCAAAAATAGACTCCTCAGCCAAGTGATTTGCCCTTTAGTTTGTAAAGATTTCAAATAAAATTTCATAGAGCATGAAGAACAGCATTTCTGTGACTTAAGGGGTTGTGGAGTTTTTAGTTCTAGTCCCATTTCTAATAAGTTATCTGACCCATTTCTTAACCCATTTCTTACTGTAACATAAGACTTCCTCGAGAATGTCAAAGTAAGTTCCCCAAATCTCCATTATAGACTCCTTCCAATCTCCTTTTTGAATGTCCCACATCAACTTTCTATCCATCCCAGGCATGCTATTTTGACAGATTTCTGTTAAGGTTTTGATGTATGTTTTGGTCTAACTACATATTTGTAAAGAGGTGACCTTTTGATTTGATTGTTTGGCTGACTTCAGTGCTAATAAGCTGAAGGATGAGATGTCTAATGAATCCTGTGTATAGAAGTAATGATAGATGACTTCTTTGGAATTCTACAGATACAGCACTGCTGAGCATGCTGAAGAGTCTCTGGAACTGAACCAGTCTAATAGCGGGAAGTTTTATTGATTACACAGAGACAGGGCACATTTTAATCATTTTTACAGCACTGTATTGCCTGAGGTACTAAAATCCATTAAACAAGGATTATAAACTTTGTTTTAAACTGGATCCTAAATTGTTTCTTGATGTACAGTCAACAGCAACTCTGTAAGATCAATCAAAGTTACCAAGGCATATTAAAATCAACTTGTTTAATTTTAATTGCTCATATGCCTGACCCTCTGTGAGGCAGCTGTTCATAAAGCTAAATTACTTTCTCCCAGACAGAAGTTTCATTTCCCTTCATGCTGGACTTTTCCCCTCCCCTGCTACCACCCTGCATCCCCACTCCACCCCCCACAACCACCCCCCCACACACACTACATAGCCTCTTTCTCTCTTCTCCCCAACTTTTCTCCCTCCCTTTTCCTCCCTCCTTCCTTTTTATCTGTAGTTTCTATTTCTCCTCAGATAATTTCCATCTTACTTTCCATCTTACCAATGAGTCAGCTTTAATAAAGTAGGTTGATTGTTTGAATTATTAGTTGATTTCAAGTTACAGGCCTGGAGCTCTTTTCAGGAGTCTGTTAACCTATGCTACATGAGTAATTGTGCTTGTGGACTCTTAATCAGATCATAAAAGCTGCTGGTTATATTGAAGTGTTGTTATGAACAGGTACAATATCAAGCTTCTATTATATTTCCTTTTTAGCTGCATGAATTTTAGTGTGTCGTGTTCCATCTTTTCCTAAAGGATTTCCATAAAGCTATTTAGTAATTTAATCCCTGTTTTTGTGTCTTACTTTCAGTCATTCCTTGTTATGACAATGAAAGATTCAGACTGGTTCATTTCAGTCTGTTTTATGGCTCATTCACCAGCATGAGAATATAGACATAATAAACACAATTTTTCTTTCTTCTTATGCCTGTACCAAATTATGGCCTAGTGATCTAATAGCACAGATGTGGGAGCAATGAAGTCTTGAGGTCTAATCTCACTGACTTCCTCTATGACCATAAGTAAATTGTTTAATGTTGCCATGATCCCTAAGTCCCCATCTGTGAAATCAGAGTTTTAATACATACTTTCCATACATGGCACCAAACCCAGTGAGATACTGCTTATAGCTTGGAGAGTGCTGGGTGCTGTTCAATTTCATGTATGTATCTTTCATGAGAAACTAGGTATCTTGCAGGACCAGACCCATGGTGTGTTTGTTATAAGGTGCGAGCATTATGAAGGAATGTGAAATAGGTGGGGGGTATAGGAATACCATTATAAACTACTGCAGTACAAAGATATAAGAATAAAATGAGTGGCTTATTTATCTGTATGGTACAAACAGAAATTGAAAAGACAATACCTTCCCCAAAGAAATTACACTCAAAAGGTAACATGAAATACAGTGGATTCTGCTTTCTAGAATCACTGATGAATAGAATCAGGTGCTTATTTGAATCAATATTGGAAAACCTAAACCATTTGTGTATTACTGAATATAAAAATTGCTCATATTAGAATCACAGTTTTTGGTTTTTGGAATCCTTTTACTGAAAAGCCCTGGGATTTTGCAGTTCTGTGAGGAGCTGCAGGGGGCCTGCAGGGGGCCAGCCTGCAGGGGGCTGGGAGGGAGCAGGAGGAGGGCGATCAGGCATGGGGTGCCATGTGCAAGTACTGTATATGCACATAGCCCCAGAAAACCCAGAGAGCCGCTCCTACAGGTAAGTGTGGGTGAGATTAAGACCCCATAAGGAGGGAGGGGAGGGAGGGAGGTGGCAGGGCTGGGGCCCCAGTGGGGAGTGGGATGGGGCCACAGGTGCAGTAGCTTTAAAGGGCACAAACCTGTGCCCCTGCCCTCACTGCTTGCACCTGACCTCTCCCCCACCCCACACACAGATCTTGGGGGTGCTGACCCACCTCTGCCCCTCCAGGAGTCTGTGCCACACAAGAGAGCTGGCCCTACCCCCATCACCCAAGCCCGCAGTAGGCAGCAGCAGGTGGGGAGCCAGGCTCTGCTCCATTACAGTGGCTGCTACCTCCTGCCAGGGGAAAGGAGCTGTGGATCTGAGTCCCTGGCCTCATAGCCTTGGCAGCTGGGGGCCCCCTCCAGGGGGCTGGGGAGGGGCGAGGGGCACTAACAGGGCTGGGGGGTTGTGGGGAGAGTGAGAGGCATGAGCAGGGACAGGTGGCTGTTAGGGAGGAGTATCTGTGTTCTTAAAAAAATGGGTCTCCTATAATGGAATCAGCTGGTAAATAGAATCAAATCACCATTTCCCAAAGTGATTCCAATATGAGGAATCCACTGTATCAGTGTAAGATGTGGATATAACAGACAAACCAATAAACAAAAGATAATGATGAGATCATGCTAGAAAACATATGGTATAGTCAAAGCACAGGGTTCCCTACTGTCTGTAAATTTAAAAGCAGTCGGTAAAATATTAAGCTAAAAATGGCTTCTCATAAAGTTCATAAACAAATTTGAGCCAGCCATAAAAATACAAAGTTACTTGTCTGCTTGATTGAAGCTCCCTCCTGGAAAAAAAGCTAGACAGCCAGAATGTGACTGAAGGCTAGACAGAACAGAGCAATGACATCTCCTGTCTGAGATGGAGTGCAGCACTATGAAGGAATACTTTCAGGGCTCTGTAGACCTTCTCCCACTCTAGTCATGTGCTGCTGCTGTGTCCAGTCCTGTAATACTGTTAGGGTTCTTTGGGGGTCCATGCTGGGATGTGGAGAGGAGGGCTGAGCTGAGCTGGGCTGGGGTGGAGGGAACATCAGAGTGTAGGATGCTGTCAGGGACATCAGGATAAGAGGGTAAAATGGAGGCCTACTCAGGTGGAGACAGTGTGGTGTAAAACCATTGCTGCACTCACAGTGTTGTTAACCTAAGGCATCTTTTTACTGACAACCAATGTTTTTTACTTATGGTTGGTGTTAAACCCATAAACCTGAACCCAACCCTTCTAACAGGGGCTTGGAAGCCCAGCAGGGCATAGCAACAGAATTACATTTACATTATCTAAAATGTGTATCAGTAAAAACATATGTAATTCAAAAAGTTTGTTGTCAGTAAAATGTTTGCTTATTGTCAAGTAAGAAAAAAAAAGTCTTGGGTGGGCAATATTATCAAAGCACACCAGCTACCTAACCACTTCTTAGTTTTTGGAAAGTAAAGATTAAGTTTTAGAAAAGTATTTGGAGGAGGACATTGAGGGAGCTTTGCAGAGCTCCTACAATGAACAAGGAGTGGCACAAAAGGTGTTTGAAAACTTAAAAATAGGCTGTGAAGGACTGACTCACTGATAGCAGAAGTGGGAGTAAAAATGTCAATAGGGTGTGCATACTATAATATTTTTACAAAACTATAGAATCATAAAACAGTAGTAAGATTCTACATTATATTCAGATATTTTATCAAAATTCTTGTCAGAATATTACATTTTGTAGGGTTTCTGGGTAATCACCAGCAATCACCACTGGTTTAATCCCCATTAAATGATACAGTAGAATACTAGAAATGGATCTCCTGATTCCATTTAACTTTGGTTCATATCAGCATCTGTTTCTTCTTTACGTCTCATTTTTCATGTGCATTTATGTGCATGTAGATTCTTTTCTACTTACTAGGCTACCTATGCATAAATGGGCTTAGGCACCTAAGTATGATCCTCTTCTACCTGACTCTAGTCCCTGACAAAATGGTAATACAGAAGGTGGCTGGGTCCTTCTCTTCATTGCCGCTTTTTTGTGATTCACAAAAATAGAATAGAATTGCAGTTAGGTAACAAAGTCCACTAGATACGCAATGAGTTGCATAGAATTTGGCCTTCACTGATCTCTATCACTTTCTCAACCACTTTTAAAATGCATTCAAAGGATGACTGCCAACTAGGACGGTAGACAGAGTGAATGTGTATACTGCTGACCTGTTGTGCTGGTGGAAAGTCTGACAAAGACCTAAGCTCTCTGAATCTCATTTTTTTCATTTTCTATTAGCTATTTATCATTAGTGACTCCTAGTTTGGTTCTTTTCAGATACAAATGTTGGAAATACCAGATAACTGGTGTTAAACCAAACAAAGTTATCTCATTGATATTTGGGTTACTTGCTAGAAGCCTTGGTCACCTCTGTAGGGACCTTGTTTCCCCATCAGCTTCAATCTCTAGTACCACTTGCCTTAAAGTGCTGGTTCAGTGAGTCATGCTAACCATCTAATGCATCTGGATTGGACACTTCTTTAATGTTGGTTGTCATAAACCCAGCCAGAAGCAGGATTTATGTTGGGTTGGTAGCGTCATGTACAAATACTGTCCTGAATTAAATTTAGTTTAGTTCTTGGTATCTGTATGCAGTTAATGCTGAGATATATTCAGTTGTATCATTTTTATGACTGTACTAGCAAACTGCCCATCATGAATGACCGGGGAAGGGGGTGGGGTGGGTGGAGATGGAGCACCGCCATCCAGCACTCCACCTCCAGCCCATGTGCTCTCCCACTTCCCCCCTGCATCTTCCCATACCCCCCACATCCAGCCCCATACACCCCCCCACCCTCTGGCACTCCACCCCACTGCCACATCTCCCAAAAACAGGAGGGAAGAGAGATTGCATGCAGCAGTGGTCACTGACACCTGGTGGCAGGCAACACCACCACCCTGCCTCCCATTCCCCTCTCCTCCCTCCCTCCCCACCACCTCCTTCTCTCCACTGCTGTTGTCAGGGCTCAGCGGCGGTGGTGGCAGCAGAGGGCGGGGGGGGTGGTGGCAGTGAGGGGGGTACTGCCACTGGAAACGTCCACTTCCCCTTTCCCTTCCCGCTCCCCTTCCTCCCCTCTTCCTCACCACCTCCCCCTCCCTTCCAGCTGTTGTTGGGGGGGGGGGAGGGTGCAGCGGCTCCCTTGCTCCCTCATCCTTTCAGTCCATAATACTCCAGACCCTCACAGCCAATCAGTGTGTGCCCTCTCAGCAGCGCATGCACAGTTGGCCCACAGCATTACAGGCGGACAGGCAGACTAAGGCTTTTATTATATTAGAATGAGGCATGATATTTGATTTGAATATATTTTGGTGTTTTTATAGCATAACTGGAAATAGTCATGTGCTTGCCAATTCTAGTACCAGGAATGTCCCCAGACCAGATATAGCTATTCACACTTCAGCGAGAATCCCAATCCCTGAAAGACGTACCTATGATTACTATGAATATTGGCCAGTCAGAGATTTGGGGATGTATATTTGGATACAAGTTCCAATCTCAAATACTTGTGGTTTACATTTCAAAGGAAAAGCCCTCATTTGCAGGAATCCATTTTCAGGACACAAAAACCTAGAAGAAATCTCATTAGGGACTGATAGTTTTAATTCTTGAACAGAGTAAGAAATCCCATATCATACTTGAATAATAGAAATTCTATATCATTCTTGACAGTAAAGGAAATATGATTATCAGTTTATCTGTCTGAAAGGATATAAATATTTCTATACATCTTAAATATAACTGTGAATCAGGAGTAACCCTTAGCATGACAGATAGAAGTGTAACTGGGGGAAGAAATAATCTGTGTAACATACACATGCTCCTACTCCTATGTGAGAACTGCATAGAAGAATATAAATTGGTAGATAAGGTCATAGTATTTAAGAAGTGCAGAATGAGACAAATGGGGTCTAGAAATCATAGGTCTTGGGTGATCTAGTTCCACCATTGGCTAAAACTGGGACTGCAATCTGAGATGCTGCTTGTAGGAAAGTTCTGTCAAGATAGAGTGGGACAGTTTTCTGGGCAGAAAAAGGTTCTGTGTTTCGTAAGAAATACAAGGTGAGATACCACTTTTATGTTTATTTACTTGCACTTCGTCTCAACAACCTACATTTGCTTCTGTAAATAATTTATTGTGCTTGTGTAAAAAATCTTTTTTTCTATTTCATGAACCTTACTGATTGCCTGTGCAGAAGGTGATTTTCAGAGGAATAGATACCTTCAAGTTTGCCTCATTTGCAGAAAAGGGGACCTATAGTTTTATTAAACCAAAAGGGTGTGACTAACAAACTGGCAACACTTCTTCTGCTAGAGCAGCAAAGGCTGGACTGAAACCTGTAGAACTAAGGTTTATGGGAGTAAGAATTTATCTCCAAGGCAAATCTTCATTTGTCCTCGGTAGACAAGCAGCAGAACAGTAAAGAGAGGTATGAAACTGAAGTGCACCTTGACAGAAAATACCTTGTATTGTTACAGTGGTGCTCTGTCAGGTAAGCATGCTGACATGTCAGAAGAATTGGCTGCATCATTTCTATCCTGAATTCAGCAGGAAGCATCATGAGGGAGAAATTAAACATTTGCACCAGCATACCTTTTCTTTTCTTGTTCTGCACGCCTTGTTCCACTGTATGTATCTTCTAATCCAGAGGCTGAACTCTGTGTCACCCTGAGGCAGATGAGGCAGAGGGATATGCTACAGCCCCCTTGTTCTAAAGAAGAAGGCACAGTTGGGAAATTGTGCTCTGTGAGTGCTCTTTGGTTTTAGAAATAACTCCCCATGTTAGTCTAAAATAGTCTGAATTTGCTAATGTTTGGGGAAAAGACTGAAATGCCTGGCCAAGTGGAGCTGCAAAGTTTCTAGGAAAACTGAAATATTAAATTATAGGCCTGTGAAAGTATGTTTTTTCTGTTAATGAAACACAGTTCCCTACTTAAAATAGATTTACAGGCAACCAGTTTTTTTTGAACAGCTATCACCTAGGCATTGCAAAAATATTAAGACAAGCAGTGGTGTACCCCATGACAGGCCACAGTCCCTATTTGGGCAAAGGGCACGGGGGGCAGGGGGGAGCGCTGGTGCCCCGCTGCGAGCATCAGCCAGGAAGTGGGAGCACCGGATGTAGTGCCGTGGCCACTTCCGGGAGCTCAATGGCCACTTCCCAGTCGGCGAGTTTTTCCACAGGGGGACCCCCTGCCTCAGTCAGCAAGATTGGCCATGGGAGCCACCCCCCCAGTTGGCAAGATTGGCCGCTGGGGGGGCACATCCCCCCCTGACTAAGGTGGCACCAGTCGCCATGAAGACAAATGCTTGATTTGGATACTATACCTGATGAGAAAATGTTATGTAAAATACAGACAATGGAAATTAACACTGAAATGGTAAGGTGAATATAAAGCCAAATAAATGGGAGATTACACTGGTCTATACTGAAAGAGGCCATCCTGTTCTTTCATACGGCTGACTTGGAGCAACAATTATGTAAGTCCAGCTTAAGGTTAATTAACCAGTCTAATGTTCTTGAGGAAAGGGAATGTATCTCTTCAATGTCACTGTCAAATTTATATAGAGGACAGAGTGTTTTTATATGATTCATAGTTTGGTCAGGATTCCCACAGTCACATTTTACAGACCTCCTAATACACCATTTGTGCATCAAGTGACCTCAGCAATCATGCCCAGCTCATATCCGATTTTAGAGCCTTCCGCTTGTTTCACAAAATCAGGAGGCTTCATTGTTGGGTCAGAAATTAGATGTTCACTCTGAATGGTTGTTTCATTCCACACTTTCCTAAAAGCTGCTGTGCTGTCATGTCCTACAAAGGCTTTTACACACATCCACAAAGGTCCCCAGGAGACCAAGCAAAGAGCTGGGACATTCTTTAAATCTCTATGGATGGGGAAGTCTGGGTTGTCAGTCATATGGGCGACCTCAGAGAGTATCAGATTGTAGAGAAGATTATTCCAGCCAGCCCACCCAGCCAGGGGTTGGCTGGGAGTTGCCCCAGAAGTGAGACAGCTCCTTGCCAGTCCCCAGCTGAACAGGGAAGCCCCACTGGGTCCAGGGCTTGTCCCCATGTGCAAGGGGCTGGGAGAGCTCTGCAGCAGCAGCTGTCTTCCAGCCCCCTCCATATCAGGACCCCTCCAAATGTGCACAGGGCCAGGAGACAGCTGCCACTGCAGCCAACAGAGCTTTCCTGGCCCTGTGCACATCAGGAGTGGGCCCTGTGCTAGCACCCTGGACCAGGCTAGCTACTGCAGAGGACCAGAGCAGTGTAGGAGCAGCCCTGTACTGGGCTGTTTCCAGGGAAGGCTTACTGCACAGTATTTTGCTGCACAGTGGGCACATCTACATGTGCCCCTACAGCACTGTTGTTATTGCGTTGTCATTTAGTACTTTCTTTTGGAATGATGGTGCAATAACAGTCTTACTGTACTGTATCTACTGTGCAGTTATTTTTAGATGTTTCATCACCATAGCAATGTACTATAATGGAATACATTGGTACAGCGATGTAGCTTACAGCATTGTGGTTTTTGCCTGCCAACACTATGTTGCCCTTGTGCATTGCTACAGCAACATAGCGTCATGTGTAGATGCACCCAGTAAGCCTTTATAGCATTAATAGCATGTGTAGACACACCCAAGGAGTATTTATTATTTGGAACCCTTTCCCCAGTCCCCACACATACCTCTGAAGCATGTGACATGATTTACCTCCTTTTATACTAGGGGTTGTCAGCCAGAGATATGTGTACCCATAAGGGTACTTAGACAGGTCATAAGGGGTACATACAGGTGGGTGGGGATGCAGTACACCCTGGGGCATGGTGGCAGCATCTCCCCCACCACATTCCCACACTTCACCTTTTACCCAGGGGAGGGGTTGGGTGCACTGGGTGCTGCCAACCCCATGTGGTACATCACAGCACCTCCCCACCCCACACCTCAGCTTGCTCTCCTGATTGACCACGGGCTACCACCCTCGGCCACTAGCCAACAGTGAGGAGGTGTTGTGGCCACTCCTTCCTGCACAGCTGCAAGTGTCTCAGTGGTGGGCAGGGGGGTAAGTGTGTTTCTGTGCCTGCTCCCAGGAGCAGGGCCAGGGGGAGCAAGGGCAGTGGCACCCCTCTGCAGGCTGCACAGGTGCCACCTGGCCCATGGTTGGTTGCATGTGTGGCTCATGCCTAGCCAATCACATGCCACCCATCAGCAGTCCATGGAGCCACACATGCAACTGGCCATGAGAAAGCGGGGTGGTCTAGTGGTGGTGGCTGCATGAGCCACACATGCAACCAGCCTTGGGAAAGTAGGGTGCAGTGATGTGGGGCAGCTGGCAACAGTGGCATCACAGGGTGATGGGTGGTGGTGCAGGATGCTGGGTGGTGGCACTGGCCACCACGTGCAAGCACCCCCTTGCATTCAGCTGGCCAGGCAGTGCTCCCCCCCCAACCCCTGCTCCTACTGCCCCACTCCCTCCTGCACTGTGGGTGTCTCAATCTGCCCTTTCTCTTTCCCCTGCCCTGCCCCTTTCACCCACACATACGTACCTGCTGGAGTGTGTGTGTTTGCATTTGCATGTGTATGTGTGTCTGTCCCCTGCCCACCTGGTGGCAGAAGGCACGTGTCATTGCATGGCTCTTGGGGCATTGGCAGCAGGATAGGTTGTAGAGTCTAGCTTGCAGAAGCAGCTGCCTCCACCCCGTGCACAGATCTGGGGGGGCATGTGCCCCCCCCACATGTGCCTTCCAGATGAGCTGCTCTGCTCTGTCCCTCACTCCGCCCCGGCTGTGCAGCGCCTGCCCCCACCCAAGCTCCCCTCCCTCCCTCACCATTGGGGCCTCTATCTGCCCCCTACCCCTTAAAAACAAGAAAAAAATATAAAAGGGTATATGAGCTGAAGGTTGAAAACCCCTGTAGTATAAACTGGGCATATTTCACTTAACAAAATCCATGCCACTGTACAGGTCCAAAGCTTTGGTAGTAACTTTAGTCTCTTCTGCAGTGGTACACTAATTTTTGAGGCCCTTCGGTGTTTTGGTCACTATAGATGATAGGGACTACTTTATGGCTAGTGGTGCATGGGAGCAGCCAGAATGAATGTAGGTGTGGACTGTTATGGATTTAACATCTATAACATAGTTGTCTTTGATTGCAGGGCACTAAATTCCATGATTGAGCTACTCCCTTTACAGACTAAGTGCCATACTGCTTTCCTTTCTCTGGCCGTATTAAAAAAAAATAAAGATGTCTTAGTGTGAGACTCCTCCTCTGTGCATAGAATATGAGAGGATGGTTAACACTGAGTGAAGAAACTTCTTAATGGCTTAAGGCTTACAACTCTTACTCAGATACAGGTTTCTCTCGCTTTATGCAGGTTCTATATGTGCGAATTCACTTTTATGCGATGACCTTTTTTATACCAAAATTTTGTTATATGCAAAGCAAATTCACTCTTATGTGATCGGTGTGGTAGAATCCTGCAGTCAGCTGCTTTGTGCAGTGCATTGTGGGACTGACACGAAAATATATTCTCCTGTGTGTATCTGTGCTCCTCACTCATTGTCTGTGTTGTGTTTCTGTAGTTGCCACCCCCCATTACAATAGCGCCCTGTGCTTGTGTGTATTGTTTGCTGTTGGCGAGTACCAAAATTGTCTTGTAAAAGTAATAGAAATGAGTCTGGGGTCAGTACAGTCAAGGTCTTGGAATGTATTAGTTACATTGTAAAGTAGATTCCCTTTATGCAAATTCGAGTTATGCACCATTTTCCAGGAGCACGTGTACAGCATAGAGTGAAGGGAACCTGTACTGTGGTGCTGTTCATGGTATGGAATCTCAAAATAATGGCATTCTGTCCTATCCCCCTTAATCTCCCTAGTGTGATGGACACTCAGTGCCGAAAACTAATCTTTTCTTGCATAAGCAGTACTAAATGTACCTCAGCTATGACTTGAATAAATCACTTTTAAGGTTATCTTCATATCCAATGAATCCTTAGTCTTTATGATGAGATTGCCAAAAGGTCTGCCTTTTGAATTGGTTTGAATTTTATGATATGGAATCCTATCAGCTAAGAATTGGACAAAGATTCCATTCTGATTTCACATAGACCCTCAATTCTATGTTGAAAAGCAGTTTAGACAAACACTCTGTACAGGTGGTTTAATCAGGGATGATTCTGCCTTGAGTAGGGGGCTGAATTAGATGACCTTGTGAGGTCACTTCCAGCCCTACTTTCCTATGGTCCTACAATCATAAACCTAAACTGAATTTAGAACCAGAGACATGGAAATAGATGTTACTATTTCAGAGAAGCAACTAAACCTGGGATAAACATATATAGTAGCGTGTTTTCAATTCAGTATATCTTATTTGCATTATGTAAACCAATGAAGTGGCTGTGAGGTCTTTTGGATTTCTTCCAAAATTTGAAAGTTATCTGCTTTTTGCTTATCGCAGGTTCAAAGTTATGCTACCAACATTGGTTTGTCATTCACATATGAGCAAAGGTAGACAACAGCACTGACTTATACTCTCCATAAGTGGACATCAGTACTGCCTAAGTTATTTTGTCCTTGTCTGAAACCCATGCTCAGTTCCCTGCTGTCTAATGACTCAGTCAAGCATATAATAACCAGAATCCCAGTGAGCTGCAACCTCCTGCTTCAGCTGGTGTTTTGGCAAGTTGATATTCTATGGCATCTACAGGGATTTCTTTGACAGAGAGCCTAAGAAAGTTTATAAATGACAAGCAAGATTAAATAGTGATTCAAGCTGAATTACATATTCTAATAGATACTGTTACTTTATACAAAGGCAAATATTTTTGAGAAGCTGCAAAATGCATAGCCTTTGTACTCTATTTTCTGTGATATACTTTTTTCAATCTTTTAATGCATACAATTTGTCCTGTTTTTTTATAAATTACATAAAATTTGTGTCTGTGTGTATATTAGAACAAACTGTGCGTATATACCCCCCCCATACACACACACACTATTCTGATGCACCAGTATGGGTGCCATTGTTATTTCCTGGCATTATATACCTAGTACTGGGGCACTAGTATAAATCAGAAGCACTCGCAACTGAAGCCTTTGTACTGACAGGTGTTCAAATGAAATCAGAATTGGATCCTATCTTTTTTTTTATATGTGTTTAAGGATATATTCAAGTGAAAAATGTTCTTGTGCTTGTTTACTGCCAATTCATCCACCATTAACTTCTCTCCCACCTATCTGTGAACTGAGCAATATGGCCCTTTACATTCCTCATGTCATGGTTCATTCAAATACCGGCAAATAAGCATGAAACAGTAATCTACAAAGAAAGCAGTTCTGCAAGGACCAAGACAGCGTGAATGTCAGAGGAGAAAAAAACAGTACTACAAATAGCTACATTCTCTTCCTTAGCTGGATTTCAAATCAGTATTCATATTTTAAAAAATGATACCATTTTTTCATCAAGTAACATCCTAAAGAGCAGGAAAGAAAAGAAATACAAAGGAATCCACATCTTCCAAGCACAGCAAATACCCAGATGTCTGAATCTGTAAAATCTGTACATATCATTTGTACCACTGAAACCAACTACACTTTTTCACACTGCCTTATGCAGAGTAGTAATATACATCTTTAGAAAATCTAAAATGATTTAAATAAAGTACCTTCAATTATTAAAAAATCTTAAAGAAAAGCATCTGTTCCCTTAGATATAGAGATCAAATTTACCACATAGCATTAACAGATAACCTCAGTAATATTGACATTATTATTAACTATATTAATAATATTAATTGACATTAATATTAACTATATTGGGCGTAATAGCAAACTATCATTACACCCAAGAGCACCAAAGCAATGTACTAAACAAACCAAATATATCTTGTAAAGAAAAAAATCCTACTGTCTTCTTTACTGAAAAGAAAAATTCTCTCAAAACTTTTGGAGCTATTGCTCTATTGGTGGGATCATGTATTCCAATGGAATCCTCACAGCAAAAGCCTTTCTAAAAACTGCTCTCTCTTTTATAAACTGAAGAGGCTGTATCCCAGGTTCACCAGTTGATCAGTATCAAATGAGTAAAGCAATGAACTTTCCTGTTTCCCTCAGCAAATGTAGGCTCAAAACCAAACATATTAATCTTTGATCTTTGCAGAATGGGTCCAACACTGCCTTATCCTCTGAGATCATAGGGGGAGCCAATAAAATGCTGAAGATGCAACATGGGAGCTCTCAAGTACACCATTTTTAAAGGGCGTCTATACACTTGCTCCAAGGGGGAGGGGGCTATTTAATTAGAGCAGCTCTCAGAGCCGCTCTAATTAAAGCACCCACAATGTCACGTGTATTCAGCATCCTGCGCTTCAGAATGGTGTTGGGGGTGCTTAACTAAATTTTATTTGATGGGCTTTAGTTAAAGCACCCCCACCACCATTCTGAAATGCAGGAATGCTTAATACATGTGATGCAGGGGCTGCTGGTGTGTGTGAATTAGCACGCTCCAGCACATTCACAGCAAGCTCAGTTAATTGAATCTGCTAAGCATGTATCGGAGCAGAATTCCATCACATGTATATGTGCCCCATATCTGTAAGGATCATGCCATTTAAAATAGCTGTCCCTGTCTTCTGCCTTCTGTAGCAACAAGTCACCCATCTGAAGGAGGAATATATGCCATACAACTTACAACCTCCACATTGTCTTCCCACTCTGATGCATATTTACACCCTACTCCCCTCTTTTATTTATTCCTACTTTCATTAATAATTTATTCTAACCACTTCTATGGCTGTTCTTTATTCTCAGTGGGCACATCTATACAAGACACTATGGAGCAATAGCAATGAGCTACTCCACAGAAGCTCATTGTTGCTGTGCAGTAGCATCAAATAACCATGTGCCAATGGGACTACACACTAACTCTAGTTATCGGGCAGTCATATAGTACCTGGTTAAGCAAGTACTAAATGACTGTCCAGTAACAACTGTATAGTTGACTGCTCATGTAGACAGCCAGTGTCTATTCATTCTTAATGTGCCCCAGGACCAATGACATTGATGGCAGTTTCAATAAAAGGTTGTATTTTCAAAAGCAGTGTTGAACCTAGACCTACCTATTCAGGAGCTGAAATCAATGCAAATTATATCTTTGACTTCAAAGTTAAGTTAATTTTATTTAAGGCAATTTTTGAAAATTACACTTGAAGCTTATGACAGTTCTTATACTAATAAAGATTTTCCTTTAGCTCAAATAGTTAAGTAGAAGTCTATGCTTTGGAGCTGAAAGTAATTAACTGTACCTTATGCCACATATTTATGACACATTAATGCAAATTTTTAGTATGTCATAGTCTGTAAATGCACTCTTTAGTCAATTAATTATACTGTTCACTGTTCTAGGACTGTGTCAAGATTTAAGAGAACTGAAACATATTTACCCAAATCCAAGACAACCCTGAATTTAAGATAACTGCCCAATAATTAGATTCCATGTATAGAAAAAATATAAATTTGTTAAAATGTTCCATGTGTAGAATCTAATTATTAGAGGGTCATCTTAATTCATCCCTCCCATCCCCCACAACTGCTGCATCAGGAAAAACAATGTGGGGGAGAAGCAGGTGATCAGAGGGCAGGTATGGGGTAGGTAGTAGGGGAACAATCAATTACGAAACAGTGGGAGGGGAGGCAGCAGGGGGGCACGTGGTAGAAGAGTCAGTGGGAGATGAAGCTGCTTGATCCCTGCCCCTTGTTCCCCCTACAGCTTGCTGCCTGCTGCCTGCCACCTGCCCCCTTGCTGCCTGTTTTCCCCATGCCTTTCCCTCCACCTCTCTCCCTCCCATCCTGTGGCTTGACCTTGATCTAGGTCCAGCAATCTCCAGCCTTGCTTCACCCCGGGGAATGAGGACATGATTGTTCTGGCCTGAGCCTGGCCCAGTAGCATTGGTGGCAACTCCAGTCCCAGCTCTGGTGTCTGTCCAGAGCTGTCTGCATTACAACAGCTCTTACTAGATCAGGCTGGAGCAGAAGCAAACCCATGCTCCATGCACCAGACTGGAGTGAGGCCAGAGCCAGCCTGAGCTGGAGCAAGAGTGATCCATGGGGGTGGGGGGCAGGGCAGGTAGAGGGGCAGAGGTTTCCAGTGGGGGTGACAGAGTGGAAGAGACAGTGGGGGGCAAGGGGTCTGAGGCTGGGGAAGGGGAGGGGGGCAGAGGCAAGCAGCAGCTGTGGCTCTGGCCCTGACCCTGGGTCAGAGTTGGAGCCAGAACCACAGCAGCTACCTGTTCTTCTACCACCTTGTACTTGAATCCATAATGAGGGGCTTTTTTCCCCATGCTTCATGAGGAAAAATACCTTGTTTTGTAATTGAGTAAATACAGTATATAAGAAATGGTGTACTTTTAAAAACACTCACCAATTGATTTAGACTTACCAATTGGTTTAGGCAAAAACAAAATATACTCTATTTATTCAAATACAAGATAAGGATTTGTCCCAATCAGTATGAGGAAAAAGCCCCGCATCCTATATTTACATACAGGGAAGCATTATTAAATACATTGTCTATCATTAAAATGCTACCAAAAGCAGCATGTGCTTAGTAATAGAAACCAGCTCTGAAGTTGATTAAATGAAGCTAACTTTGAACACAACTATAAAACACATGGCCCATAGTAACCAAAGATCCTAATGGGCACCTTTTGGTTTTTGTTTGTTTGTTTGTTTTGGTAGGTATTCCCTCCACAGGGAACTAGCGCCAGGCCTGGAGGTACTGCAATACCAGGCTGCCACCGGGAGGATCACAGCCAGCCCTAACACCCTCCTTCTGGTGCCAGAAATGCTTGAATTTAATCAAAATAGCGAGATGCTGATGGGAACCTACTACAGGGATAGATTACTGCAGCCCCTCCAAAACAGATATATAGTACCCATTGTACACAGTCCTCCTCAGTGCCAGCTCTTTTTACTCATGGTGAGCCACTAAAATGCATACATTTTTACTTCCTCTTCACTCCCTCAACTGACATACTCTTTTCCTTCCCAGAAATTATTCCTGTCTCTTCAGCAGCCTTAAATGTCTGGCAAATATCATCAAATAGGGCCCCAAACACTTCATCTAGAACCCCTCTGATACCCTGTCTCTCAACCTGTTACATGATTAGCATGGCCCTGCCCTCCATGAGGTGTAGCCAGACCAGGTTGCCCTGTGCTCATCTGCATATGAATTTTTGGAGGACCCCACGACTCATGACAAGAACAGCTGGTTCAAAGCATGAGCGGGGATCTAATTAGCACATAGATCCCTTATGGGAGGGGATCTGGCACACATACACTGAGCAGAGCTGAACTATGGGGTCATCATGGCTTGAAATACTGTTGACTCTGCTGGGGCTCAGCTCAATAAACAATACGGTAAATCATGAGCCTTTTGGCTTTGGACTACTAACATGCATAGTTTATACTACATATAGACAGGTACACAAGTGCTGCTTAGAAGTGTGTTTATAGAGTATCTGTGCTAAAACTTGCAGCACTTTCAAAAAAGGTAAAAAAATTCTGGATGATCTAAGTCTATGTTTATTTCAAAGGCAGTGTTTTCAAATTTGCCCCACTTCCATGTGCTCAGGGAGAGCAGGGTCTCATGGTAAGGCGAGGGTGAAAGGGCTGCAGAGGGAAGAAACTGGGAGGGGACAGAGGACAAGAAAGCTACCTGGCTCCCTAGATTTATTTTAACCTGCTGTATCAGTGAGAGAGGAACAAAGTCAAGGCAAACCTCCAATAATTAGATTCTTTGTGGGAAAATGTATAACACATTTATAAATTTTCCATATATAGAATCTAGTTACTGGGAGTGGGGATTATCTTATATCCAAGGTTGTTTTATATTTCAGTAAATATGGGAAAATGTTTTTTTTATTAAGAATTAAAATGAGACCATTTTTTTCTGTTTTGAGATAATCATGAAACAAACAACTATACAAATGAAAATGAAAACAAGGTTCTTAAGAGCCACATGTGGAACTGTCTGATCCATTATGACTGGACAAGGAACATGAAAAACAAACACCAACTAATGTAAGAAATAAAACCAAATTTGATTTCATAGGATGTGAATGATAACCTGGGGTGCTGCTATCCCTTTCAGAGTGCTCAGAGCCAGGCTCTAATTATGGTTCTGGAAGAAAATGCCAGCAGAGCTACTTCAGAGCAAAACACAACAAAATGTGTATTTATAGCCTCCACAGTGCTTGGGTACGTCCCATAAAATTATTTTTCCACAAAAAATCTCTTTAGCTGAAAATTTCCATGAATTTCTAAAAGGAACCTCACAGAAATTACCTGTTCTTCTCACTCTCTCTCACAGTTTTCTGTGCAAAAGGAGATGGCTTAGATCATAGACAAATATTAATCGCCCTCTTATCAAATTTAAAAGCTTTATTAAGAAACTGCTAACATTTAAAAATGTGTACACTACAGTGGACTTAGAACAGGAACAGGACCTCGTGCACAATAGCTACATTGGTAACTACTTGTGTAGGGCAGGTAAAGCAGTCATTTTGTTATGCATGTGGTTAAAATTGTTAAAATACTGTTAGAAATTTTTGTTTTGCATAAGACAATATAGGCATGCAAGAAAGAGGACCTCATGTCTGGTAATCATGATAGCACACGCATGTAGTATCGTAGGGCATTCGTAGTTACTGCCTTTAGCATATAGTCTACATTTTCCTGGCCTGAGGGACTGTCAGTAGCATTTAGTCTTTATTTAAATCTATAGTATAGTGAGGGGGGTGCCTCTTTCAGTCTGTCCCCACACTCTTGCTTCTGGAGTGGTTGGCTTTCGGCCAGAAATGTACTCTGCATAAATGTTCCCTGACCACCTAATGATGTCTGATACCATGAGCGTAACTCCAATAAAGCCAACGCCACCAGGCCCTTTTGTTTGAAATGAGGTATCATATATATGTAAGAACACAGCTGCAGGCACTTGGTGCAAAATTGATATACATAAGGTATTTGGTTATTCACTGGGAGGCTCGAAGTAGTTGATACAGGTTGATAAGGGTTATTTTACACAGGTAGCTATATGTGTAGTTATTGAAGAACATGAATGGGCAACAACTGAAAATAATTGATTTTCCAACTGCAGTTCTCTGCTAATTAAAGTTTTCCGTAGGCACTCAAAAGCTATAATTTAAAGCTGCAATAGAAACTGAAGCAACTCCTAACTTACAATGATTTTTAAATATTATAAATGTTTTGAGTCATGCCAGGAAACTCTTTGCTAGAAAGTTGTAACTAAAATTTTTGTAGCTGTTTGTTTATGTTATTTGTTTATTTAGTTTATTTATTAATTGGATTAAAATTTATTTTGTTTTATTTTATTGTTTAATGGGTTCCAAACAGGAAATTGTATGCCATATTTCAAAGTGGAACACATTTTTTACAATCAAAAAATAATGGTGGAGAACGAATGTGGTCATTTGGAGTTTTGCCAGTATATGAGGGCCAGGACTTTGCCCAGAGCTCTTGAAATAAGATTTACTTTTATAGAAGCGCTGATGTAACATCAACCATAAAGGCATAAAATACCTTCCTGTAACAGACTTGTTGTGGGCTTTAAGCTTGCTATTTTAATTCCAAGATACTTGTACAGATTTACTAGAATGAGGCAGGGAATCTAAGTATTTCTTGTATAGACTTGAGAGACAGGAAGGCAAATAAAGAAGTGGAGTAGTGGATACTGTCAGACAACAAGAAGGAAATAAGCATTTTAGCTGGTGTTTGTTTTGTTCACAATCCAAGTTGTCTGGTTCTCCATGATCATACAAATGCAAGTTGTTTGTGGGGAAAAAAGTGTTCTTGCCCAGGAAGTTGAATGCCACTATCATTGCTTGTGGGCTCTATTAATAGAGTGACTTCAGTATTATTATGTCTACTCAATGGTTTGACTTTGCCAGCAAATATTGATCTGTAGAATGGTCTGTCCAAGGGCAACAGCATCATTAATTGCTAAGTGATCTGCAAAACAATTAGAGACCTCCTGGCTGTTGTACACATAGATGAATGGAGCTGTCTACCTAATCAGATACGGCTGTATCTGTCGGCAGACCCAATTGTGTTGTTCAGAAATGTCTTCAACATCTGTCACTTTCCCACCTTTCACAATAACATATGTCATGGTCTACTCCACAGAGTTCTTTCTCAGAAGCCTTTCAGCAGTTTTCTTTGTGTGTGCATGTTTTTTAAAAAAGCAACCCTTTTAGGCTATTTATGTGTGATCTAAGACCTGGTTCTTAAAATCTAAACAAAGCATCAATCAAAAGTTTATGAGCATAAGAAAGACTCTAATTCACATTTATATTAATAGTAAGAAGGATAAAAATTAGCTTAAAAGCTGGATTCAGGAAATGTGATGCTTAGAAAATAGAAATAAGTAATTGGTATCTAGGCTGTTCAGGGCAAGGACTGTTTGTTTCTCCAGCACCTAATGCAATAAGTCCCTGATCTTTCATTGGGCCTTTGTGGAGTACTGTAATGCAAATAATAAATTATAATAAGGCTCTGTTTCTATTAATACTGTCCTTCCCTTCATTTTTCATTCCACTGCAGGGAATTTGTCATGAGGGAGATACCCTAATATTAATTGTTTTGAAACCTCTAGAAAATATAGGATGCACACACTGGATAAATATTGTTTATTTACAGTTATATTACTGTCTGGATGATACAAATGAAAGCATCCAGTACTAGCCACTGTCAGAAGTGGTTTGTCACAAGTGAAAAAGTTTAAACTGAATTTGAGATGTCAGACATCCACATTGTATAGTCTGTCCTGATTTACACAGCAATCATTAGACGAATGTAACTGCCTGTTAAACGGGATCAGATTTGGGCATATTTTTCATTTTCTATTTTCAGGTACAAACTGGAAGCCATATTTTACATAACCAAAATATTCTTATTATATTAAAAACATCAAACTAGGCCCTGCCTGCCATGCAGTAATGTTCTCAATGTTTGTGTTAGTTTATTTTTAGTTCCTCTAGACAGTTGGCTCATGAAATATAAGTGCTAAGGTTTGACTGACTTCAGTCATTTTATTTATATCTGCCAGCTTATTTGAGTAGTTAAACAGGATCCGGATAGTATAACTGGGTGTGAGATTTGTTAACAAACACCCCTTACCTGACAACTTTAAATTATTCTAACTCAGAATTTTAAGGTGCTTTGAGTTGCAAAATAACTTGTGATTGTCACAGTCTATCTAAAAAAAAGTCCTGCTTTGAATCAGCAGAATTTTGCAGGGAGCTGTTCCTGCTTTTGGTACAGTCTTACTACCAGGGCAGAAATTGAAATGTAGGTTGGAGAATTCTTAATGTAACCAGGAGAACAAATCTTTGCCTTAAGCTGTCTAGTGTTAATAGAGCCACCCCAGGGCTGCTGTTTTTACCCTAGCCATTAAGCCATTGCGTTGTTCTTGCATTCTCCAGTGTTACTTATCAAGCTGGAGAGCAGCAGATCCAGTAGCCATCCCTTTAAATCCCCACTGTGAAGAAAAGTGCGAAGATTTCCTGCAGTTTGATTCTGCATCATACACAGTATCTCTACCTACTGCAAAGGCTTTTTCAGTCCCCCTGTCATTTTCTGCTCTAAACTGGGCACTTCAAAGGAAGCACTAAGGTTTGCCAATAGCATTTTGGGGGGGAAGGGAATGTTGAGATGGTTCTTTTTAAAATCCAGATAAAATAGGTCATTTAACTCTGAAATGACAGCTTCTATTGCAAGAGGGTCGCTCGTATTCTTGTCTTCCTTTTAAGCTTCCTATACAGGGATTTGAAGCTTAGGGCTTTTGGGGGATTTTTTTACCACACAAGTTCCTATTTCAATAGAATAGTCTTGGAATGGTTCCATGGAGGAGCTGAGAGATGCAGTATGTGTATAACCTAGCCTTTCATCTTTGCAGACAGATGTTCTATATGCTCTTTAGATTAGGGGTTAGCAATAAACAGCCCATGGGCTGAATCTGGACCACAGAGCCATTTCATTCAGCCTGCAGAGCTGGCGGAGGTGCCCATGCTGCATCATGGCTGGGCAGTGGGGGCTTTTACACTTGCCACACCAGGCAGCAAAGGGATCTGTGCATCAGTGTTGGCAGTGCTGCAGCCAGGTGGTGGAGGAGGCAGGGAGCTTTGTACATGTTGCAGCTGGGTGGCTGGGAGGAAGGGTTGCATACCAGTGCTGCATTGCAGTCAGTTCACAGGGGGTTCTGAACACCAGTGCTATATCCTGGCTGGTCAGATGGAGGATCTTTGTATGCTGGTATAGCCAGGCAGCAAAGAGCAGCAGTAAGAATGGGATGGGTTGGGAGCACATACCCTGGGACCTGAGCCAGCTTGATTGAGTCCAAAACCTTGCTGACCGCTGCTTCACATCATTCCTAGAAATGAACATTCTAACTCATTGCAAGGAAATTGCAATTTGTAAATGTAGCTGGAGTACCTCCTGGGATTTATAGCAGGAGTTCTTCATTATCCATCCATTCAAAATAAGTATGCAGGCAACCCTATTGCAGTAGAAGCTGCTTTTTCAGAATTAGAAGTTCAATTCTTCTTCTGCCTATTAGATATTAGGGCTGTGTGAAGCTTTGGGTGCTGATTTGATTTGGAGGAGATTCAACTCAATTCAGCTGCCAAATCTCCAAATCCATATTGAATCAGGAGAGCAATAACAAGGTCTGAATCGATTTGAAGCTCTCCAAATTGGTTTGGAAAAGATTTGTAGAGCTTCAGAGATTTGGGTAGTCTCTTCTCGCCACCGCAGCGAGCTGGGCCAGTAAGTACTGTGTTGGCAAGTATGGGGTGGGAGCTGGAGGAAGGAACCATGGAGGGACCCCCCACCAGGCCTCATCCCCTGCCTGCTCCTCCAGCCCCTCTGAGCTCCCCCCCAACCCCCACTGGCTCTCCTACTCAGCCCACTGTTAACAAATTTTGAGCAAGATAGGAAGGGTGAAAAAGAATTTAAATGGACCCCTCGGTCATTTCAACCAACATGAGAAGTCTATTGACTAATCAACAAAAATGAGATTGGTTCTTGAGGGTAAGCATAATCTTATTGGATGAGTCCTTTCTGCCACAAAGCAGCACCGGCCAGCTTTTTGATCTCCACAGTGGGGAAAATCTTTCTTCACTGTTCCATCAGATACATGCAGTTGAAGAGTTGCCCTCCAACTTCCTTCTAGTCACATCCCCTGTTTATGGATGGCTGGTAAACATGATCTTAATATTCTAATTAAAGATCCCTGTTTGACTTTATTTAAATGTCTTTGTTTCCCTGAAGCTTTCAGAGCTGGATCAGACCAGATTCTTTTTTTGTGGATCTGAGAGCTGCTTTAATTAAAGTACCTCCACATCTCTTGTATCAGCGCCCCCTCCAGTTCATTTGATGAGGTTAGGTCAAGCATCTCGTCACCAGTTTTAAGTATGGGTGCATTGATATATGAGATGCAGAAGACTGCTGGAGCACAGCAATTGCCACACTCCAGCAGACTCAATCGAGTCAGCTCTGACACACTGGAATTCCAGCATGTTGGAGCAACTTTGCACTTGGATGTAACTGCCCTAGGATGTAGCTGCCCCCCTCCCTTGAGATGCAAACTCAGCCTGATACTATAGCCTGGCTGCCTGCACTGAGATGCATACACAGGCGCCCACACATATCACAACTGCTTTAGTTCTCTGATAGCCACATATATCATGAATGTCTGGTCTCTGTTTACACCACTTAGGTGCATATGGGAAGCTCTGTGCACATAATAGGCACTGAATAGGGAGTTGTCTTCAGGCAGTCAGTAAGCAACTTTAAATTACTGCCAATCTAGGCTGGACATTGGATCCCAAGATAATGGAAGTATCTTATTCCATCCTAGAAAAATGCTTACCTGAATAACAGAAAAGGACCCACTCACCTTTTGCTCAGTAGCCTAGTCATCAGGGAACCAGATAAAGTAATATTCCCCTACCCAATTAGAGGAAGGTATTAGAGCACTTCCCTGGGAAGTGGGAAGTTAGCCCAATCCTTCCCATGTCACATAGTGAGCAGAGGGCCCAGATATCCCACTTCCTCAATAAATGCCCAAACCACTAAGGTATTAGCAAAACGTGAATCTATTGTCATCCCCCTCATTATTTTTTTGACATGGGTACATAAGACAAGGATGAAACCGCATTACAGAAATAGATACATATTAGTTTTCCACAGATTCAAGTAGTATGGAATTGGATCACACTTGGTGACTTAGGGTAAGTATAGACATTTGGGAAGATTAGGGGGAGGTTACACCGGATTAAAAACTGCCACCCAGTCTAAGGTAAATCAGGATGGGGAAGCTAGCAGGGAGAATTTGGAGGGTTCAGAAGGAAAATAGGGTTCATGGTGGGGCTTGGAGGATTGAGGGGGTAATCAGGGTCTGCAAGGGGTCCAGAAGTGTTTGGTAAAATGGGGGGGAGGCTAGTGGGGTCTGCAGGGGAGCTTGGAGGGATCAGAGAGGTTAGTGAAATCTGCAGGGAGGTTGCTGGAGTCCAGAAAGGTTTGGTGGGATAAAGGATTCCAGTTGGGTCCACAGGGGAACTTAGAGGAATTGGGGGGAGGGGGGAGAGGCTTTCCAATCCCACCAAACACCTCCCCTGGCCCAGATCCCTGAAGCCCCCTCCCCAGTGCCCCAATGCTGCCAAAGTGCCCCCAATCCTCCAGATCAGTTCTGGACTATTTTTACTAGTGTTCACTGGTCCCAGAAGCCTGACTGAAGTAAGATGGCGTGTGGGGAGGGATGGGTGGATCAAGAGGGCTGGCAGCTCTGTGGGGGGGGTTGGTGGGATGTGGGGATCTGCCTCCCCATGGGACCAGGAGCTATTTGTAGGCCCCGATCCCTCCACCTTGAGACAAACAACCCCCCAGTGAACCACCCCTTCAATCCCTCCTGCCCCTTCCCCTCCAACTTCAATCAGTTTCCACCACTAGTGAACACTGGTAAAACTGGCACTGGGAGCAGATGGCAGGACTGGGGGGAGGGGGTTGGTGGGCTCAGGAGTGGGGGCAGGTTGGTCTGCAGGAGGCATTGTCTGTCTGGGGGTTGGGGGAAGGTCCAGGAGACTGAAATAGCCCAGTGCACTGGTGGGGTAAGAAAAGCACAGCCTGGGGGCTGGGCCAGCTTCTGGGCTTTCACAGCCCCAGGGCTGCATTGGGAGTTGTATAGAAGTTCAATTAGATCAGACTCACTGGACCTGATCTAAGTAAGACTACCTCAGAGGTAGGGTTAGTTTAGATCAGGTCAGCCATTTTTGTACCAATCTAACCTTCCTGAACTTCTGTACAGTTTGCACACATGTGACCTAGCCCAACAGGTCAGCTCATAGGGGAGGGAAGGGGGCTAGAGCAAGGCCCAGAGGGTGAGGGACAGTGCTGCAGAGGCAAGAGCAGGGGTAAGTTGAGCGGGGCCCTCGATGGGTGGGACTTACCTGCAGGGGAGGAACACCCCCAGATATTTTTTTCTCTCTCTGCCTTAATATGCCCCCACCCCTTCGCTCCTCACAGACTTACCAGCTGGGTGTGGGGGGGGAGGGGGGTGGCACACAGTAGATCTTGGGTTGCTTTTAAATGCCAAAGGTGCTCTCCTACTTAAAAAGTTTGGATAGCACTGACTTAGATTGACCTAACTGGGGTTCTAAATGTAAGGTCCATATCTGGGCAAATAAGTTAGATCAGGTGGCCATTTTTAACACAATCTAACCTCCTCCTCACCTCCCTGAATGTCTGTACCTAGTCTTAAACACATAAAAGACATTTAAGTTCCGCTTAGTTCTCTGAGAAATGAAACAGGAACTGGGCCACAGTTTCTACTTATTCCCTTCTGAACTGTGTTAACAGTAGTGGTGTGTGAAGCAGGCTGTATTCGATTCAGATCTGGATTTGGCCCAATTCAGGGGACAGTGATTTGATTCACTGATTTGGATCACTGTCCCAATGTAATTCGACCAAATCCAAATCTAAGATTCAATTCTGATTCAGAGAATCAGTGATTCAGCCCTAGACACAGCTTTGTATGTTTTTTCTACATACATAGAGGTACCAGGCATGGCTCATGAATGCTGAGATGGTGGGGCAGATGGAGAGTTTCACAAGAGTGTGGAAGGGGCCCCCTGCGTGCTCAGCAGCCAACCCAGAAGTGGACCAAAAGCACTTCCACTCCACTTCTGGGTCCATGGCCGAGCATGTGGGAGGACCCCTGCACCCCTCTGGCTTGGTGTTCAGCCATGGGAGGACCCCGTGTGCCCCCCCAGGCCCAGGAAGCACCAGTTGCTGAACTGGAGGGGGGGAGGGGGTCCCCTGCACGCTCCGCAGGAGGCCCGCAAGTGGACTGGAAGTGTTTCTGATCCACTTCTGGGTCCACTGTTGAGCATGCTCAGGACCTTCCCCCCTGTACTCCTGTGGCACGCTGCATCCACCCCTACATCTCAGCATTCACAAACCACCTGGTACCTTAAGGTATGTAGAAAAAACATATAAAGCTGCGTATATGTGCAAAAGAAATTAATGGGTCTCCTGATTCAATCTGGATTCAGAGATTCAGCCCCTGAATCAAGCCAAATCTCATCCAAATCAAATCAGTGACCAAAGTTTTGCACAACCCTAGTTAATAGTATACTTATGTTTTCCTTGAAATGGCCTGAGAAGCACTGCAAGATGATCTGCTCTACTTTAATCCACTGTCCTGATCTAGTGTTTGTTAGGGTGACAGTATTTGGATCTTAGGGAGCATTGAATTTTAGCTGAATAAAAGACAAGCTGCTAGCCACAAGACAGAATGGTATGTTAAAAGTAACATTGCAAGACACTTAGGCAAACATTTTCCTAACAATATACTTGTTTTGTAAGATATATAGTTCATTGTATAAGAAAAACAGGATGTACCCCACCGGTTATCGTTAGGAGATAAAGCAAAAGTAAGACCTTGGAGATGGTGAGGAAATCAGCAAGAGAATGCAAGTGACCAAAAGAAGCAGGGGTCAGGGTCCTTAGGCATGCACTCATAGCAAAAAGGCATGTAAATAAATTAAATGCATACGTAATTCCATGCTTACGTAATTCCATGCTAATGAAATAAACAGTAAGCAGAGGTGAAGCTTAAGATGGGAAGGAATAAGGGTGGAACAAAGGAGAGACATGAGGAGGTGGGGTAAATATTACTGAGCATAAATTAAGGTGTATAAGTATAAAAAATACTAATGTCGTGGCCACTCCCTGGTTTATTGGAGCTGGTCCAAAGTTGTCTCCACTTCGAATAAAGCTGTTGACGAGCAATGCATGCATCAATCCATTGTCTCCCTAGTCATTAGGTGTTGCGTGGACTCAAGGTCTAACAGTGTTCATTATACTTCTCACAAAATACAAAGGAACCTTCCTCAATAGCTTCACCTTAAGTTATGTTCTAAAAATATCAGCCATTCCCTTAGCTGATAAGTTAATAAAGTATACTACATGTACAGCTTGCATTTGGGTCTCAACTAGACTGAGTCCCCTGTGGAGAGTGTTTTGACATAGCATGACATAGTAGTCTTATATATCTTGACATAGACCCTTGCATTTTCCCAAAACAATGTTATCTACCTCTGAAGAAAAGAAGGTGATTCTCCTGGCTATTAAAATGTTCAGTTTCACAGAGTATTAAAGATTAAACCTCAATCTTCTACTCTAAGCCAACTCATCCATAGGACCACTTATCTTAATTCTTCTTTTCTAATGATTAGGACACACCAGTATGGTACATTCCCATGGAATCATAGGAGTACTTGTTCAGAGGCCTCCTATTGCCATTCTTTTTCCATTGGAAATGATCTCTGGTCAGACTTTGTCTTTCATGATGCATTACCATTTCTTTATCTGTGCTCTGCATCAGGAATTTCCTTGAAGATGACATTTTGATATAGTTTCCTCAAGAATCTGCACCCGAATTCAATAAATGGTTCCATTGGCTTCTTCTGCACTCTTGCGAGACAGACTGGAAATTCTGTGGCAGTTTAAAACATGAGCGTCTATTGCATTAGACATAAAATGAATAAATAGAACAGGTATGTACCTTGACACTAAATTCAATTTATTTATTTTATACTCTCCCTGCATTTTTGCTTCTTAATATAGCAACAATTTCTGGATTAATGAAATAGGGCATCACCAAATTTGTCCTAGGGCATGTATGTGCTTTTACCTATTAATTGGGGACCACTAGTTCTTGGCCCAGAAGAAAGTTTGGGGAAGTGTTTCTAATAGTGGAATCAGGACATAAGTTATCTATTCCATCTGTTAAAACGGCTGGCAGATGTATAGCTAACAATCTACACACCCATCCAGATGAGTATATTTTTAGCTGTCTTTAATGTACATCATTAAATGGGAATGAGGAGCAGGGTGTAACCAGTCACCTTCTGCAGAGCAAGGCTGCATACTGCTCATGAAGATATTTTCTCTGGTCAGTTAGCAAGCACTGAGCACTTCAGAACCAGCCAGCAGGCCAGCCATATCCATGAAGAAGGGGGCTGGATTTTCCTCTCAATGACTTAAAAAAAATGGGAAGTTTAAGGCATTGTAATAGTGCCATAAATATAGTTTCTTAACCAGCTAGAATGATGACAGGGATGCTAAGAAGAAGGCATTATTTTCATTCTTCATTTTGTGTTTCTTCAGGTCAGGGCAGACACATTTTATTGTACTGGCTGACAACAGACTGTCTACATCTACTTAGTTCATCCCTATAGTGTGTGCCTGTATTTAGAATTACAATGGTTAACTATATTAATGAGAATAAGTAATCCAAGCCTTATATTTTAGTAATTGATAATACATACTCATTTTTGTTAGAGCTCTTTAGAAAGACAAACTAAACACAATTTCATATGAAAAATTGTATCTCTCTCATAATTTAGGTGACATAATTTGTTTCTTTAGTATATTGTTTATCCAAGGAGCTTTTTGTATCAGGATATATAAGTGATTGTGGGGGAACGGGGTGGACTGCCTTGGGTCAGTCGCCCGTATCCCCTGGATGGCCCCTGGAGAAGAGGGGGGGATCTGCCGTCCGTACCGTGCCTCCGCCGATCTCGCCTGCCATGACTTGATGGAATTTGGGGGGATTCACCCGTCTGGGGAAGCGGGCAGTCTGGACGCGGTCCCTCGGCTCTAGAGTCCAGGGGTCCTGAGGGCTCCTCCTCCCCTACACCCTCACCCGGTCCTCCGGGATAGCCGCCCTCTGGGTGGCTCCCTACAGGGTGCTAGTCTCTGTGGTAGGTAACAGGGCGGAAAGGAACAAAGCAATATAATGCCAACATAAACGTCTGCGCCCGCTTCTCTGGGGCGGAGGTTATCTCACTCCGCAATGGCCTTCGGCCCCGGTCGGGCAAGGACCTTTGGCCCCTTTGTCTGTCCACCAGTCCCGCAGTGGGGTTTCTTCCTCCCCCTGCAGGTCCCTATAAGAGTCCTTACGGTACCCGGCTTGGGCCGGGTGCCGCTGCCTTCTGCGGTATTGGGGTCGGTGTTCCCCTACCGCCTGCCGCTCGCACCACGTGGGCGCGTTGGGGCTTACCTCCACCCCAGCGGGTCCTGCCAAGTGGCCAGACGGCTTGCAGCCGCCCAAGGAGGGTCTTTCCATCGGTGCTCCTCTTACCAGGACCCTCCGGCTCCGCCGCCTCCGGCTCCGCTGCCGCTGGCTCCGCCGCCGCTGCCAGCTCTGCTGCCGCCGGCTCCGCCGCCTCTGCTGGCTCTGCTGCCGCCGACTCCGCCGCCGCCGGCTCCGCTGCCACCAGCTCCGCTGCCGCCGGCGTTGGCTCCCGTCGGAGCCTCTCCCTCTTCCTGTTTGGGGTTGGGGGGCTCCTTTTATCCCTCCGGGCCAGTCCCGACCTGGATCTGCCCGGGTTCCTGGAAGGGGAAGGCTTCCGAGCCCACTTCCGGGTCCGCACCCGGAAGTTAGGCTGGACTACACCACCTTCCGCCTTGCCCCAGCCCCCCGGGTCTTTGACCCCTTCACAGTGATCATGCATGTTTCCTAATAATAATTGTTTGCCATTTACAAGGAGTTAAATGCTGTGGGTTAGATCAATCTTGCCACATATCTTTACAGATAGGGAAGAATGAGGTACAAAAGAACTAAAACACAACTCTGCCTTGAAAAAAACAGTAAAAAAGAGGTTGTGCCGTTTCCATGTTTGTTGTGCCTCAAAGTGTTCCTTTCCAAATGTTTTATAAAATTAATATAAGAATGTTTTGTTCAGTCCTGCTCACTCACAATTACTAGTACTAATTAGAACAGGTCAGGAGCTTTCCACTAGAATATCATGGAAAAGTGTCTTTGGGGAAAATTAAAATTTACCATGAGGAACTATCATTTTTCTGTGGGGGCAAATTAAAATCAAGACTTCCCATTTCCCCATATAAAAGGCTCTTGTCAATAACAAAAAGGGCAATATTTTTTTGAGACAGTGTACCTGAGGCCAGATGCCATGACTGCCTCTTGGCATCCTCCCAGGTCTGGCTACCAAGGAAGAAGAGAACAGGGACCCTTACCTATTCCCTCCTACCCCTGTTGTATGGGGAGGGTAGCAGCTCAAATGATGGTGGTGCTTCGTTAACGAGGCAATTTTCACCACTCAAAAAAAGGCTATTCCCCACATGGTCAAAAAGAGGGAAAGGGGTCAAGAGACCTGGTTCAACAGGGACATTAGGGAACTTCTGAAAAAGAAATAAGAAGCATACATGCAATGGAAAAATGATTCAGCATCCAGAGAGGAGTACACTCATACATCCAGAGTCTGCAGGTAAGAGACTAGGAAAGCCAAGGCATGCATGGAAACCAAGCTGGCAACCAAAATAAAAGACAACAATGAAAGCCTTCTATAGGTACATAGAGAGCAAGAAAAAAATCATGCTGCACTGCTCCTGCTGAATGCGAGTGAGCAGTCCACAGCTGATCACTTCAAAAAGGCAGAGCTCCTAAATACTTATTTCACATCGGTATTCTTGAATTCAGACAGGAACTCATCATGTGTCCAGAGGCCCAGAGAATATGGGGAAGACAGCAGTCCACATGAAATCAGTCCAGAACAGGTGAGGGTACTCGTAGAACATTTGGACATTTTCAAGTCTGGTGGTCCAGATGACCTGGATCCAAGAGTCCTGAAAGAAGTTCATAGCAGTGCCTCTGGCAATGATGTTCAAAGAATTGTTAAACTCAGGAGTGGTCCCAAATGACTGGAAGAAAGCTAACATGGTACCCATCTTTAAGAAAGGGAAGAAGGATAACCCTGCAAACTATAGACCAGTCAGTCTGACTTCAGCCCAGGGTAAAATCTTTGAAAAAATTGTCAAGGAGGCCATCAACCACAAGCTCATAACTGGTGGGGTATTAAGAAGCAACCAGCATAGCTTTGTCAAGGGGAGATCATGTCTAACAAATTTGGCATCCTTTTATGACCAGGTAACTTATCAGCTGGACATCAGATGTGAAGTTGACATCATTTACCTAGACTTCAGCAAGGCCTTTGACACCATTTCCCATGAGATTCTCTCAATTAAGTTGGAGGGTACTGGTCTAAACTAGTCTACAGTGAGGTGGGTTGGCAACTGGCTCAGAGGCTGATCCCAGAGAGTTGTAGTCAGTGGGATGAACTCATCCTGGAGGGCCATCTCCAGTGGTGTCCCCCAGGGATCAGTGCTTGGGCCTGTCCTCTTTAACATCTTTATCAGTGACTTGGCTGAGGGAGTGGAAAGTGCAATGGATTGTGGATGACACCAAGCTGTGGGAAAGTGTGGGCACATCTGAGGACAGGGTAAGGATCCAGGATGACCTTAACTGGACCTGTGGGCTTGTCGCGCCCCTAACGCCAGTGCACCCTTGACCTGCGAGGCTGGGTCGGCATGACCCCTTGGCACGAGGAGGGGGATTTATGACCGGGCAGGTGGGTGATAAAGGTGAGCAGGAGTCAGTATGATTTAAACACAGCGTGGTGGTTATACAGAAAAGGTTTATTTTACTTATGCTACTAATGGCTTGCAGCATAGGCAGAGAAGTTGATTTATTCAGTTACAGCATGCAGATATCATGTTACCCAGCATTTACAGGGTGGGTAAGAGAGTTGCTTGTTACAGATTCTGAGCGATTCACATAAGCTTTTGCAGTCTGCAGATTACCAGGAGCTCTTGATAAGAAAGTTAACACCAGAGATAGAGAGATAGATGGGCCGACAAGACGGGGATGTGCCAGAAAAAAAATACGTAGGCGGAAGAGATAATATTCGTTGTGCACTATCTGTTCTTCTTGAGTGTATACGCAGTTCTCCATTCTCTGCTTTGGGCAGAAGTTCTTTCAAAGTTATATTGGGTGAAAATGACCAATTACTATACGCTAGCCATAAATAATTAATGAGTTGGCACTTGTGCTCTCTTTGTTTGCTCAGGTTTCAGAAAAAAAGGGGGGTTATTTTTACTTGAGTGGTACTGGTTCTGTTTGGTCACAGGATGGCGCGCATAGTATATTATTTAATTTTACAACTTTACTAAAGTCAGCTAATCTTGTTACTATAGGTACTTTATCTTTTGTGCTGGGCTGTCAAGGTCAGTTTCTCTCTCTCGTATGAGAAGCTCAAGCGATTTGAAATGAGGCACAGATAGGGGTGTGTATATGCAGCACTGTTAATACAGAGGGATAAATTACAATTACAGAGTTTGTTGTGTTAGCTTCTGACCTTTTGCCATCTGACCTTTTGCCATCAGCATCTGAAATCAAAGACTTTGATCTTTGACAGGGCTGAACACAATCAGATGAGGTTCAACAGGGACAAGTGTTGGATCCTTCATCTGGGTACGAAGAACCTTCACCATAACTATACAACAGGTGGTGGGCCACTAGCTGACACCACATCTGAAAAGGACCTGGGGGTGATAATTGACCAGAGGATGAATGTAAGCCAACAGTGCGATGAAGTCAACAACGGGACAAATAGCACTCCAGGAACTGGGTTTGTTCAGTCTGAGTAAGAGAAGACTGAGTGGTGATGTGATAGCCACCTACAAGTATGTCAAGGGCTAACACCAAGATCTAGAGGAGCAACTATTCAGAAAAACACCCCTTGGGAGGATGAGGACCAATGGGCTCAAGCTAGTTGAGGAAAAAATTAGGTTACACATAAGGAAAAACTTCTTTTCTGTAAGGGTTTTTAGAATCTGGAACACAGTTCTGGCAAAGGTGGTGGAGTCACCATCCCTGGAGGTGTTCAAAAGGAGGCTGGACAAGCACCTCATTGCACTTCTTTGAGCCTATTTACCTTCTGCCCATGGCAGGGGACCAGACTTGAAGATCGTATAGGTCCCTTCTGGTCCTTCTATTCTATGATTCTATGATGGAGGTGCTGCTGCTGCTCAGATTAATAAGGACATGAGAATCTGGCCACTCAGTCCTGTTCAAATAGTGGTTTGAATTGTGACCTCTCTCATCTGAGCTAGGTTAACTCTAGGGCAAATAACAAGCTAATAGCGTAATGAAGACAAGTCCCAAGGGCAGCCAGACTCTCTCCCTATCTAACTTTCCTAAGCTCCCACCCCTCCATTGTTTTTGGTTTTTTGGTTTGTTTGTTTGTTTTTTTCGGTGGGGGTGGGGGGAGAATGGGGGACAAAAGAGAAGGGTTGGTTGGTTGGCATGTTTTATTTCTGTTTATTCTCATTTTGCTTTTTCTTTGGAAAATGTATTTGCTAGCATGTATTTAAGTAAGTGCTGTAGGCTAATCTATGAGAAAAAAAGCAATGCATACATATTTTCTTACATAAAGAAAAAAACTGGCATAGACATAAAGGGTAAGACATGATGTGGCTTTGGAAACTTACTTAAAAGAAAATAATGAATTCTGCTAGTGTTAATTCTTTGAAAAAAATCCAAGACTCTTAGAACAACACTTGTTCACAAAACTTTTTAAAGGGTTTGGGTACAAACAGGAAAAAAAAGTCTTGGCAGTTCATACTGTGTTTTGAAATAAGCCCCTTTTTTCTCTTTTTCTAAAGTCAAAATGAATTTTATTTGAGACTTTCCACAAGCCTTTTAATTTCTAAATTCAAATGAGAGCCTCAAAAGATTTGGGTTCCCCAGTGTAAATAAGACAGGTTTTTGCTCATAATGCAGATCTGTGATGTTAATTACTATAGAAAAATAAATTAGAATTTTGGCATCTCCTTTAAAAACTATTCTTTTCAATGATCAAGGTACCCATCTCTAATATCATATTTACTGTAAACAGTTTGCTACCCACTGTTTTCCAATAGACACCAACTAATGTGGTTGACTTGGAAGCAGAATTAACTGCTGTTCTATGTTTTCATTGTTTTGTCCTGGACACGATCTTACCTTCCTTTATCAGTCAAAACTTCTGTTGATGAGGAGGCCATAATCCCAAGTCCAGCTACAAGCCTGATTCAGTACTGTATGGTCAGGCCAATCTTTCAGTTTCTATTTAGATACACGCTCCAACTCTGAATAAATAATTTTGAGCAGCTGTTTTCCTTCGTCTACTTGTTCCCATTTAAAGAAATCTTGGAATACAAATTTTGAGAGCTGGACACCTGGTCTGATTTTTTTTCAGTTTTCAGATGTGTTATAGAGTTTTTCTTTAAAAGTTTTAAAAATTAAGCTACTGAACACACAGACCTGAAGGATAGAAGCATGCAGGAATTGTCAATAGTAGATATGTCTACTTCACAGTTTTTCCCCTAGAAATCTATAATCTAATACAGAAATAGAAGAAGCAGTAGACCAAAATGTTTATTGAACTCTTGAAACAATTCAGAAGTAATATCAGGCTTGTGGCAAAAAGAAATATGCTTGCAAGATGCCAACAGATGCTACTCACTCAAATCACCCATTGACTTCAGTGGACGGTTGACTAAGTTATAAGAACTACAACGTCTGGTCCACATTCATAGCTCTAAATTGCACTGTCAGTTAGAGGAGAATCCAGCGTAGCTCAAGTAAGGTTGTTCTAGATTTATACTTACATGGAATGAAGAGATCCTTGTATATTCCACATATGAGAAATGCATGGTTTTATTTATTTTAGAAATATCCCTATTAAATTAGATTGTACCCACAAAACACCTACATCCAAATCATCTCTGGAAGCTCTAAACCACACAATAGCACTAAAACTGCTTCTGGAAATACTGAATGTAAGTAAGAAAGTCATAAAGCATCACATTCATAGGCAGATCATAAAAAACCTCTACCTATTTACAAGGTTCCTGTTATGTAGCACGAATGATAATGCTTTGAAACCATCTGTTACACAGTTTCCTTTTCATGGTAATTGAATCTGATTTTACACATCTTAGGGCAGAAAGGTTGAATCATGTGCTTTATTTTTTACCCTACTGGCCTGCAATATAGCACCAAATGTAGAAAATGAGGAATCTGCAATTTGGGGGGTTTATGGTTTGGGGTGTTTAATTTTTGTTCGCTTGCTTTTGTTTTTAAAGCCGGACAAGGAAAGATGTGTATGGTAAGTATGACAAAAACAAATCAAACAGTATCCTTGATTTACACTATCTTGGCTTCATTTGTTAGGAAAAACAAAACTTGGTAAGTACATACAGACATTGCCACCTCCTGTAAGCAGAATGTTTATTAGTTCTTCCTTGCAAGATATTAACTTTCAAGTTTCAGGGAAGTTTGCTTCACTTTCATTATTTTCAGTTAGTGAGCAGAAGTCTCTCCTTCCCCCCTAGCAATATTGCCACATGTGATGCTAGCTATATGCCTTCAAAGCAAATCCAAATGTAAACATATCAAAACACAGTTTTCCTTGATTGCAAAATGTACTTCCATTGTCTTCATCAAAACCCTAGGGGCACCCTAAGACTGTTCTACTGAAAAAAATACCCTGGAGATTGCAGGAAAAGCATTTATTTGTCCCTGCTGGAGTAGCAATCCCAGAAAAGAGAAGTTGACTGACAATAGAAACATGATAGGCAAATAAGGTCCACTAAGCAGAAGCCTTAAGGAGAAGGGACAGGTATGAACAAAGAAACAGTGACCTGAGCCTTCCCAGTAAGTGAGCTCTCAAACAAAGAGGTAACAGATATTCCAGACTTATTCTACCTATATAAAAATAAATACCATAACAAGAAATATTCATTTCATGTAGTGAAGAACAGGAAGTCAAATATGTGCTCAGTGAGAGGGATGCTGTGGTCAGAAAACAGGAGAGAAAGCAGAAAACAGTTCTAAAACAGTGGTTTCCAGCAGAGGTGCACTGGTACTTCAATCCAATATCAGATCAGCACCAATATAAAGGAATTTGACTGTATCAGAAATCAGGTTTTTTTGCCTGATGTGGCCAATAATGTGGCTGATAAATGCCCAGTACATAAGTGTAACTGCAGCACAGCACGTAGGCAACAAGGAGTGCAGCCCAGCGGCTTAGAGACCTGCATCCAGCTGGTAAGTCTCTTGTGGTAGAAGGGATGGGGGGAGGAAAAGGGCATGGGGTGGACAGATCGAGGCCCCTGCAGTAAGGGAGAGAGTGGGGCTGGGGCTGGGGTAAGCGCTGCCCAACCAGGGTGGGGCAAGGCACAGGATGGAGCCACAATTCATGTGTGGGGAGCTGGGGGCGGGGGGGGGGGGGGGGGGTTTACAGCTCCCGCTACTGCATGCAACTTGGGAAGACATGGGGGACATCTGCATGCAGAGTGGGGTGGGCTGCCGCCGCGGGCTGGGGCCAGGGCTATGCCAGACTCTGCCCAGTGGGGGCTGCGCCAGGCTGTGCTCGGGACAGGTGGCAGCAGTGCTAGAAAGGGGCTATGTAGGGGAGGGGTCTGCAGCCACCCCAAAATTCAGCATAGCCCTCTAACCCCCCTTCTCAGTGCCACCCCCCCCCCAAGCGTAGCCTGCTCCATCCCCACACCAGGAAGAGCCTGGCACCAGCCCCAGTCCACAGCAGTAGCCTGCCCTGCCCTGCATGCAGATCCAGGGGCACAACACCCCCCATGCCCTCCCAGGGTGCACACAGTAGTGGGAGCTTCCCCCTCCCGACCCTGTGCCCCCTGGATGAGCCATGGCTCCATACCATACCCTGCCACTCCCCACCCCAGCTGGGCAATGCCTGCCCAGCCCCACTCCCTGCCTCACTGCAGGGGCCTCCATCTGCCACACCACACCCGTTTCCCCTCCCCTTCCACCACAATAGACTTACCAGCCAGGCACTGCTTTTCAAGCTGCTGGGCTGCCTATTGGAAATCAGACTGGTATCAACTGATATGCCTCCTTAAAAATCGGCTATCGGTATGAGCCCAAAAAATATCTATTGGTACACCCCTAGTTTCCAGATTTTTGAAAATCATGGAACCCTTTCATATCACTTCTTCTGCCTCAGGACCCCTAACCCTATCCTAAAGAGTGATACAGAGTCAGGTGACCCAGCCCAGCAATGGCAGTACAATACCTGCTGGCCTGCTCTGCCATTGCCCCTGTGGAGCCCCTAAAGCCCTATCTGCAGAACAGTTTGAAAACCACTGCCCTAGAACACACATATGTACATTGTTGCTACATTTCTCAACTCCTTGTTTTCATGAGATTGCAAGGTATATGAGCAAGGAGACTATATGTAGATAAGAAGTAGAAGGGGGTTCTTATAACCTCCTTTCAGGGAACAACATATTCCTTGTGAAAATATGGTTTCAGTTTTCTTCCTTAGTACATGTACACAATGTTAACATACATTAGTGTGTGAGTTGTCTTCTGACCAGTATTATTTCAAGATGTCCTCACTCTCTCCTTTGTCTTCAAATCAGACATAGATTTCCTCCACCAGGCAGTATGAAATAATTTCTTCTAACCATACCTGACATCATAGCTTATAAATGGCTCTCTGCTTTGATCTTCCATCCCAAATCAACAGATGAAAGAAAAACATCAGATTTCAATGAGTGGATGATTAGAAAACATATGGGTAGGTCACACACTTCGCCTGCTTGTCCGACTTCCACACTATTAAGCCAATCCATCTGAACCATTACCACTCTCAACTCAGAAAATGAAATGTCCATATAAAGATGTTCAGTCTGTGCCAAACAGTGCCTTGGTTGCTGGGTGCCCTGGTGCATTTAATAATGAAAGTCGAACACAGGAACTCCTGGGGCAACTGCCAGGAGCAGGGTACTTGTTAGTCCACAAGACAGTTAGACCTACTGTACATAAAGATAAGGTAAAGGGGAGAGGCCGTCTTTAGGATGACTAGCAGGTGCTTGGAGACCATAAATTCTAGGGTCGTCCTCTCCAATCTGCTACTGACTTTTTGCGTGATCTTGGGTACTTTGTCATTTTAGCTCTCCAAGAGCATTTAAAAGAACCCCAGCCACTTTCACAGACACCTAAACTATTCAAATTCAAAATATATTTACTCTCTAAAAGCCCAGGAAAATAATGAGCTTTGCTTTCTGTGTTTGAAGGTCAATGAATCTGGAGTCTGTTGGACTGATGGAATGAGCTCCAGATCAAGAACTCCTCATACAAAATACACTGAATCTCTCATAATGAGGGAACTATTTCAAAAGCACTTCAGCTGATTACAACCCTGCTAGACAGTGCAGTGAGAGAACAGGTTTCTCACATTATCACATCTCATAAAATTTAAAGCTAGACTATTCTTACCCCTCTGGCATCAGCACTCTTGGGCTGTAAAATGTGTAAGACTTTGAAAGTTGCTATGTAACTCTGGCTGGGGAACCAAGCATTTCTGGACCCCTGTTCTTGAATAATTTAGACCGTTCTAAATGGACAACTGATCCAGTCTGTCCATGTCCAGTCACCACAGACTTCAGCTGAAAGCATATTCAAACTAAGACTCAGTTTCAGGCATAAACACAGGGCACTTCTTCCCATCCCCTGTATCATTTTCCCAAGGGGTCACTTTTACTTATTTCAGCTGGGCCTTTCTCTATCCCCTCTAACTGAAAGCTCATCTCTATTATTCTGCTAAGCCCTTCCTTTCTCTTTCAACCTCTCTGGCAAGCTGCTCCAACCCATTGCCAAGCTTAGCTCTTTCTCCTGCTCCAATTTTTTGGTCTCCTCTTTCCTGACTGGCAGCTGAATGGTGATATCAGTCTGACTGGTGATATCAGTATGGCCCCCACGGTGCTTCTGCAGGAGACAGAAAATGTGACCCTTTTACTTGCTTAAGTAGTACTTTTGCTTGTCCTCTGCTTTGGGGCAAGAGGAATTTTTTTAGCCGTTCTTCATGGGTAAAAGGCTAAACAGCAAAGAGATTTTTAAAAGGTTTTATTTGGTTCCTCTGCAAGGACTAGCTCACATACACTGCCTCCTTATAACAGAGAAAAGGCAGGAGCTTGTACAAATATTTCACTTTTACAGAGTGTCATGAAAAAAAAACTAGCATGAAAATATGCATGTGAATCCAGCTGTCACCTAGATAGAAACACGTTCTCCGTCAATGACTCACTTTTTGTATCCCCTTTCTCTCTCCAACTTCCTCCCAGAACCAAACACGTTTTTGGAATGTTTCCTTCCTCCAAACAAAGCAACCGTGGGTTGGAAAGATGGTGTACTGAATAGGGCATTCGGTAACAGTAGGTCGGCTCCAGCAACAGATTTCCTGTGTGACACTGAGCAAACATGTGCCTCAATTCTGTTGTGTTAACTTAGATGGAACAAGTGGGCCCTGAGAGGGTGTTAATGTGACCTTGTCAGCATACAGCACTGAACCGTTAAACTTGTTTGGGGCTTTGAGTGTAGAGCTCTCGGCCTGCTTAGCGTAGTGATAACAATTGACATTAAAAGTGCTTCAAACCTTCTAGTAAAGATAAAGAAACAGAAGGAAAAGCAGTTAAAGTAATAAAAATGTAAAAGATGAATTAAGGCTTTCTTATTAATACCCCTGTCCTTTCATCTGCAGGGAGTTTTTATAATGAGAAGAAGTCTACTCAGCCAGTTTAGATTCTATTACAGATATCAATTCATTGTGCTATAAAAGCAATGGTTCTCAACTTTTTTAGTCTCAAGGCACCCCTCACTGCAGCACTCGAGGCACACCTCTATAACTTTTGTGAATTGAGTGTCTCCCCATTTCAAAAATTAATTTACCAGTGTTGATTACAGTGCTTACCTCTCTGCAGAAGGGCCAGGCAGTTGAGGCAGAGGGGCAGCCAGCCACCCCGCCCTCCCAACCCCCAGCTCAGGACCCTAGGCATGTGTCTAGTTTGCCTATGTGTTAATCCGGCCCTGTGGTTGAAAATCACTGTATTAGAGGAAGAGACAAGTTAGATGAGAGGAGCAGGTTCTGTTGTTTAGTCTTTTTTCCTTGAAGACCAAACAACACATACATGCAGGATATGAAAGAAGAGCAAAGGTGAAAATTCAGCTTCTGTCTGTAAGGCTGACATTTTCTTGCAGCTTGACTAGAGGAGAAGTCTGGGCACAGTATATGGTCTTATGGGCCAGACTGAAACCTGGCAAACTTGTACTGGCATTGCACCATTTATAGCATTGGTTTTTTACTTGCCTTTCTGCTCATGGTTTCACAGCAGCTTTGCAAAAGAAGTCTAGGAGGCAAAAGCATAAAATTTGAAAGAGAACACATAAGGTTGGGAAGGAAAAAAAGATAAATGAGGGAAGACAGTAGAAATTGCAGGTGTTATTTAGGACTTAACTGAGACAGATGGAAGTGGTGATGTTATATTGCAAAAGTTGTTTGGCCTAGATTGCACCACATATATAGACTAAGTAGAGCCTTTCTCCACAAACAAACTCAATGACTAATAGGGTTACTTATCAAGTAAGTTATACATGAACATGAGTAAAGGTGGCACTTTCTGATCCAGAACTAATGAAAACTTCAGATCTGCCCTTTTCAGACATGTCTGCGTATCAGTGCCAAAATGCATTATTAAAGTGTCCCTTACTGTATGTAAAACCCTTAAATGTTGAATAATAAGGGCTCTGATACTGGTTTCAGTAAGACAGATCACATAAATAGTTTTCACATGTGTACAAGTCTTTGCAGTATCGAGACATAGGTGGTTTAGGGAGCTTATATTTTTATTTGTCTGTATAATTTGGACAGTGAAAATCAAACCATTTTTTTTTTTACTTGTAACACAAAAGGATAATTTAAACCAGCTACAACAATTTTGTTTTTCAGTCTATCAAACTATCAGACAGATGAACCAGTTTAAACCACACTTAAAAATGACATCCAAGCCAAGAATTTGCAGACCAATATTCAGCCAAAAATATTTTTGCAACCAAATTATCAAACTGTCCAAAGGAGGGTTTATAATGGAAATGCTGATGCAGTTGTTATTATAGGCCAATGAATAGCTGTAATGAAGGATTCAACTGATGTTCTGGCAAGTCTTCTGCTGAAAATCATTCTGAATTTATGTGGCATTCAGAAAATGCTTAAAGTGGCCAAAATGTTTACACCACCATTATCATATTGACAATGTTCCTGTTATCCCAGAGGAAGTCAATAATGAACAAATTCAAGCAATGTGTGAAACATGTGCATATTTAGCATCTGTTATGCACTCTGTCTTGGCAGCATTGTTTTATCTGAAAAAAACAGAGCCAGGGGCATAGCCACCAAATAAGAAACAGTTGTGTTAAATCATTCATTATTGACTATCATGTCATTTTTAAAACTTACTAGTACAACCTGCAATGTTTTTTCTCCTTATGGCTTATGATGAAGGAGCTCCTGTTTCTAAGGAACAGCAATCTCATTCAGTGTGTTAATATTTCCTAAGGCCCATATTTTCCTTTTGATGCCTACACAGAATTTCTTTATGAAGATTTAAATAATCCTTCACTCTCCTGTTCTTCACAAACACATGGACATGCTGCAGACATGCATGAATGCACACATACAGATGCACACACACACTCTTTCTTTTGTTTAGAAAGGTCTCAAAAGGATTTGTTAATGGGGCCATTACAGGAATAGGTGCACTCCAATTCCTTGTGAAGTCAATGGAAGTCATTGAGTTCAACAAATTTTGGATCAGATCCATATAGAACTAGGTGTTAGAAAACTTTCAAAGTGCCTATGGACTTCTGACTGATATGATTTCTACTTGTTTTTCTGTCTTGTACACTGTCTACCTACAACTTTCCTTTACTTCTGATGCATGTAAATTATGCACCAATTTAACCAAATTTGGAATATAAATTGATTCTGTTAAACTAGTGCAGACTCCCAGGTGGGCATCCTTAATGTGACTTTTAACCTTCTTATATTGATTTAACTTAAGTTGGGAAAGAATTGACTTATGCTAAATCAATATGAACCAGATTTTAAATGATTTTAGAAGAACCACACAGGAGTTTGTGCCAATTCAACAAAATCAATTTTAAAACCATACATTGAGTACAACTAGTTTCTGTTCAGTATCTAAAATCTGAAGACTGCAATTCTCCACACTCAGTAGGTAACAGAAAATCTTGACTAAGCAATTGTTCCCCCTACTACTGTCTTACATGCTGCTGAGAGAAAAAAAATCCAACTGGATAGAGAGAGATCCCTATTTTTTATTGTCATCAAGATAGGAATTTTGAGGAGAAAAGGAAAAAGCTTATGAAATTTTCACAAGCAAGGATAAGCATTTGTAAGATAGCTGTTCTACCAGTTCTAGATGCAAGATACAGGTCAGCACATGCTGATGTAGAGAATTTCAGCAGCTTTTTTCTACATAATGAACTATCTTTAGTTATCAGGTAAATAAGATGCTAGGGCAGTAGGGTGGCCATCATAGAGGACAGTTCAGTTGTCCTCTGTCATCTATTGATACGAAAGAGAGAAATAGGGGACATAAGGGCACCAGGTTTTGTATCAATAGGGGACATAAAGGCATCCGGTTTCGTATCAATAGAGGACAGAGTAGCAGAAAACCAGAATGTCCTCTATGATGGCTACCCTATAGGGCAGGGGTCACACTTACCTGGGGCCTCAGGCATCATCCATATTGTAGGGCTCCTTGCAGGCTGGATTCAGCCTGGTGACCAGGGCTACTGCTGGACCTCTGGCCACTGTGGTGGCAGCAGCTGTGGCACCAGTCACCGCATGTGGGGCCATCACTGTGGTGGTTGTGGTGGTGGTAGCTGCAGCCAAGCAGCTGCTAGGCAATTGAGGGCAGTTGTATTGTACAACCCTCACTTTCCCTTCTACCACCGAGGTCATGATCCACCTAACCCACAGGGCCAAAGATTCCATGGCAGGCCATGCCCAATGCTAGCCATGCCCTGAATTTCTGGTACACTGCTGGTAGCCCAGCAGGCTGGATGGGGTAGCTACACAGGCCAGAGCCAGCCCACGGAACTGTATGGTTCACACCCCAGGTCTAGGGTATTTTTTAACTTCCAGCTACTAATTACCATGATAAAACATTTTTATGTGACTTGTGACTTTCATATTACAGAATATGAGGCAAAATAGGTCATTAGAATGAGCCAGTCTGTTTCTATTTACTTGCTATTTAAGGTCACACCTCCTATTAGGTAGCCCTAATGCTGTTGATTTCCATGGCATTAGCCCTTAACTGTTCTAATATATGTTTGATTATGAGGAAATGGATGAATAACATCATGATTCATTTTACTTAGAAGGCTTTGAAGCAGAGGTGGCTATGTTTATCAAAATGAAACATGGTTACATATTTATTTTGATATGGAGTCTTACTTTCAGTGGTTCTCTATTGCCTGGGTGGCTTCATCATTAACTTCAAGTGGCGATATATAGGGGATGCACATGGGGTGCACAGGGGTGCCGGCATGATCAGCCACGGGGGACCCCTCTCCCCCCAGTCAGCACGATTGGCTGTGGGGGGGACATGTGGTGGCACTACTCACCTATGGTTAGCCTGAGCTGTGGAAAACTCTTGCCCAAGCCTCTGCTCTTCTACCTAATTCACAGAACAGATTTTTCAACCCAGTTTATGCAGAAGAACTTGAAACTGCCTTCCACATCCCAAGCTTGTGCCCCGATCCCAAAGTTGTAGGTGCACACATAGACAGTGCATTTTCCTGAATTGAAAAGATGAAGTTGCATGGACAGTTCAACACAAACCCATTTCTATCAATACTTTTTAAGAGTTTTACTTTTATTCCAGTGAGGAATGAAAAGTAATTTTGGAATATGACCTGTCAAAATGTAATAGTCATCCTCTTGTCAACTGTTGTTTGATGTTCACAGGCCTCCTTTAACTCTGTTGTTGTCCTCAAAAGTTCAGATGGCATTCATTAAAAAAATTGCTTGATTTAATGGATTAGATAATTAACTTCACTCCCTCTCCCCTACATTTCAATGCCTCTACTCTGAAGCCTGTAACTCTATTTGACAATAATAGAATATCACAAGCTGACTTGCATAATCTTAATCTTTGTTTGTTGCCTGGAGAAGAAATTGTATATGTTGAACAACAATAAAAATAAAAAATGGCTCCTAATGACAGTGCCTGGCACTGTTACAGCTGATTGCAAGCTTAACTGATAGTGGGTCCTTCCTCAGTGTGAGATTTAATTTTCTTTTAGATAGCTAGCTGTGCCTGGTGTCAGTACATATAAACTGTCTTGTCAGCAGTTGGCTGCACACAGTGATAGGGAAGTACTGAAGTGTCCCACGGGGAGGGAAAAGCAAACTACTTCTCACCAAGATATCAATACTCTAGGACTCTGTACGGTACTGACATCATGTCATAAATTGGTTTAGCTCATATATTATGTATATTGAGTTATAGGATACAGATCTAATTATTTGGAGCAAAGTTAGGGTATACTGGGTAAAAGAAGAGGGAGTAGGGAATAGTGAGTATTAGCATGCTAAGAAGCTTCCAAATTTTCCAAAATATCAAATGGTTGTTTTAAGACAATTAAATTACTCTCTCTCTCATAAAGTAGCTTAAAACAAACCAGAATCTAAATAATGTCCAGTTTTGTTCTTGAATGAGTAACTCCAGCTCAGAAGTAAATCCACAAAACTCAATAGAGTATGGAAACAAAACATGAGAGAACTGAAAGCTGCAGAGGAAACCACTTCAAGAACCTAAACAATTTCATACATGAACTGATTTTTCAGCATAATTGGTTCTTGTTCATAAAATGATTTAAATACAAGAGATGCATAATACCTAGTTGAGGGCTATTTTAGTACTTGGTGGTAGAACTCTTCCACTGAAGTATCACATATAGGAACTAATGATCTAGTTTTACATTTACTTTGATCTTCCATGATGTATAACTGGAGTGTTTATGAACTTGTCAAATAAAATGGCTGGCTAACCATCTGTTCGAGAAACACGTCATGCACTAAACTCTACAAAACAGAAGGCCGAAAGAGAAGACTCCCTTGTTAATTACTATTACTGCCCTCAGACATTCTTTTTCTTCTTCTCATTCCCCTTGTCATAAACTGAATGTTTTTGTAAAACTGTGCACAAGTGATTGCTCTTTCCATTGCTGCAGTGAGGTCCTCCTTTGTACAGGTCTCATCAAGGAGTCGGCAAACGAGCAGGCACTCTATAGTCTGCACTTTACCACACTTGCATATATTCATATCATTAGAGTAGTCCCATTTGATTATGTTTGTTTTTGATCCTCCATTTTGCATGCCCAGGCAATTCAGGCATCACCATGTTTGCCAATTTGGATCCATCCCTCTTGGAAGGTCTTTTTGGGGTTCCAGGTTGATTTCAGAGTGCTTGATTGAACATAATCTTTCCTTCCAGAACCTCAGTGATAACACCAGTCATGCCTTATCAGCCGTTGTGTCCAACAGTGCAACACTATTCACAAAACTCTCTTGCATTTTAAGGCATTTAAAAAACTATGAACAATAATTAACTTACTAGGGCTGTTCCAGTCATACTGCCCCATGACGTGAGGTTACTTTTCATGTGAATCATACAAACCACCTCCCTCATAAATTACCTTACTAAATGTTTCTTGCTCCTACTGGTTGAATTCTGTTCTTGTTTAGAGTTACATAAACATCCCAAAGTGTTCATTTAAAAAAAAGCATAATTTTACTACAAGGGCCTCTGGGCAATCTGGTTCAGACCCTCAAAGATATTTAGGTCCCTAAATTGGTATTAGGTGAATAAATACCTTGATGATTTTGGCCTATGTTTTATCAAACATGAACAGCCATACTTATTTATCAGTACTAAATAGACATCGGAAGAGGACGAAGAGGCCTAAAAGCCCTGAGTGTTTGTACAAACCTACTGAAGTATTATTCCTCATCCTTTCTTCCTTCCACTGTCAGATTCTAATACATTATAGTAATGTGGGGATTTAGGGCATGTGCACACTCCTTTATTACACTAGTGTAAATAAGGTTTACACTGATGTAAATGTGTCCTGTCCAGACCCTGGTTTTATAGTGCAGTGTTTACACTTGTTTTTTCATCAGTTGTGTTAATCATTTGCAGACAAATTTTAAAACTCAGGACACTTCCTTCCCACTGCCTTCCATTCCAGTTCCAAAACCGTCACAGCAGGTTTAATGTTATTTAAAGTTTATGAGATGAATACAGATGATGGACACTCCAGGATTTCTCCTTGTGGATTTAGTATGCTAATCCAATATGCTTCCATTTCAAAGGGAGAAATTAAAAGTATAAGAACTGTAGAACCTACAGTAATTTTTGTACCAACTTTAGCTAGTGAATAGAAAATTCACATAAATTATTTGGGCATTCAATTTAATAGCAACTTCCACGTATCAACCATTCATACTGCACAGGCTTCCAGTATTTAATATTTCCAGGATTTGATATTTGTTCCCTGAAATAATTCCTCTTTCCCAAGCCACAGAAAAATCTCTCTGAGCACCTCTCTCACTAGTACTTCCACTTTACATGGAAACTGCAGGTACACTATTTTCTCTGATGAAGATGTAATATGTCAAATGTACTCAGGTAATTTTCGCACAGCTCCACAAGGCTGCCAGCTGGCAACCAACTACAAGTTAAGCAATAATAAATGTAGATGTAGTGTACGTTAACTCATTCAAATGATGGTAAAAGCCCTCTATCTGGAAACAAAGAACTTTAAAAAAAGTTCTGTCAAATTTTGATAACCAGGTGGATACAGCTGGTTGGAGATCTGTATGATATGAAGGCATAGGCTGTACCTGTAGGCTCTCATAGCAATCATTTACTAATTTGCATGAACTTAAATGTGGGGCCCTAGCCATTCATAAGATGGACAGACTCAGTGAACGAAGTTCTCTCTGGATTTATCCAAAATAAACAACTCACTGCAGAAGGCCTACACAGAATTAGGCAGAAACAGTTCTGTAACTAGGACATGTTTTCTGGTGAATAATTTAATGTGATGGTCTGGAACTTGGATTACTTCCGAATATTTTATATCATTTTATTTCTGGAAAATTCAACCTAAGTAATGATCATATATAATGAAGAAAAGTTTCCCAGTTAACACTCTGCTGGAAACTGTAGAGTGGCCAGCCCATATTTTGTTCCTATGTAAAAAAAGTAATAGTATAAAGTCTATAAACCATTTATGGTCTCCTGTGTTAAATAATTATGTTTTGCAGCAATTCATCTTTATGGGTATAAAAGGTACATTGAGTGAACGCAGGAGAGAAAGAAAAAAGAGAGAATTAATAAATATAAAATGAAGGCTATTTCAAAGGGTTCACATAATTTGTTTTAATGTGGCTCATGTTTTATGGAAATAAATGAAAAATTCTTGATTGTCAATATTTCTTTCAAAATGATTTATACTAGCCCTTAATGGTGTTTTTTTCTTAGGATGTTGAAAGTTTATACATATTTAGCATAAATCAACACTCAAAGCTACTTTGTACTCAGCAGAAGAAATTAATTCTTGAGCATAGACAACAAACCCATTGCCAGAATCCCAAAAGAAAAGTATAATTTCACTGTAATTCCATATCTAAAGAAATTGTACTGAAACCCAGAAACTATGGGTCATAGACTATGATCCTGCAACACTGGAAGTTTTGCCATTGCCTCCAAAGGAGGAAGAGGATCAGTGTCGTGGTATTTTGGATGGATAAAGAACTTCCCGGCACTTAGGACAATCCATAGGTAGTGTCTCAGGCTTTTTCTCTTTAGACACTAGGTGTAAGTCATGATGCAATCCCTTTTGGAAATTAAATTAAAGGTTGAAACCAAAAGCTATCCCTTATCAAATTTCCTTAACCAGAGATTGATGATCATGTCTCATGGACTTGTGGAAATGGTGCATGAGAGGGGGAAAATAAAGGGAGAATCATTACTTACATTGTCTTCTTGGTTATTTGGAACTTACATGATGATGGATAGTGTGAGCCATATCAAATCAGTAGCACACCATCAGCAACCAAGGAAGTTGGTTCAAACAATGAAATAAGTTATCATGTGCCATAACTTCTGTTCATAAACATCCAGGTAACTACTTAAAATCTTTTCAAAACATTCCTGGAGAATCTGCTGTGCTTAATGCTTGTAGAGAACTGCATACCCATAATGCCTTTTACAGGTATCATAAAAGATTGAAATAGGAGTTACAAGAACAAGCACAGGTATATCCAAAAGGAATAGGAGATAAAAGCAAGGGTTTTTAAATTAAGACTATTAGCTGTAGTTTATAACTATGCTGCAGAGCTAAGTGTAAGAGGGCATCCTGGCCCTTTGAGGGAGGAGACAGAAAGCACTAGGGTAGGAACCCAGCTATAGATGATGAAAAGCCCAAGGGCAGAAAGAGCCAGCAGCTTGAGCTGGGAAGAAGTACTTTGCTGGTTGGAAGTAGACTGAAATCTAGAGGAACTTTTAATAGAAACATCAGCTTCATAGTTTAAAAAGTTTTAGGTATAAAAGGTTCAGATCCAGAACACAATTGATGCTGGACCTTTGTGGCATCACGACTTTTCCTCAAGAGCAATCTCCATTATCCTTTTTTAGCAGATGATCCTGTGCTGGTTTCTCTCTTAAATACTTGTTATTACTTCTACTGTTAACTTTTACGTTAGGTTATATCACATGCCATGAAAGAAACTCCCAGTATAATAACCCCAGCTCAAGCATCCTTTAGAGAAGCTAGCAGAAAAGCTAAGTGAAACTTTTTTTCCATCAAAAACTTCATATTCAGGATGACCAAAAAAAGGAATGAGTTTTTGTTGAATTTGTCAAATGGTTTAATCACAAAAGCTGAAGATACATTTGAAAAAGTTATCAGACATGCATGCAAATTAAATTTTTGAAAACACCAATCCCTCCCCAGACTTAATGAAGTTTTTTGTTCAAGCCAAAAAAATATATTTTTGAATTTTTATTTCAGTAGAAAATCAAAAGTATTTAGTTTCAAGTTGACCCAAAATGATTTTTGGGTGTGGCCAGTGAATCAAAATTTGGTTATTCACACAGTTATACTTATAAATCATCTGGCATCATAAGTAGTTGTGTAAATGCTCAGATATTGTGCCAGAACAATATCTGGAAAAAGTCCAACATTTAAAGTAGTCTACTATCATTTTTCTCTTAACTTGGATGAATACTAAATACACTGAGATATAATACTGCTGAAAAGTTTTATAAATGCTTAGCCACATCATCCAGTCAAGGTAGTGATATATTCTATGTATTACTATTTTGAATGGTTTTCTATGGAAAGAGTACTCTACCATACCAGTTTACCTGCTGCCTTTTGAGTTTTGATAGAATCATGGAAAATAAGGCTTGCAATGGAATCAGAGGTCATCTAATCCAACCCCCTGCTCAAAGCAGGACCATTCCCAGCTAGATCATCACAGCCAAGGCTTTGTGTACCCAGGTCTTAAAAACCTCCAAGAATGGAAATTCCACAACCTTACCGGATAAGCTTTTCCAGTGCTTTACTACCCTCCTCATGAGAGAGAATTTCCTCATATTTCACCTAAACTTCCTTTGCTGCAACTTCAGACCATTGCTCCTTGTTTTGTCATCTGCCACCATTGAGTACAGTCTAGCTACATCCTCTTTGGAAATACCCTTCAGGTAGTTGAAGGCTGTTGTTAGATCCGCGCTTAGTCTTCTCTTCTGTAAATAAGCCCCGTTCCCTCAGCTTCTCATAAATCATGGTCACCAGCCCTGTTCCCTAGTCTTCTCACCATTTTCATTGCCCTCTGTTGGACAATTTGTCTACATCCTTTTTGTAGTGGGAGCCAAAAACTGGATACAGTACTCCAGATGTGGCCTATTCTGTAATGGGAAGTAATTTGTTAATTTGTTAATATTTTCCACTGATGGTGTCTTATAGATTGGAAGGCAATTTAAGTTTCTTCATTGTGTTTAAGCAAATTTTTTTTTATTGATTTTTGTCACAAAAAGTCTGTATTATGTTAATCTATCATACACAGCAGCAGCACTTTACACTGTTTTTCCACAGTTGCACTATTTTTCCACTAATATTTCTCAAAATAAATTAGTCTTATTTGATTTTCAAAAAGTAAAAATTCTTTCCTTCCTTTTCCACATATCATACCTTTTAAAGCCATGGCATTACAGAAATATGATTTGGGCAGAATTTGGGCCTAAGAGAGTGGATAGGCTTATACCTGACTTAAGAAATTATTGACTTGTTATACCAGAAAGAGCTGCCATTCATCATATCATCTGGAATGTGTTTTAGTCACATAAAGTATTTCATTTAAATGATTCCAAACCTTATGAAAGACACGGGCAGGGAGATTGGCCTCATATATTAAGGTTTCCATCATTCTTCATGTCACTCCTTAGCCAACCTTACAGTGTGTTTTAAAAAATGGCACTATTGAAACAGTAACTTTTCTCTTATTATTAATGCTTTCACGGTTCAGTTCTGATTAATGGAATACAGATTTCTCCCACCTGTAAGCTGGCTAGCAGGCAATTGTAGTTTTAAGAAATAAGCCAATAAAATTATATTTAGAGAGCAATAAAAACAATTTAAATGGAGCTTATGAAGCCTTGAGGTGCTTTATTATGTAATGGGACTTGACAGAAGAATGCAACTTCAAACATGCACCTAAAGATTGGTGACAACAGGTATTTTTTAAATGTATTTATTTAGATTTTTCCATGTCCAAAGGACAGTACAGACATTCATAAAGAAAAAATCATTAAGTAATATTCATCCCTTTCATCTGACACGTAAATCCTTTACCTGAAAACAGTGTCTCCCTGTGCTGAATGGTACAGGTGTCTGGGTGCAGTATGTCTGCTTCCTAATGGAGGAGAAATCAGAGGTGAGGAGTCTGAATATACTTTAAATGAAACCTGATTTATTTCAGTACATATCAGTTCAGGTACACCTATGCATACAATCTCAGAAAACTGAGGTCAACATGAGTACCCATTTCCTAGGGAACAACTCTCCCTTAGAAAATGAATCTAAGCAAAGACCAAGGGAGCAAAACTCTCCTGATACCTTCTATCGTGAACCTTGCACAAAGGGGAAAAAACCTTAAAAGAGTATAACCAGCTTTTCTAGGCCTACAAGCTTGTTCAGATACTAGTGTAGTGAGGGCTTAGAAAAGGTAGCCAGCCTCTCTCTCAAATCCAGGTGAACTGGGTTTCTTGAAAATGTAGTCCCTTCTAGGCTAAGTACAGTCAAAAAGCCCAAGACTGAATTGATTCAATCTTTGCAGGATAACCTAAACTGCATGGATTGAACCAAGAAGACATTCAGCTTTGATTCTGGAAATGTTGCCGCATGCCTGCAGTGGCTCAGGCCAGAAGCTGAGAGGTGCACACCTGCCAGCCTGCCAGCCACTGCCAAAAGAAAGGGAAGGAAACTGGGAGAGAAGCCCCCCAAGGCTTTTCCTGGTCTCCCTACTTGAGCAAAGAGTGGGGCCCTGGCTGGCCCACTGAGTATGATCGGGGGGATTAAGCCCTGCCAGGCTTTTCCCTGCTCAAGCAGAGAGCAAGAGGCATAGCCAGGCCCCAGCCCAGGGTGTGACCTGGCACCAGCCTAGGGCTGGCATACCAAGGCAGATAAGGGTTTTAAACCCCCTCCCTGCCTCACACCAGATGCCAGCCAGGATCTGCCTGGCCGTAGGGAGACAATACCCCCCAGGCTTTTCCCTTCCCTCCCTTCTTCCTCAGCATGCTGGCTGTAGGCCAAGGCCTAGCTACACTCCCCACCCCTGCTCTACACATGGGCATAGGGCAGGGGGAAAAGCCTGAGAGGGATCACCTCCCCATGGCCAGGCAGACCCCAGATGGGGTCCAGAAGAAGCCAGGGAGGGGATTTAAGCCCCTCTCTCTCCCCACCACCTCAGCATGCCCAGGCCAGGGCCTGGCCATGTCCTACCCCCACAGTAGGGAGGGGAGGGGAAGCCTGGGAGGATATGCTCCCCCACACCAGGCAGACCCCAGCTGGGGTCCAGAGCCAGAATTCCCCCCAGCCAGGTTTCTCAGCCAGCCAGAGCAGTGATAGTGCTCCAGCTAAGGAACAGAGCGGTAGGGCCAGCCGTGCTCTGCTGGAGCAGAAAGCACAGCCCAGGGCTGCTAAGCATCCTAGGATGCTGGGGGACTGTGAGTTAACTTGAACTGGGAAGGGGCCTAGGACAGAAGTTCCATAAGCCAGTTTGACCTAAATCAGTTCAGTTTGATACTACATCCAGCCAGGTTTGTCTTAAACCAGTTTAGGTCATGTTGAAAGCAGTTTAAGTGCACTGAAATTCTAATGTGTTACAGATTTGAACTGGTTTCTGATCACTTAAACCAGTTTATGTGTAACTTCTGTCCCTAGTCCCAGTGGCCATGTTGTAGGTTTAGGGTGGAGCAACTTGGAAAGCAGGGAAATATATAACCCCTATTGTTTTTCAAGTAGGAAAGATACAGGGAGGGAAACTGTACTTTTGGGTGTGTTGTCATAGTTACAGGTAAGTTGTCAATTTGCTTGTGCTTGGTTGTTTAATCATTTTAGCTTTTAATGGGAGTTTGAGACAAGCACTTTGAATGTCGTAACCAATTTCTGATGGGCCCTGTATATGTTTTACTAACTTTATATATTTGGTGAAATGAAATATAAATCTTGGACAGTGAAATATAAAAGTGAAATATAAAATTCCATGTGTTGTTTTGTTTGGTCACAGATGTTTGAGCTCACATTTAAAACAAACAAAAAAAACCCAAGGGCTCTAAACTGACGATAGCATTGCATGGCGACATTAATATGTCCACATCTTTACATCTTTTTTAAAATGAAATAATATAGGAGTCCACCCAAATGGAAAAGTTAAGCGATTATAAGACAATCTGAATCATTGAGGATGGTAAACATTTTCCAAACAAGTAACTGAAAATTAATTTTTAGACTGAAGCTGTGATCTGTGTAAAACTGGCTTAGTTAAATACGCTAACTGACACACAGTTAGCAAAATTAGATTGGTGGGAAGGTCATTTCACCCAAAGAGGAGAGAAACATTATCCTAATGATCCTAAAGTGCTATTTACTGTAGCCCACATCCTCACTTTTCTCAGGCAACATTTTCATTAAAATCCGTGGTAACTTGTTTAACACATGAGTAAGATTCTGGAGTGTGCTCCAGGTTAACTCCCCAATTACTTCTGTCACTGGGGAATAGAAAGTTTTCAAGTGAAGTTTTGTTACCAACAAAAGAATAGGGTATGTTGATTATAGAGGGGAGCATATCAGTTGTAATGAACTGAAAAAAGAAAATAATGGAGACGCTGGATAATGAAAGACCCGCCCCATCTTACTCTCTGTCTTCAAAACATACCTTTTATAGGATGATTTAATATGTGATACAGGCCATAGTCTGGAATTCAAATCTCAAGATTTAAATTTAATTTGCCCACTATAACTGAGACGTTCAGTTCCTGTTAGATTGGTAAGCAAACTATACAATTTCTACTTCTAGTTTAGGTGTACCAACAGTCCCCTAAAAAGAGCTTGTGAGCATGCATTGTTATTGAACCTATACCAAACTTTTAACACTTTTTCCGTCTCAAATCCAAACCCAAGAGGGAACAGAAGCACTATAGGTTTTTAATCACTTATGGTTTCTGAGAGCAGAATTCACTCAAGGACACTAATTTTGCACTATTGCAAATTCCTTATTACTTGTTCTATTCTTCTGCCATAACTAGTTTCCTTTTGTAACAATTTATGACCCTACTATTAGCAACATAAACCACTCAGGAAATGGAAAAGGAACATGAAATCTTAATCAAGAAGTCCTTTTATTCAGAAAATGAATGTGTTAAAAGGTTCAGTGAGCAAGAAGAAAAGATTTTTTAAATGTAAATGTCTGAAGACTGAGCCTTCCTTTTCATTACACCTACCACACAGAAAGAAGAGTTGAGTGCATCAAGGTATACACATTTGTTTATAGGTGTATTAATATTCATCAAGTAATTAGGACCATCAGCTGTAACCTGTGGGGTTGTTACAACAGCATTGCAGGAATCAATCAGTTTGCATGCTTTTATAACAGTTATTAAGCAATAACTATTCAGGGCTTTATTAAAGTCAATACTGAGGATATTATTCAGTAGTAACATTCATAAAATCTTAATGGCACAAGAGGTTACAAAGCAAACTTTCCTAAGACATTTAAGAGCTGTGCTAGTTATGAAACTTGATGTTTCAACCATTTCAGTTATTCTCAAGTATTTTATAATGTGCAATTGCAACATCTATAAATGTTTCACTGCCTAATGAATACATAGTGCTTGCTTGTCCCAAAAGGAAGGCTTATTTGAGGACACTGGGAATATGAATTTGTGGATTCACAAAAATATATATTTTTGGGCACTGAATAATAAATGTATTAGAGCATTGGCTTTTAAAGGAAACAACAGATGGGAGACTAGAGCTGTAACAAGGCTCAGGAAATCCATCTGTGGAGGGTTAAGGGGATAATAGCCTACTTGCTTAAGAACACTGGCTCAGCTGACAGCGATGATGGGTTGGACTCAGAGGAGGTCAAAAACCCCCAGGAAGGGATGCTAGGGAAGGAAGAGGAAGTAGTGCTCAGAGAGAAGTATAGGTAAAGTACAGGGCTTTGGCTTGATTTCCTATATAATATGACAACTTAATGCATTATATTATTTCTATTGGTATAATAATGAGGGGCCCCAGTTTCTGTTGGGGGGTTACACATGTGCATGTACACTCACCTGAAAGACAGCCACTGCCTGAAAAGTTTCACCAAATATTGATCCTTTACATTGTGTAGTTAGTGGGTCAGTGTTTTTCCACTTGAATGTAAAGTAACTTCTGGTGGGAAGATACCTGAATATCCTTTAGTAACTGGTTGAGAGAAGCTTTTGGGGAACAAGCTTTGAAAAAAATGTCTGTTTCTTGTTCTCAATGCCTATACATAAAATGTGATATTACATTTTTAAAGGCACTGGTCAAGGGAAGCATCCCTATAAGTAAAGATGCCAGCATGTTTCAGTTAAGATGATGGACAGGCATTAATTCCTAGCAGTAAGAATGCATGGGAAATTCTTACCACTATAAAAATAGCCCAGGAGCTAGAGTGTTCAACAATAAATCCTTGTTCAATGGCTAAAACCCCTTTAATGTTCACAGATATTCTGATAAATGCCAGCCCTTATATGGGTCTGCTATGATGTTGATAGTGTCTTGGAGTGAGGTGAAAGGTGTGTACATGCCTTCCAACCCCCCTGGCTTGAGAGTTATATAGCAAAGCTCTCCAGCCAGGGGGCTGCTTCTTGCCTCCCCCCACCCTGACCTTGGAGGAGCTCATTAACAGTCAGCCTCTCCTCTGGCAGACTGTATATAAGCAGTTTCCAGATACTGCTGGGGGTGATTCAAACCTGGGCCCCTGGGCTCAGGGGTTCTGCCCTCTGCCAGCTTTGAAATCCCTCTCAGCTGGGTGGTACACATGGCTAAAACCCATGGGACCAGGAATTGGGGCCTAGAAAGACTTTGTAGCCCTGCCAGCTTTTACATTATCCTGCAGGAAAAACTCTCCTTCTTTCTCCTCTTCTCACCTATCACCTAATTAGCTGGAGAAGGGCACTATTCTCCTGCAGTTAGAACCTGTTCTCGGTGGGTTCTCAGCATAGGAGAGTACCCCATCCTCCTCCTCCTGCCAATAGACTGATTGGCCAGAAAGAGGGGCTGGAATTTTTCTTGCAGGGTCCACACAGGCCTCCCTAACAGCTCCCCCTTGGGCAGGCTGTCAGGGAGCCTAGTGTTGTCCTTACCTCCCAGTCCCTTGAAGGCTAAAGGAAATCACAAGACTCTGGAATATTGTGTATCCAACAGAAGTAGACAGCCATTCAGGTTGGATTAGGAGGAAAAAGATATTTCTAAGATGACTCAGTCTAACTCTTGAAGAAGAGGCAGTTCTTTGTACAACACAAAGGAAATGCCTACTTGTAGTCTGACACAAAGTCACACGAGAAATATGTCTTCACATTTTAAGTCATCATACGTACAATGGAAGCAGTAATAGACATATTGCTAGTTTAATACTTTGTACACACACAAGATAGGTAAGCCCCATTAATTCCCTCAAAATTATTTTTAGTCTGGTCTTTCTTTTACGACAGTACAGAGAAAAATATTCTCAAATGAAAATGTTAACGTTGTGACCTTTAGGGTATATGCACGCCATCTCTGACTGTTCTAGTGAGTGCTGCCATGGGAACGTGCCCTCCCCACTTGCTCCAACTGCATGTATTTTTGCCACATATCAAAAAAAATATAATATGGCTTTTGTTAAAGCGGTTCTTAGCACATTCCAAATCATACCCATGCCTGAGAGCAGTGCTGGGTATGCCCTCAGTATGTGACACAATGTCTTAATTACAATTTTTGGCATTTGGCAAGCAAAGAGGGAGGGAGGGAGTGGACAGGGCATGCTTTTACAGTCCTAGTACAGTCAGAGAAGTATATATATGCCCTTTAGGTTTTAATGACACTGCCTCTATAAATAAGTACAAACCTCAGTTTTTTAAGACTGAATATTTATGCATTTACATCTGATATTTTAATCGTACAACAGGAGATTTGAAAAGCATTCATTCCATCATGACAAATGAACTTCTCAAAGTACCTTTTCTTCTTCCTACTAAATACGTTAAATTGAAGGATGGCTCATTAACTGCAGAGCACACATCATTAAGTAACCTAAGTAGGCCTTCCTGCCAACTTCATGCAAGCATTGGCAATATTCAAACCACCTCACCTGATCTGTTATGGTGCCAGGAATTGAACTGTTTACAAGTATGACATTCATCCTTTTACAGCAAAATCTGTTGGCTGCTATTCAATGCCAGTTTAAAGCACAAGAACAACAGTAGAGGAAAAATCCATAGTTGATTTCATCATTATAGTCTCTAACTCAGAATTATTTACTCTGGTTACACAACCCTGATATTCTATATATTCTGCAGAGAATTTGTTGCACCTAGAGAAGGAGTTCTGTTGAATAGCATTTGAGCTGTGTTAAAGACCCCACCCAGCAGGACAGGTGAGGTTCGAAACTACCTGGGCTGTCATTCATTTTTTTTAGACTGTTAGATTTAATCATTCTAAATAGCTTCAGAGAAGCTTTTAGGCTAGAATAGACATTGCCAAAGCAGAAGCAGATCAGCTGTGTTAAGATGTGCAGTCTCCGGGGGTTATCTCTGGAAGCAGAAAAAGTCAGGGGTTGGGGGAAAGTTGGGTTTCCCTGCTCCAGTTATGCAATATGCAGGAAACCTTTCTAAAAGTGGGAAAAGGCTTTCCCTGTTTCTAGAGATGTACCCTGGGGTATGCTGGGGGTACACATCTGGAAGCAAGGATCCCCAACTTTCCCCCTTCCAGAGATGCACACTGGGGATTGTAGAGGTGTGTCTGGAAGTGGGGGAAGCTGGACAGGTGGTCTTGAAGCTTGAGGGACCCAATTCTGAGTGGGAATCCCTGGGGCATGTAGGACCAAGCCTTGAGAGTGCCTGTCTGGGGTGGTTGAAGAGTGCAGGCAGATCCAAGCTGTCTGTGCTCTCCCATTATGAAACAAATAGATTTCCGCCACAATCAAGTGGCACAAATTATTACTGTCTTTTTGTTGGGACCACATTGTGGCCCAACAAATGATATGAACATCTATATGAACATCTTTTTCTTATTGCTTTGTACTGCTATAAAAAATGCTTACGGTGACACGAAGGTGATAAAAGGTAACATCTGTTTCGACCCTTGGAGACATTTTTTTTGGTCATATTTTTGGTATGCAAATGAAGATTAGAAGCAAGATAATTTCTGATGTTCTTCTGTTGAGTCATTTGAATGAGGCCTCCAACATGAAAACCATTACCCTTAATTCTATTCTAGGGCATTATTGTAACACTTGGCAATTGCTGTCAGTACACAGTTTGGCAATAATTCCTTGTTCAGTGACTAAAAGCCCTTTAACAGTCACAGATATTCTGATATGGGTCTGTATGATGTTGATAATATCTTGGCATAGCATTGATTGAGGTGATAAGTGTGTATCAGAATTCACATATATGAGAAATCTGACAAGTGACATGAAGGCTCCTACTATGGTCCACCTAGTATGGACTGAACCAGAAGCTGATGCAACCACGCAGGAATGGCTTGTCTGGGACCCTGTGTATCGGAGCCTAATTGGGCCAGCACTGCATACCTTCATCCGGCTCATGAGCTAAAAAGGTCAGGCACCACTGGGTTAGGCAGTCCTTGAGTCAACAGTCAGATTGTGAGAAGTATTTGCAAACCTCTCTACCTCTGCTGGGGTAGAGAGGTGACTCTCTGAGGGTGGTGAATGCCTGACAATCCCAGAGATTTTGACAGTTGCCTGTAGGACCAATGAAGGAATGATTTTCACCTTGCAAATCCTGGCTTTGCAGGAGTGTGAGGTAGCAGGGGAGCATAGGGTAAGGGATGCGAAGCAGAGGTTACCTTCCTCTGAAGTGCTGGGACATTGGCTGCAGCTAAAACTGGGAGGACACTAATACTTGTACTAGCATATAAAAAGTCAGGGGTTCCTGGCTAAATGGTCTTAATCTTCTGGTCAGGATTACACTGATTGCCAAATTTGTGGGGCAGTAACAAATTTTCCTCATAGGTTTGACTGACAATAACTGTAGAGGGGATTTATGTTCTTCTGCAGCATTGGCCTCTTTCTAAGATCTGCTGAAATTAATCAAATGCTTCCCTGCCATTGTAGTGGCAGGGCTTTGGCAGTGCTCTTGTCTCTCCTGCATGGCATGACACCTATGGCATGCAGTAGGGTGTTCTAGTGTTTGTGGTTTGGGGCCTTATAGTTGTATATGAGGACTCCAAACAGAGTGATTTCTGGGAACTCTCAGGTAAATGGTTGTTTGCAAGTGCAGGGTGCAGGGGACTGGTCTTGATGGCCCAGAAAGCCTGTTCTACTCATGTAGTCCTATTTTTAGACTACTGGTCTTGAAAATTCATACCACTGTCCTTGGGCTGAAGACAAGCTTGCTATCATGTGTCAATCTGGTAAATCAAGGCTGTATTCGTAGGTAGCTGTCTGCAGATAGCATTTGTTTTCAGACTGTGCCGTTGCAAATTGCAGAATGCATCCAGACAAAAATTAATGACTGAGAAGTACAGACCCATTCCGTCAGTGTTTTAGAGATTAACCAGTAGAACATGACAAGGTAGTCAACAGCAGTGATTATAGGAAGCTGTTTTTAACTGTTTCTTAGAAACTTCTATTTTGTGTTTGACAAATTGCACACTTATTTTATTTTTTTCAGTAAATAGCTAAACTCTTTTTGACAATTAGTGTTTACTTCTGTGTCTGAAAACCTACTTTCTAAACCTATCATTTTGGCTTATAACAGATATATTATTATCGACATTTTTATTGACAGGTTGAATGCCAACACTTGCAAGAAAATATAAATAAAATATGCTTCAGGAAGTGGGGAAAGGAAAACCAGCATGCTGTAATGCTTGAAACTTCAGTTTTCACCTGTCAGGCAAATTACTGGATGTGGCTGGTGCATGAGACCTCGTGGGGTTTTAGCTGCCATCAGGCCTGTTAATACTCCTAGGATGATTACTGCTTACAGAAGTCTGCCTTTCTTCTGTAACCATAGGAAGAACTTCTGTGGGCTACAGGGACACTCCTGCTAAACTACCTTCATTTCTGTTTCTCTAGCTAAATTCATACAAAAGTTTTAAAAGAAAAACCTGTTGTATTTTGCTTGCCAGACTGACCTGTACTAAAGGCCATAGTGACTCAAATGGCTGCAAGGGAAGCAAATCCAATCCCTTGACTCCAAACTGATCACTTCGACCTGTCATTTTTCACAGTGGCTTTTCAAAAACTAAAGCTACCCAAAAGAAAACGTTTTTAAAAATCTGATACAAAAATAACTAGCAGCCTAGCAAATCATATTGTTGCATCCCACTAATCATCTGCTTTCCCTGCCTAGGTTCTTGCAATACCGACACACACTGAAATTTGTGAGAATAAAATTTAATGTGGTGTCTCCCAGCCTGGAGAATGACCTTTAATGTTATCAACATATCACCAACCTGCTGTCCTTCCATTCATCATGGTGTAATTTAGAAGTGGCATGTTTCTTTTCAGCTCTAATAATCCTCTAAGGCCTCCTGGACATTTCATATGCTGCAGGGAATTATGAAACAGAATAATATCACTATAAACATTAGGTAGGTTTTGTATCTTTTCCTAGTCTGCAAGAGTGTACTCTGTAAAGGTGTTACTTTCCACTTCTGAATGAAGCTTTAAGTTCCTCCTGTTTGGACAGGATGTTAATGGAAGTAACTTCTCTGCCTTAAATCCCAATAGTCTGCATCAAGAATCTCCACATGACTTATGAGAAGAGGTTGAGGGAACTGGGCTAATTTAGTCTGGAAAAGAGAAGAGTGAGGGGGGATTTAATAGTAGCTTTCAACTACCTGAAGGGTGGTTCCAAAGAGGATGGAGCTAGACCAGCTCTGGGCAAAAAGATGAATCCAGCCAGACTCCATTTCCTAGCAGCCCCTATCCACATCACTGTGGACAGTTTCCATAGAGACACCAGCAGCAGTGGGGCTGACACAACGCAGGGTCAGGGTTTCCATGGAGACTGGCCCCAGCAGCATTAACAGGGCGCACAGCTGGGCAGGGAGCTGCTCCAGGGCTGGGGCTAGGATCTTGCGGCAGGTCCAGAGCTGGAACAGAGCCATGATCCGCTGCCTGCATGCCCCTGCCTGGGGCAGTTCTGCCCTGGCTCCAGACCACACTGTCACTATCGCAAGATCCTGGCCCTGGCCCTAGAGCACCTCCACACCCAACCGTGTGCCCTGCCGGCGTTGCTGGGGCCAGTCTCCATGGAAACCCTGGCCCTGTGCTGTCATGGCCCTAGGCTGCTGGGGTCTCCATGGAAACTAGCTGCAGCAATGTGGGCAGGGGCTGCTGGGAAATGGAGTCTTTCACGGGCCCAATCCAACCTGTAGGCTGGACTTTGCCCTCCCCTGTGCTAGACTGTTCTCAGTGGTAGTGGATAATAGAGCAAAGAGCAATGGTCTCAAGTTGCAGCAAGAAAAGTTTAGGTAAGATATTAGGAAAAACTCTCACTAGGAGGGTAGTAAAACACTGGAACAGGTTCCCCAGAGAGGTGGTACTCTCCATCCTTCAAGGTTTTTAAGACCCGGCTAGGCAAACCCTTGGCTGGGATGATATAATTGGGGATAGTACTGCTTTGAGCAGAGGATTGGACTGGATGACCTCCTGAGGTCCCTTTCAACCCTCATTTTCTGTGTTTTAAGAAGGTCTAACAATGCCAGAAAATAATTAATAGTTTTTTGGCTTATTTTCCAGGAACTGGTTCTGCCTGGTCTTTACCCAGGTTCACACTGGGACAGATATGTGCAGGGGAGGCTTTAACTCTCCCATCATACCACTTATCTCACAGAAAGGACAAGCATCATCTCAGTACTTTCATTTGGTGAACAAGGATCCAGTAATTAAACACACTGGTTTATATTAACCAGCCCTAATGATTCAAGGTCTGGTTTGTTTTTTTTCAGAGAAACTTCCTTACACCATCTCTTTTAGGAGCATCATGATGTTAGGAAATCTCTGCTGGCACCACCAAGCATAAAGAGTAAAACAAACCCCCCAGAAACCCCATTCACAAAATGCTTTAGTTGTCAGGCCAAAAACCCTCCACCTTCTGTGCTACAGCGGAAACAAAATACCCCAGGGGAATACTGAAGATAACAATGAAGCACAAACTTTGTGGTTTGAATCAATGTGCAGATTTCAGCTATTTCTCTAAAGTTTATCCAAATAATCTCTAGGCTTTTCAGATTTAGCAGCCTAATTTCCTTTACACTACGGCCTTCATACCACTTTGGAAGTGCATGTAAGCCTTAGCATAACTATTACATATACCTGCACATGGTGATGGTGATTAAAAAAGGGCTCTGGGATAAATAAGAGTCAGGATCCCATGTTTTGTTTTCATATTGGCAGATATACTACAGCTTGCTTAACATAAGAATACTTCCTTACACTGACAAAAAAAAAGATTTTAAAAGAAATTAAGTAACAATGTTGTTAATGCTAAAACTTCAGCTGTGCGACATAAGGAAATGCAGTGTTCTGACACCACTAAGTCTGCTAATATGCCTAGGAATTGCAGTGAACTCATGATAACATATGTTCATACATACCTTATGGGGTATAATGTACAGGCACAATGAGGTACATTTGGTAGTTTCATATTTCCATGAGTTGTAAGCTGGAGCCCAAACACTATTGCTAATGTGGGAAAAAACATTTATTAACTTGATGTGCTTTTTTTTTGTAATGAATGCTTAACCGGAGAGCCAGATTCTGTCATTTTATTGACGCTGAATAGCACTTGTGTGAGTAGTCCCAGTAGACTACTTGCTTGAGTCGGTGATGCTCCCTGTGTGTAAAGAGTGAGAAAATCTAGCCCCAAAGAAATGTTCCCACACAAATGAAAGAACATATGTGAAGCAAGCAATAGAAAATCTAATGGAAATGACAACAAAAGCAGGACACAAAAAAGTCCAAACATTTGCGGAAAAAAATCATTCATGGATATGAAGTAATCAAAATGAATTTCACCCTTGTGGTAGGAGCACAATATTCTTTCTACATCGAGCCATTCCACTGCTGCTGAAGAAATTTACTTTAAACAGAATCCGCAAACACAGCATACAACATCATGAAACCAACCAATCAGAAAGTGTTCACCTACTATCAAAGAGCAGAAGGATATATAAATGAAAGAGGTCTCTTACTTCGGGAAAAATGGCTAATGAAATCAAATGTTCTGGAAAAATTCTCACATAACACAATACAAAAAGATAATTTCATCGAACAAATAACCCTGAATGTCCTCCCTCCCCGCCCCATTTAGTGACGTAGGTATATACATAAAATGGTGATTAAAAAAATAAGACAATAAGATGACTTCCTAACAGTGTTCCTGCATCAGGCAAATTAAGAAAGCAATGAGCTGCTCTGCGGTTCTGTCCATAGAGGCACAAAGGTTCAAGCTTATATTGATTTTTCAGCTGACGACAATTATGCCATGTTCTGCTCCTGAAAACAATTTGTAAGCTAGTGGGAATGATGAAGAGGCTTTAATTCATTTCCTTTTCATTTTAGTTTCCTTTTATGCTGGAGTTGAATTTGGGGGATTTTAGTCTTCAAATCAAATTTACCATGTGTTGTTTACAGGAAGTAGGGAGTTATGCTTTTTCTTCTTATACATGTATTTTGTGTCCTCTATTTGCACGTGTGTCTCTTATGCTAGGAAACAACTAATGTATTCTTGGGGAGTTAGTTATTTGCCATATTATATTTCATTGTCCATGAATCCATATTGTCCTACTCCTTGTAATCCTGGTGCACATATTTAACAACCACACATCTACATAACTTTTGCTCCTACCTGTCAGTGCCATAAAGAGTGAATTGGCACAACACACTAAAACAAGAGAATGAAAAAACATGTCTTGTAAGTTTCATGATGTATGAAATCATCTCTTTACTAGCCTCTGACTTATCGACCATGTTGATTGCATGGACTCTTTACTGACAAACAAACAGCATTTGAAGGAGCGAAGGAAGGCAAGGACGGCCAAATAAGTACTAATTGGCTTAAAAGTCTGAGAAGCATTGTGTGTAATGAAAATAATTCTTTTTCTGTGACTGTGAAATAACAGACGGCATAGCTCATGCAAATATTATAATAGAAAATTTGTGACTGCTTTTACATAATCCATTTAAATATTCAGAAAGCTGCTCTGTTGAAACGCTCATGCTCAAGTGCATCAGGCTGGATTAGCACTAGTCAATTAAACACTGGGTTTCAGCTGCAGTTAGAACAAATGACATAGGCAATTTCATCACTCAGTGACCTGCATTCTTTATGCAGAAGTTGGGCTTTGTAAACAGTTATGCTGTGAGGGTGTCTTCAGTTTGCTAGTGGCACCTAAGAAACAGAAGAGGATATAAAAGATTACACCCAAGAAGCCTTTCTGTTCCAAATTTATGGAGGCACCTTCATCTTGTGTTAATACCAATTAAAAAAAAAAAGTTGATTGTTAGCCTAGCCTTTTAGCTGAGCACCAGGATCTGCCATTTTACTTACCAATGAAGAGTTGATGTCATTGGTTTACCTGGCAAGTATGAGTTCAATAAACTCACCGGGAATTCACAGCCCCTACAACATTGCACTTTCTATGGAAGATTAGCTGAACTGAAATGTCTGACAGCTTTGTGTCAGCTTTTCACATTACAAAACGAAACATTATTCCTCTTCCTTCACAGTCTCTGAAGGAAATGAGAGAGATGTTAAACTGTCAGACACTTAAGTCTTAGCCATTCATTAAGCAAGAAGTGTTATATAAAATCAGTAATTTTGCCTGCCTGGAATAACCTACAGCATTAGCAATTACCTAGAAACACGTTAACCATTACTTCCGTAGCTGTTTAACTTGAAGGTCAAGTTTAATCATTATAGCTATCATCTTCACCCTTGTACCTTTCTATGTGTGGATTTTGTATTCTTTTATTACCTCTAAGAGTTCACTTTCTAGTTTCACTTGAAAGGGCCAGAGGCTTCAGAAAAAGGCCATTTCTACTCTGTGGTTCATATCAGTAAAGGATCTGTTGATAAAGAAAAAATCTCCATATTTCCCTGCCAATTAAAATATATTTGCATTTATTTTACTAAGTTACTTATTATGGCAGTTACTCAGATGTCTGTAGGGGAAAATATCAAGTATTTTGGCGATTCAAGGTTGGGGAAAGCCTAATATCCAAGTCATGTTAACTGTTAAAATTAATAGAAAATGGGAACAAATTTTGCAAAACTTTTCAAAATGTCCTCCAGTACTGTTTGTCAACATTTAAAACGTCAGTGAAAAGAGTCTAAATTTGTCCAGTGCTAATGACATCGGGCATACCTAATTATAATCTAGTTGATGTTTCAAGGGTATCATTAGTAAAATGTGGGTAAGGAAGTATATGGTATCTTCTGCACAATAGGTTCTTATCCAGCAAAAGTAAGAGATGTAGTTAAGCACTTATTTAGATTTTAAAAACTGAACATTGCAGTTTTTATATTTTTGGGGTATACTGGTAAGACTGTTTAGATTTTTTATTATTGGTTTTTCTTCTCATTCACCAGTAACTGAGGCCTTTTTATAATTTTTTTATGATTAAGCAAGATTCAGGTTTTTTTCAACTGTTGTATATGTCTCTATAGCATAAATATGTCTTCCATTTCTGAATATATAATCATACTGATCTACTAATATAATAATCTTTCTTTCAAAAAATGTTTTTTCCAATCAGTTATTGGCTAGAAATAATGTGTGTTCATAGGAATAAAATTCCGCTTGCAGTTTTTAGTGACCAATGAGCATAAATCTTTCTCCCCCAACAATGGTAAAACCTTGGTGCTTGAACAAGTCAGGTTTGTGCAAACTTAAAGTTAAAAATAATCTAGCTCCTTTAGGCTTATTGGTTCTCATTTAAACTTTGTCCCTGCTAACTGGGGTAACTAGAAAAAATAGGAGACTTTTTAATGAGTTGATACACTTATCTCTTTAATTAAGACAAACGAATGTCCCTTAGAGTCTTAGGACACACACTGAGTATCTTAAAGTTTCAATTATTTCAAGATAAAGATAATTCTTATTTAGACTAAAGTTAAATTTGCTGGTACTGGTGAACCTTTTTTTTAATGAATCCCATTTTTAAATAAGGGAAGTCAGAATGGGAAGGAAGATTGTACAGTATAAAGTATTTTTCTGCTTTTTGACCTATTAAAGAAAAAGGTGTTGATTAATTTTTACTTTTTTAAGAAAAAAGTCGCATCCTGTTGATTCTGAGATATGAGATATCCATTATGTCTCTCATTCTGTTTCAGCAAAAAATTATGTAGTGTCTCAAATGGTAGCACATGGTCTCTGTGGACTTAGGGAAATTGCATATCATTCCTCTGAAACTGGTACATCAGGTAGACCCTTGATTTACATACTTGTCTCACCAGAAATATGACATATTGGAAAAAATAACTTATTCAAAACACAGTTCACTGGGATCTTCTATCTTGGAATATTTCAACTATAAGGAGTATAACTGGATGGTAATCTGCTGTATTGTACATCTGTTGGGTTCACGACCTTTTCTGCACTGCATTTGTAATGATTGTCTTCAAATATACTCATTGGAAAAAGAGAAAAAAATTGTGGCATGAGGGGAAGGGCAATAAACTTAACTGCCTTTCAAATATGCAGAGACAGCAACCTCTCTGTGCATGTAAAGAAATGGTATGGTGCCAGAGCACCCTGTGGCACCTTGAGATCCTTCAGGGGTGTCACAGTGTTATGCAATGTTAGCACAGTTAGGTGTATAAGTGTGATTCACTAGATAAACCTAGAGATTTCAAATAAGAATTATAGTTTTAAGAACATCCTGACCTGGTGTGGCCATTCTTTATAACAGAATAATTGTTCTGTTAGTTTTTGTAGTCCAAAGATGAGTGGAAACTAAGGGTGTCTATACATGTGCAGAGAAGCGGCTCCAATTAATTGAGTCTGCTGGAGTATGGTAATTACCATGCTTCAGCAAACTCTAGTGTCTCGTGTATCAGCATCCCTGTGCTTAAAAATGGTGGGGGGGGGGGTACTTTAACTAAAGCTCATTGAACAGCTTTAGTTAAAGTGGCCATGCCACCATTTTAAGCATGGGGACACTGGTACACAAGATGCTCCAGGTACTTTAATTAGAGCAGCGCTCTGATCAGCTCTAATTAAAGCACCCCCCACTGTTTCCAGAGCACATGTATAAACTCCCTAAGAGCTAGCATTTTCCAAAGGATATCTCAAGTCTATTGAGGGGTGCCTGTAGTGTAAAAAAGTTGGGAAGCACTGATGTAGAGAGAGAGTGACCCAAACAGGGATTCCTTTATGCTAGATTGACAAAGCCTTTCCGTTAAGATAGTACTAGTTCTGCTTTGTGTTTCAGAAGGCAGAACTAGTACAAAAATGTCGTGGCCAGAAATATTATGGCAAATGCCTTTCTAAGAATCCATCAGCACTTCTCCATCAATCTGAAACAAAGAGGTGCAGAGTAGTTCACAACTGAAAAGTAGTGACAGTAATTAAATGGAGTCTAAATATTTTTCAAACACAGAAGAAATAAAGTTTGACCCACATCATAGCTTTCTCAATTTCTAGCTTTGGTGCTGGGTAGGTTTTGAGTGAAGATTTATTCTTATTGAAACCTGAATCTGTTTAACCTATTCTGGGTGCATCCACACATGTGCTTAACTATGCAGTAGACTAATTTGCTGTGGTGTAAAGCATCACAGTCTACACATGCAACCAAGCAGCTACAGAAGTAGATCACCAATATGAGGGTTCTTGTGTCTCTGGAGATGTAAATGGCAATAGTTACCTGGAAGCTGGCACTCCCCAACTGCAGCAAAGTAATTTTCACTGCCATAAGATAGTACTGTCAGAGACCATATTACCTTATGGCAACAAAAATAACTGCACCTAAATGCATGCGTAAATAATGACCTCAGCATATAGTGCACCTGGTCAAACAAGGCAGCAGAGGGTCACACTCCTGCCTGCCACCTGGCTCTACATGCTGGGGTACTCTTGTGCCCCAACCAGGCTCTCCACCACCCAGTGCTACCTTGGGGACCTGGGGATAACCCCCAAGGCCTCCTGCCAACCTGGGGCTGCTCCACCCCAGCTCAAACTGCTGCAGTCCTAGGCGTAGCATCTGCACATGCACTCTGGACCACAGCAGTTTGAACATCTACACATGCCATTACGGTGCCGTGATAAACTCCAGCACAAACTGCTCCAGAATTCATCACACTACCTTAATGGCATGTGTAGATGCATCCTGTATGTTGGAAATGTTTAGGACTTGTGAGGGAAAGATAGATAGCAATTAAGTTGTATAAATATGTATGTACATTTGCAACATTTCTACCCCTCTGAGTCCTACAGCATTCTCTTTTCTTCCAGAGTGTAGGTTGGCCATGAACAAACCCGAGGTTCACCTGACAACCTTTTTGCCAGAAGGAGATACCATCATTTTTAGAGTGTAAAGGTAGCAGTATGCACCTGTTCTGTCTGAACCTCCTAAACTTGCAGGAGATTGATGGCTTCTTCCCACAGAACCTGCACTTCACTGTCCTTGTCCTTGGGGATATCACTGAGCAACTGTATATCTTGTCACAGCAGGGGCAGCACTGAAGGGCTGAGTTGAGCAATCCTCTCACATAACACGTTAATATTAATGTGATATACCTTATGATAGTATCCCACTTGAAGATGAGAAAATGCAGGTGTCAGACTAGGAAGGCATGCTCTGATACTGTCTCCAGACTACTATCGGGGAAACATCTAGCATGGACTGATAGTACTTGAAAGGCCACCTTACTGGACAACCAAGCAGCTACAGAGGTAGATCACCAATATGCACTTCTTGTGTCTCTGGAGATGTAAATAGCAATAGCTACCTGGAAGCTGGCACTCCCCAAATACTAATTTGAAATCGTTTTAGAAGACAAATCTACTGTTGGGGAAGTTATAAATTAACAATATACAGATGTAAAAAAAAAAAAGTCCTACTGATCCCACATATCATAAAGCTTGCTAACACTGAGGAGGTTATCACTGGCTTTAAATGCATGAGGTTCCCCAACTGTATAGAAGTTATGGAACACACATTCCCATTCTTTGAAGTACACAAGACCTTAAAATGCATAAATAGGAAGAGTTTATTTTTATTAGAAAGGAGAGCCACAAGAAATTAACTCATATCAATGCAGGTTGGAATTTCATCAGTTCTACCTTAGTTCCCCGATAAAGTAAGGGACTCCTTACAATATAGAGATCCTGCTGGTAGTTGTACTCATTCCTGCCATGGTCCTTGAGGCTTTGCACTGGGCACCTTGACTCAGAAAGAAGCTGTTTCAGTATTAACTGAGCAACTGCAAAATGATAGTTGAATGTGCCTTTAGGCACTTAGGCTAAGTACAGACAGTCAAAAAAGCCCAAGGCAGAATCAATCCAATCTTCACAGGTTTCTCTAAGCTGTGTAGATTAGACTGATAATGAGCATCATTTATGTTCAGACTTCAGTTAGCCAAGCAGGTACTGGCAAGGCTAGAAGGCAGAGGGCACTCAAGCATGCCTCCCAGCCTGCTGGCTATTGCCAGAGCCAGCCAAGCAGGGTGCATCCCTGACTGGCTGGCTGGCAAATGCCCACAACCCCCTCCTGTCAGCTGCAGCGGGGGAAGGAGCCCTGCATCCCAGTGTTAGTGCCCCAAGCCAGGGTCTTTCTACATGGGGGGAGTCCCACAGGGTTCCGCTGCCCTGGCTCAGGCTCCCCTGAGCTGGGGTGTGGACAACACAGCAGGCAGCAGTCAGGGTGGAGAAGGAGAACAAAGCAGTTTCCCTCTCTGCCAAGCCAGGGTCTGGTCAGCAGAGCAGGCAGCAGCAGGGAGGAATAAACACAGGGGCTTCTGGCCAGACTGGCTCAGCAGAGAGGGAAGCCACCATATTCTTCCCAACCCCCTTCCCGCTTCTGCCTGCTGGCCAAACAGCCCAGCAGGGAGATTGTACAGTCTGGCTGGGGCCAACTAGGTGCTGGGCAGGAGCAGGTAGCATGAGCCAAGTTCCAGCCTGCCTCCCTACAAGAAGGGATTAGCAGGAAGCCACGTAATATCCTTGTGCCTTTCTACTCTCCCTAGGAATGGTGCTCTGAGAGGTCTTGCTGGAATGGAAGGGAGCAGCTCCATACTTCAGATCTGGATAAAAGCCAGCCATCCCCAGCAGTGTTAGAGATTGGCTAGAGCACTCCCTGAATCTCAAGTTCTAGTTCAGTGGTACTCAACCTGTTGGCCCTGTGGGCCAGATGAGTAGTGTGGGGCTAGCTAGTATGCTGGGATTGGGCCCCACAGTAGGGGTGTGTGAAGCTTCAGGTGCTGATTCAATTCGGAGGAGATTCGGCAGCTGAATCTCCAAATCAGGAGACCAATAAAAAGGTCCAAATTGATTTGAAGCTCCCCAAATTGACTCAGGGCTTCTGGGGGCTTGTGGAAGAGTCCCTCCATGCACCAGGGGGCAGTGGAGGGCAGAGGGGATCACCCCCCCCCGCCTGGCAGGAACTGGTGGATACAGGGCTTTTTTTTTCTTTAAAGAGCCGGCACACTGGGGCTGGGCAGGGCAGCCATTGACTGGGCTAGGAGAGTGGGTGGGGGATGGAGCCTGTTTGATTCAGAGATTTGACCAATTCAGTGGCAGCTGAATCTCCAAATGAGATTTAGCCAAATCAATTCAGGACAGTGATTCAAATCACTGTCTCCCAAATTGGTTGGATCTGAATCCGAAGCAAAAACTAGGTGCTTTGCATAGGCCTACCACACAACACTTTGTATGCCTCATGTACAATGCAGAACTACACTGTCTGGCCTGCAGGACTCTCCACAGTTCTGAAGGCCAGATCTGGCCCATGGTCCAGGGACTGAGCACCCCTGTTGTAGTTTATTGCCTCTATGGATATACTTATGTGCAATAACTAAGTTTAAGGAAGGATTGCATAAGCACAAACTGATGGTAGTCTAGAATGATGTATTTGTGGTATTACAGCAATGGAAAAAAATGCTCTTGCTTGCCCTTCTCTCTGCACAAATTAACAGAGGTGTATTGCTGTGAGATACAGTAAGATACAATATGAAATTCTCTGCCTTTCAAGTTGGCACACCCAGAAAAGAATGAATGAAGTGTAGGCAGTTGCAGGTACTTGTGCAGCTGCAAAGCTATTGGGGATTGTGGGGGAGCCCATGTCTAAGCCAGACAGTGGTACTGGAGGTAGAGGTTGGTGTCCCTGCCCACAAATGTTGGCCACTACTCTCATTGTTTGATGAAGAGGTGGCCCATGGAAGTAGCATTTAATATCTACCCATATTGGGGGATGCTGGGTGCAACATTAATCCCAGATGATTATGCATGAGGGTTCAGAAACAGCTATTCTAAACAGGGTACATGTTTGCTATTCTTCACTTCTCCCCTACTAATCAGGATGATGCTGAGGCCACTTGTCTGGCTAGGAGTAGGATATTAGTATCAGCTGATCAGGAAAATGCCCCAAAGCCTGGCCAAGAAAGAGTCCTGGCTCTTGGACTTCTTCAGGTCCTTGGTGTTGTAAAGGTTCAGCCCATAAACTTCATGAAGGGTGGTTTAGTACTGGCACTATAGACCAAGATACAGTGCAGCATCTTGTGTTATGGAGCTGTGGTACAGCTGCTTAGCAGGGAATGATTAATTTACTTTGCCTATTTGTAGCCATATATGAGGTCTTTAACAGCACCATGGGTCACCATGCTGATGGTTTCTTAGTGTCATCTGAGACATTATAGTGTCATAAGCATCAAAGTTTTGGTGTGAGCTTACCAGACTTCTTTGCTTCTTCCTAAAAGGTCCAGGGTCTCTGCATGGGTCCAGTTGCTAGTGGGGCAATCAGTAGTTGTTCTTGATGATAGTGAGGTCTTAGCAGGGAAGGCAGCATGAGCGAGCTTCCGGTCTCCTAATTCCTGGAGCAGAAAAGGGTAGAATTTGGAGTGCACCTGAGTTTAAAGTGAGAGGTGACTTTCAGTCATCATGACCCAAAGCAATGGTCAGACCGGTCTTGTTTTGAAGGACACAAAGGGAAGGCAACTAGCAGGCCACTTGGCTAAACTGCAGAAGGTCTACATGCAAACAAAGGGCTACCCATGTCATTGGAAAGCATTCAAAAATTGCCCCGGAATCACTTAATGATAAATTCACCTTTGCTGGAGTGTAGTTGCATTGTTTCTGTCATGTGTTGGTAACTTGCAGGTTGACCCATTCGTGTGTCCATGATCTAACACGGAAAGAGTACATTATAGGCATTCTCTAATTTATCAAATAGTAATGAAAAATTGAATGCCTGTTCAAAATCTGTCCACTTGCTTAATATTTTAAATAGCAATGATAAATCATAATTAATGATGATAATGACAATGAGTGTACAGATTCTGTTAAAGACCACAACCTGATTAATAAAAATATGGGGAGATAAGGTTGGAAGAACTCACATGGAGGGGAGACAGGGCACATCTAGAAGTGCTATTAATGTGAATGGGTGCAGTTTGCACTGGAGTTTATTGCTCCTAGATACCACATTTACACATACACCCAGGACCACGGCACATTGAGCCAGGTTGGAGAAGCCCCAGCTGGCAGGGAACCTGGAGGGTCCGCTTTCCAGGCAAGGACTGCTCTGTCCCAGTTCAGTGTGATGCTGGATGTGAACAAGGATGCTTCACAGTGGGGCTAGCCAACAGGCAGCCCCCACACTGAAGCACACTCATGCCTCAGCCAGCCCCTTTAATGTCTACACATCCTTTGTGGTGCACTAAATGCCACTGGAGGATAGTACATGTGTTTACATGTACTAACCTATTGTGGAATTCACTAGTTTCCTCCAGCCTTATAGGGCCGCATGCGTAGACGCTGAGACTTTACTGTGGAACTAACTGGACAACTCCGCAGTAAGCATCTTCTGTAGATTCACCCACTGCTTACTTTCTTCCATGATGCTGCAGAAGATGTAAGTCACTTAGTTAACATAAGGTTCCCATTTTAAAATATGACACACTCAGAAAATACAGGATCATGGAAAGAAATTTAATACTTATAAATAATAGCCCTGTATTCCCTTCTGAGTTAAATAGCTGAGAGAGCTCTGAGGCAGAATATTTATTAAGTTTATTTGAGAAGATCCTCTCCTAATCTTTAGGAGATGACTGATTAATCATACTATGAAATGGAGCCACAGGAGTCATCCCAGCCCTCATGACACCTAGAGTAGGGGTTCCCAAAATTGTTACGCCGCAGCCTGGAAATGGCTACAGCCCAGCAAACCATAGCCCAGCAGTCATAGCCAACCACAGCCAGAATTTCTAGCCTGAAGACAGGTAAGGATACCCTCACTCCACCCCCTGGTTGGGGGGTTGAGTCAAACCCTGTGCTGCTGCAGGCCCTGCAGAAGGAGACACAGCCTGTCCACCTGGCCCTGGGGGGCCATGGTTTGCCAGTGCGTGGCCACTTCCAGAATGGCAGCTGACCATACTGTGGACCAGCAGCCGACCTGCCATGTCCTGGCACCAGGCCATGGCCCGGGGATTGAGAACCCCTGAGCTAGAGAGACACAGTGCCCTAAGTATGGGTGCACAAACAGGGCACCAGCTTTGGGCACCAACTTAGAGGAGGAAATGGAGTCTTTGCCATGATAGCAGCAGTGCCACACTCTGGCAGAAGCAGTAGGGTGCAGGACCACAATGCAACAGTAGAAGCTGCAGCCAGGGTCTTTGAGTTGCCATGGCAGGTAAGAATGACTGCCCTGACCTAGGTACAAGACTTGTTTAGTTATGCCGACAAAGAGGCAAAAGTCCAGCCTGACTCTGACACCCCTGACACTTGCTCATCCCTGTTATCACATTAATAGGGACTCCCCCTTGGTGTGTGGTTACAAATCCAGAGATTAAAGAGGGTTTGAAACTTTTTGAGAATTTGAAATGGTGATGAAAGTATTTTGAGAAACACTATTATACCTCTTTCCCCCAACTCAAATCATGAAGAGTGAGGAGGGTGCTTCACAACATTAAAGAGATGTGTAAATCTGAAGGTTTGATAACAGTCTTCATATATCTTAAGGGTGGTGATATGGAGGATAATGAGAAATTGTTCTCTCTCATTATCAAGGTGGTTAACAGGCTACCTAGAGAGGTGGTGGAATCTCAGTACTTGGAAGTTTTTTAAGAGCAGGTTAAACAAACATTTGTCTAGGATGGCTTCTAAATGATCCTGCTTTGAGCAGGTGGTTGGACTAGATGACTTCCAGAGGTCTTTTCCAACCTTACTTTTCTATGATACTATATGTAAGCAACAGAAAAGCACGGTTTATTCACTTCACAATAAGACACAATTTCCAGAACAGTGGGGGCATCTACATGTGTGCTTCACTGCAGAGTTGACTAATTAGTTCTCCAGTAAAGTCTCACTTTCTACATGTGAGAGGCTATGAGGCCAGATTAAACTAATTAACTCTGCTGTAATGCCTGACACAAGTACTATCCGATGGCACACTTATTTACTCTGCCTCAGCACATGTGCAGATGGTGACTAATTCTGCCAGGAACACAAGGGTGTTACAGTGCGTGGGCTGTCTGCTGGCTGGCTCTGCACTGTAGCACCCTTGTGCCCTGGCCATTCCCTCCACAGCACATCGAGCTGGGGCAGAGCAACTCCAGGCTAGCAGGCTTCCCCCCCGCCCCCCCAAGCCCTCTGCCAGCCAGGGCTGCACTGCCCATGTTCAATGTGCTGAGGTCCCAGGCACCTGTGTAAATGCTGCTTCCAGGAGCAATAAACTCTGGTGTATACTGCACTGGAGTTTATTGTGCTGCATTAATAGCATGTGTAATTGCATCCAGTATAACCTAAAATGCTACTTGTCTATTTGATGCACTTTTTTCCTAAGAAAATATTTTCTCAGCCTTCCACATTCAAGCTGCTGGGTTGTAAAAAAAAGATTGGGGAGATCAGTTTGTTATCTCCTGCAATCAGTTCAAATTCTCCTTTTGAAGAATGGCTGACTTCTGAACATTGTAAATATTCTACAGACTTTGGTAGCCACCATGCCTGTCTTCATCTCAAAGGCTAAGTACAGACAGTGAAAAAGCCTGAAGCTGAATCAATTCAATCTTTTCAGGTTAGTCTAAACTGTGAAGATTAAATTGAGAAAGAACTGGACAGTTGATAGACATTTACCTTTGACTCAGGAAATGCAGCCACATTCCAGCAGTGGCTCAGGCCAGAAGCTGGGGAGTGCTATAACATGGTTCTCTGGCACTTCCTCTTCCTGAAGACCCCAAGGTCTCTGGGATTTGCAAGCCAGCATCACAGAAGGAGGACTCTGCAGGATTGTTCATCACTTCCTCCTCCTTTTTCCAGATGCCTCTGGGATTTATAGTCCACAGTTGCAGCCAGCAGTAACTTTCAATAAATTTAGCAGCAGGGCAGCTCTATACTCAGGGGAAGTGGGGTTCAACCCCCACTCCCAGACCCCAGCCAGGATTTTCGTGGGGGGAGGCAGTCCCTGCCTCTCTCCTTGGAGCAGACAGCATAGCCTAGTCCAGGAAAGTATGCTGGGATGCTGGGGGACTCTGATTTAACTTGAAACAGGAAGGGGTCTGGGACAGAAGTTTCATAAACTGGTTTGATCTAAATTAGTTAAGCCTGATATTACATTCAACCAGGTTTATCTTAAACCAGTTTCAGCCATTTTGAAACTGGTTTATGTGCACTGAACTTCTGTTCTGTTACAGGTCTAAACCAGTTTCTGTCAATTTAAACTGGTTTATATGTAACTTCTGTCCCTAACCAAAGAGATATTAGACACCAGCAATATCAACCTTTTGATGTGAAAAAAAATGTTGATTGGATTATAACCAACAAGATACTGCTATCCAGTTGCATATTGCATATATTCCCGTCTCCAGATGTGGTTTATATTGCATTTTACCAAAGTGTACTAATATCAAATCTTGTTGCCCTTCTTCATGAAAGATTTTTGGGCAAAGACATTATATCATGAATTTAATAATATACATTTATTGTTGTTTACCACTCTAAACACAGAAAAAAGAAAGTTTTGCAATTTTGCTCTAATAACCAAGTCTGTTACATTTTGTTACATTCTGGATCACAAAAAACTGATCAGTAATTTGGTTTGTTTGGCATCTTCATTGAAAAAGTTAACTTTTAAGAAGTTTTTCTTGTTCCATTCTGGATGGTTTTTAAATCTGGGCATAGCATCACTTAGCTCTGTTTCACTTGAGCTTATTATTTACACAACAGAATAAACTGATGAAGCTTATATTGCTCCCTCAACATACTAGCTCCACTGAACTTTTATTGCACCTACAGTATGCCTACTAATCTTGTATTGCAGACAGCAGAACAGTAGTTTGTATTCTACTGCAAAATGTTCCCCATGCTGTCTTCTTCATAGAAGAAAATATTCTTCTTATTATAATTATTAATTGAGCCATCTTTTTCACCACTCTTCTATTGTGACAAACATTTTGCCTTCTTACAAATTCATGTGACACCAATTTTTAGGCTAAGGACAGAAGTCGCATAAGTGATTGGAAACCAGTTCAAATCTGTAACACAGCAGAAGTTCAATGCACCTAAACTACTTTCAAAATGGCTGAAACTGGTTTAAGATAAACCTGGATGAATGTAATATCAGACGTGACTCATTTAGGTTAAATCAGTTTACTGAACTATCCTAGATCCTCTCCAGATTAAAGTTAATTCATAGTCCCTCAGCATCCCAGGATGCTTTGCCCCTCCCTCACAAGCCCCACGTTGCAGGGTTGGTGGGTTGTCCTTGGCCCAAACTGTCTGCTCCAGTGAAGCACAGAGGCATGCTCTAGCACCCCTTGGCTTCTGGCCTGGCCCACTGCAAACATGTGGCTGCATTTTGGGAATCAAAAGTGAATGTCTGTTCACTTGGTTATTGGTTCAATACATGCTGCTCAGGCTAACCTGCAAAGATTGAATCAATTAAACCTCAGGATTTTTGACTGTCTGTACTTAGTCTTAAAGATTTTAATCCACATTATACATTCCTTCTGTGGGGGAAACTCACTGAAGCTCCAACAGTTTTTGCTTCTGGATTTGGTTTTCTCCCTTCACACTCTTCTTGTCCCTGTTTAGCTATTAGCTAAAAAGTTAAAACCCAATTCACAGATTTAATGTAGAAAGGATTCGACAGGTTCAGCAGGCCTAGAAAGAAAGAATTGCAACTTAAAAGCATTGCTTGGACCAGTTTGGACCACTGTTTGGACCAGTATTTGTTCAGGTTTCCTTTTCTTTAGGCATTCGTTCCAGTAGAATGATTTGCCCATACCTTATGTTGAGGATACTCTCCCATTGCAAAATGTATCAGGATTTCCCAAAGCATTAACTTCATGGTTAGGCCACAGGAATTTCTTTTGCCAATCTCCTTGACAAGGAGAATTTCTTTCCCTCTCATTAGCTTTGTTCAAAATTTAAAAGCAGATCCGAGAGAGATAAAATTGTGTATATTAGGTGAGCTTTTTTCCAGAACCTACTTTTCCATCACTTAGCTCTTAGCTGCAGTCCTTCAGGAACAGAGTAAAATGTATTGAAGCATTACAAGGATTCCTGCACATCCCTGATGTTTGTGTCATGCCTGATCTGCACATTTACTTCTTTTTCCATGTATGTCAATCCAACTCCTTTACAACCGGTGGAGTGAAATGCGCACTCCTAAATCCCTTTGGGGCTCTTTGAAAATATCTCCATACAGTCGCAAAAGATGGTACCAACAGACCGTCTTTCTCTACAACAAATGTACAGAGGTTTGGTTCTGTAGTGAAGAAGGCATTGATCTATTCACAGACATTTTATGGACTTCTGTCACGGTTAACATTAAAAGTGTAAATAGTTTCCATTGGCCAATGAGAAGCAGTGTACTTGGGAAACACTCATCTGTTTTTTCTGACCTCATGAACACAGACTTATTAATATGCAACAGAGTCAAAATATGTACACCAAATATGAAAGTGTTTTATACTATATTAATGGGCACACACCTTTTATCTTTGTCAACAGTGATACTTCACACATCAAGTGGCACTACAGCTTATAATCCATTTTGCAGCTCTCTCAGCCAGGCAACGTGCAGGTAACACACAAGCAAAGGGCAATCAGTGTGCTATTTATTAGTCTATTTGAACATACAAATCCAAAGGTGCTTTAACAAGATTCTTAATAAATAGGACCAGAACAAAGAAACACATGCGAGGGTATGATGGGCATCTACTCCACTACTGACTGAAATGAACTGCTTGAGCTTCAATACAGAGAGAACATTTTAAAACCAGACACTAAATTTCTAACATAACATTTCACTTATAAGCCAGTCAGTCCACCACCTTGCCACATCCCTTCTTGCTCAAACTATGTACACAAGGTTGAAACTAAGCCCTAAATTGCTTTGCATTTATTTTCTTCTGTACTGGAAAAGCTGATGATTCCTTTCATCTTGGGGCAAGGGTAAACTTTTGCTTTTGTTTACCATTGAAGTAAACAATGGAAAGCTTCTCCGCGCCATTTATATTGTTTTTCCTCTTTCTCATTATATTTCTTTGAACTGACTTTGATAAACTCCACTATCTAGATTACATGCAACTCCAGGAGCAAGATTTATTTGGAAAAGAATAGTTTATTTTACTTCACTGTCTAAGGATATATTTGGAAATAAAAATTGGATATAAGCTGGTAAATTATTTTCTTTTAAGGAGCATGCTAGACTTTGAAAAAAAATCTCAAAGCGCGATAAAATAGTTCCGATTTTCACCAAGGAAAAATGTTTATCATCCTGTTTTGTTGATCTGTTTTATAGATTTATTTTGTGGAGAAAAGCAGTCAAGATGTCAATCAAAGCTGAAAGCAAAGCCAAAAGCAATCCTGATGTATAAAACCTGGATGCTAACTCTTTCAAGTCCAGACTGAATGCTTATTTAAGAACTAAAAGACTTTCATAAACTTTGATGGTCCTTGGATAGACATTTTAGCAATGTTACCAATTTTAGACGTTGGTGTAAAGCAGCGTCCACACTGTTATTTGTGTTTAAATATTTCCTGATCTACTAGCAGGAATTGTAAACAAGGCTTCTGTGGCCACTGGTATTATTACATAGCAGATTTAACTGGTAGGTCTAACTGAAAACTCTTAGCTGCAGAATCTTTTTCTACACTGGAGAGGCCTGCTGTATGTCATTGTTGCAGGGCACTAAGGTGCCTGCTCCTTTAAGGACAGAAACTGCCTAGAGAGAGGGCCCTAGGAGCCAGGCAGAACCCCACAGGTGCAGGTTGCCATGGCAGCAAGCTAATGAGGGAATTAGCCTATACCTGCACCTGGTCAGGTGACCAGAAGGACGCAGGGCCCTGGGCCCTTATAAGCCCCAGGGCTGGGGACTGAAGGCAGTTAGGGCCCTGGCAAGTGCCAGGGGGAGTGGAGTTGGTGCAGAACAGCTCCACAGAGATACCTGGGTGCCTGCACTACTGCTGGTGAGACTAATGAATTTTAGGAGCTCCTAAAGTATCCAGGGCTAGAAGGCACACATTGTTGAGGGAGAAACTGACCCTCTTAAAGGGATCGTGTGTGATCTCCAGTGTTATGGTTGCTGTTATGTTATAGCCCAGGAGCTCATATTTTTGTTCTTGCTTTTAATCCAGTGGACCAGACTGAGGCTACTGGGGAGGAGGAGGCCTCATTGGGACACACTACTGTGCAGAGCCCCAGCGCCAGAGGGTGCATCAACAGGGCTGCGGAGGGCCCAGTGCCAGTGAGGGTGCACAGACAGGGGCCAAGGGCCCAGTTAGGACAGGAGGCTGAGCTAGATCAAGGCATCAGAGGGACAACATTTGAATACCACCTGCAAGGCATGGGGCATGGTAAAGGGGTAGTTTTGGAGCCATGCATCTAGCCCATAAGGCTTGGGGTGTCCTGCGGGACACTTACTTAGAGCAGGATGCAGCAAAGGATCTAAGAATCGCACGGTTTAGTGGGGTCCACCACGTCCATGACTGCATAGCAATTTGAGGCGAGCCTCCCCATCTACCATCCATTATCTTAACCACCAAGATGTGGTAGGCAAGAATAGAAGGTGCCCATAGGGCAAAGCTGGCACAGTCACAGGGCCCTGGGGGCATCATAGCCATCCCTAGGGACCCCAGCTTCTTTGAAACACATTTGGTGGGTATGTTGCACAATACAGAATATCACCCCTCTAAGGGTGCCTATACATAACCAGCAAGGCTACTTCCAATGATTAATCAACTCTGCTGGAGCATGGTAATTACCATGCTCCAGCCAACTCCAGCATTTTGTGTATTAGCATCCCATCACTTAAAAATGGTGACGGGGTGCTTTTTCTAAAGCTCATTTGGCAAGCTTCAGATAAAGTGACCCCACCACCATTTTTAAGCACAGGAACACTGATACACAAAATGCTCCGGGCACTTTAATTAGCGTGGCTCTTGGAGCTGCTCTCATTAAAGCCCCCACCTCTGCTTCCCCAGCCCCCAGCACAAGTATAATTGCTCTAAAACTGCAAATGAGCTCCTCTCCTGTAAAATACCCTATCCCTCAAGCAATGCATGCTAAGAGGTAGACCAAGAGACTGTGTATTCTTGTTCCATTCTGACTTCTACTACTGTGCATTTTAGCACACTCACTAAGACCTCAGACCCCTATATCACTGGAAGGTACTTGTCAGTTTCCTACGTTACAGACAGGATAAGTGGGAAGTTGGATAAAATGACTTCAGGAAAAGCTGGGAATAGAACCATGTGTCTCAGGTAATAATTCCATAAAGAAAATACTGAATTGGGTGTGATGGTATTTCCAATCAAAAGACTGACAGCAAATGAAATATAATTACAAAAGAAATGAAGTTTTATTCTGGAAAAATACCAATCATTTTCAAGATTCCAGTTCAAAAAATGTATGACCCACTGACAAAGTATGCCTCTGTCCAGTCTGGCATACAAAAAAAATAGCTTGTCTCCCTTATCTGTTAGTCACATGAGAAAGGGATGAGCTCTTGAAGACCTTGTGTTCATACTCTGCTGATCTTAGGAGGAAGGGAAAATATATGTATGGTCCACCTTCAGATATTTTGCAGGCACTGTGAAAGCTGTAGAAATGGTTTTAAATTGTAAAACATGGTGAGTAGAAGTGAATTTGGTTGTGCAAAACTTATTTTTATTGTCTTTTTTTAAAGTTTGTATGTTAGTGAATGGAAGCTGCATGCAATGGCAGCAGCTTTGATCATGTAAATTAAATTCGTATGGTCATTGAGAGTTCAAGTACTTTACATCTTATTACCAGCTACAGAAATCATCCACTTTCTTCATTCTTTTGGAATGCCTATTCCCAGGTTAAATCTATAATTTCAAGTGTGAATCAAGCAGCTGATCAGCAAAGAAATAGGGATGCATTTGTAAGATGCATTTCACTTTTGCAAAATTGTTTTTTTTTTTATAAAAGGTACTGCATTCAGTAGCTATTGTAATTCAGCAGATAACTCTCTTGATGATCACAAGAGGAAACAGAATCCAGATCACATTTTTAGCTGTGTTGGCTGTGTGATGTTGTTAGAAATAAAATGTACTAAGGTCAGTGCCATTAAGGGATTTTGGTGTTTAAACCAGAATTTTTAAAGACCTTAAGCACTTACATCCAAAATGGTAATCACAAAAACCTCTCCAGCCCAGTGCTCACTTAACACGTGAGATTCCTCCACACCGAAGCCTCTTGATTTGGCCTGAAAATTCTCTAGGGGCTTAGTTATGGTCCTATGTATCCAGAGCTGCCCTGGTCTGAACACAGGTACCTAAGTCCTGAGTAAGCCTAATTAGAAACAAGGCAGGGTCCAGTTTTGAGTGGTGCATGATGCCACCACATGCACTGCCCTGTTTTTTTTGGGTGTGGATTTTTTGACCCACACCATATGCACCATTTCCCACCAATGCACAGTTTCTCAATATACTTGACAAGGAGCCTAGTTTAGGCCTTGCAGTGCCTAAATTGTCAGTGCTTAAGAATATATTTTAATCACAACAGTCAACAGACAGAACTCTAAATATAGATTCTGCTAAATAGATGCCATTTTTTACTTTTCAGAGAAAAACTTTTTTTTTTTTTAGGGTTCTGCCACTAAAAATAACAAAATATCAGGAATGCGACGATTATGTTTTCACTGGTAACAATAACTCAGCTTTGTTACAGGTACATAGTAATTTGTATTTCTGTTTTTTCTGGCTATATATGAGGCTTGATGTATTGCTGTTGTAAACATTTTATCACAAAAAGCACATGCCAGGCAGCTGAGCTAAAAACAGTGAGAGAAACCTGACATTTTGTAGTTTCAACTGCGACTCTGAACATTACGTTATCATGGGGCAGGGGAAGGTAAATTTCTTAAACATTAACTCAATTCAACAAAAAGAAAATTGATATATAATTATTGTCTGAAAAGGGACCTGAGTAATTATTAACCAGGAAAAAATAATTAATTAAATGTGTGGTTTTTTACAGTAGTATTACGGCATATAATTTCCATAGCCTCCAGCCACTGGGGAATGATCAAATCATACATGTGTCCATTTGAGCAGCCCTGAGATGCCATCTGATAGAGGGGCAGCAGTGAGCACAGATCCTCCCTCTGCCCCCCCCCAAAATGTGCAAATATACACATATGCACACACATACATGCACGTGTACACCCCATTCTGAGGAAGAGAAAACTTAGCATAGATTTCATAAGAGGAAGATGAATTTAAGAGACCCTCTAATAATTATATTCTATACATGGAAAATTATAACAAATTAATTATTCTCAATGCACAGAATTTAATTATCAGGAGTAATCTTAAATTCAAAGTTGTCTTGGATCCAGGTAAATACAGTATAATGCTTTCCCAGTCTCTCCATACCTGGGACAAAATGAATGGGAGAGGAAGGATTGCCCAGCTGCATACAACATAAAGTAAATTTCTAAAAACAAATTTGAAAGCAAATCCTGGCCAGAATGTTTGAGATACAAGTCCTGGATTAGAGAGTAGAAGAGATTAATATTGAGAAACTGGAAGAACTTCACCAGGGATACAGAAGACACTTTAAATAATGGCCAAAAAGGTAGACATAGAAGAAACAGTTAATTTTGCACTTTTTTATACTTAAAAATTAACTCTGAGTGTTATGTTTCTCTTACCTTAGGTCAACATAATAGGATGAACTATGTAACTATATTTCAAATCTATAGTTATGATAATTAATCAGTTATTCAGAATTCATGGAAAATGAGAGTCCTTCTCCCTTGACTCATACAATAGCAGAAACTATATGGGCTTCTCCAACCTAGGGGCTAAAAGAGCCTCCAGGGTCTTAAAGCACCTGTGAATTAATACAATTGAAGTACAAAACATCAAGACTTTCTTATATATAGTCAAATGGGCATGGGAGAGTGGTGCTTCCTGAGTCTGGGTGGGGGGGCACCAAATCACCAATGGGGGTGAGGGGGACTCCCAGCAGCCAATCATTGAGCCAGCGGTGAAAGCAGAAGTGCACTACAGCTGGTACTTCCAGGGGGTGCACAGCCAATCTCAGGGGGTGCATGTGCCAATGCATGGTCTACACATTGCCAGTGCAAATGGGGATTTAAAAAAGACTTCATTTAGGAGCTATGGTGGCCTCAACAGATCCTGACATAGTATTGTGAGAAAACACCTTCCACAGGAAATACAGGAACTTTCATATCCATAATGCTATTGATAGTGTTTTTATTCTGACAGAAGTATCACAGGCTCACCCAGTATTGACCCTGACCTACAAAGGAACAGAGGCATAGATATGGGGAGGGAGTAGGAAGTGCAGTGATTCCAGGCCACCATTTTCTTAGAGATCACCAGATGCCCCCACCCTACAGGTTACATCACCTCTACCAGATGCTCCCACCCTCCAGGTCATACCCCCTGTACAACTGTCAATCACAAAATTTTTGCCCTATCTCTGTAAAAAGGAAACACAGTTTTCAGGTGGTACATCTGATAGCAATAGAATAGGCTCCTGCAGAGGCAACTCCTTTAACAATCATGTGTAGCACCTTGTGAGCAGAAAGCCTCATAGGGGCAGAGAGGGAGTAGTTACTGATGCCAAATATGAGGTATAAAGACCCTCCCATCTACCCAGAGGTCAGGTGGCCAGAGGGTATGGACAGACATAACAATTACACCATTTCAAATGCCTTTGAAACATTTCAAGTGCACATGCCCCTTGAAACATTCCAAAAACACTTGAAAATAGTATTTCATTTGAAGAGGTACTATGCTGAAGTTTATCACACAAACATATTGTTACATCTGTAGGGTAGGGCAGGGAAAGAGAGCAGGTGGACTGCCTGCCATCTGTACAGCTACCAAGTCCCATTCCAGGTCCTGGGGCACTGCCAGACCCCCACTGGAGACCCCACCCCTGTCAGACTTAGAGTTGGGCTGCCACCTTCCCTGTGGATTCTTGCCAATTCTTGGGGTCCCTAATGCCATTTCAGCCAGGCCCTCCATCCCCAGTTCCCTCTACCTCTCTGTTGGGCTGAAATGGGGAGAGGAGAGGTGAAGAAGATTGGAATCCCATCCAGCAGGGCTGGCTACCACCTCCTCTTACTAATTATCTTTAGCCCTCTGCTTTTCCATCCCCTCTACTCCCATACCTGTGTGCATAGGGAGAAGGGAGAACAAAGAACTGCACAGGTGATTGCAGCCTCCTTTAGCACCCCATGGCTTGTGTTACGGCAGGCTGCAGCATTTGGAAACAGTCCAGCCAGAAGCAGTACAAGAGCTGTATGCATATTCGCTGGCTGAAACATTTCCAAGTTGGTTTCACTTGGAAACTTTTCACTTATCACATCTGTCCGCACCCTGAAGTATATCTCCTAGACATTTCCTTTGGGCTGTTAATTGCTTGGCTATCACTTTGTCGGCGGGGGGGGCAGGTTCAATTGAGATTATTCATTATTTACATTGAATTGTTTTTAAAACAGAGGTGCTGAAATCATAGCCAGTTGAGTCGATGGACATTGACCCAAATAAGCATTTTAAAAACTGACCTTTCTGGTGACTAGCAGCAGAAAACAAATTTCATTTAATCACTGGGATCCCTTTTAATATATGTGGTTTACCTATGTACTGTTAGGGTATGTCCAGATGAGTGCACACGTGCAGTTTGCAGTGCCACAGACCCATCTGCAACACTGCAAACCACATGCACCACACATGCAGGCATTTGCTGAACTGCTAATTAGTAGCATGGTGGTTTTTTTGACGTTGGGACATCAGTTTCAAAACAACCCATGCCAGATAAAAGTGGGACAGCGCACATGGCAGCAGCGTGCACCATCTCAAACCAGAGCCTGGCTGCTAGCCAGGCTCCGCATGCCTGGATCGCCACAACTGGAGACCTGGGAGGCTGCCAGGACCCCAGGTAAGGCTGCTGGGGCCAGCCCAGGTGCTAGCCCCAACCTGCCCTACCCCACTTGGAGCATTTTCCCCTGAGCTAACCCCACATGCAGGAGTGTGTGCCTGGGAAAAAAAGCAGCGGCACAACTTTATGCCTCTGCTTGTTTCCCCACAGCAACTGCATACCCCTGCTCATGAGAATGCGGCCTTTTGTCCAAAAATAACTTATTTTTTAACAAATGGAAAGAGTTACATTTGTGCTGTTCCCATGGTATTCAATTTAGCTTGAAAACATGGTCACATGAACACAGTGAAATTCATATTCAGGTTTGTTTATTTACTAGCTATATCAAAAATGTGTGAAACTTTTAGATGGTATAGATTTATTTTTGCACACTAAAACATAGCTCTTCAGGATCTAGTTACCAGTAACCTGAACAACACCATCTGTTGCTTTCTCAAGCACAATTTATTTGTTTAGACAGATGTTCACAAGGTACTTTAAACTGTCTAAGCTGGACTTAGCTTTACAGTATCACACAGGGAGAAGGGGGACACACTGTTCTTCATAAAGGGGAGAGCGAGATCTTGTCATCTCCTCCACCTCTCCACTTCCTCCCCTGCTTTTCTGTTACCAGTACAAGGAAGGGTGGGGTGGGGGGAAGGCTTCCACCTCAGTGCATCATCCAACACGGCTGAGTTGACTGAGGGGAGTATAATCTTCACCCATTAAAGAGCTGATGCTAATTACTTGTTTCACAGAGGAAGGAGGGAACATATTATGAGTAAGATGGGATGGTTCCTTTTCTGGCTTTCTGTGGTGGTGCTATGTGCGGTCATTTCCTGCAAGGGATGTGTTCCAATCAGCCCCAAACTACTATTTCTTTGTGGTCCAAATGATTTACTGGGGCACTGGGAGAACTAAAATATAAACTCATTTTTCAATTATACATTTGAAGCAAATAGGGACATAGTCTCTCCTTCTGGAAAAAAAATATTTGGATACTTCAGACACTTAGTCACTTTTACTCTCAGTGAGGACTCTCATTGCGATTTGTTTTGGAGTTTGTAGCCGTTTCCTCTGACCCTTTTGTAGGCAGTCCCATGGTGTTACATATTACTATTGCACATTCTTGTGATTTGTTCTATCATTTTGTTTTCAAAGACAGTCCCCTGGATTGCTGTGCTTTCACAATTAAATTTTCTATCTTGACCAACAACATTAGCTTTTCTTCTTGCTTCTCCGTATCATGATTACTTCTGCAGCTCTGAAAGCTATGCCATGTAATACTTTTAATCCACTCTTTTCTAATGTCTCATGCATGAGAGTTATTTTTAGTGAGAACATTTTTGTTTTGCCATATAATTAAAAAATAAAACTGTTACATTAATTAAAAAAATAAAAATGTCAGCTTGGTGGTTGGCAGCCATTGTGATAAATACTTAAGCCAGGTTGTCGCAGTCAGTTTTACTATGTTATTCTTCCCACATATAAACTACAGCCAACATTATGCTTCTTGGTTAAGTTTTGTCATTAATTTGAATGTTCATGCACCTGGGGTGAAATCCATTATGTGCATAAAGTCACAATAATCAGATTGAATGTAGGAATAGCAGGGGGAAGAAACCTTGATCCAGTAACCCCTCTCTTGGTCTCCTCCATCCTCCTCCCACAGTAGCCTAGAATCCTATACCAAGCAATGAAGAGCTGGAGGACACACCTTTTCAGCAATGCATCCAGTAGCCAGTAGGACAGTGTTTTCTCTACTCTCATATGCCCTACATAGGGTTCAAGGAGTACAAAAGGCTTGTTACTGTTGGTTTTTTCTCCTGTGAAAATTCCCTGGAGGGTTCCAGGGGAAAGCAAATCTCTGCCAGCAGCAGATTGATGGAAAGGAAAGGTTCCCAAATGTTTAGGGCCAAATGTCCTAGGTCTCAAAGTTTCCCCATAGACCAATGTACATCCTTTTCATTAATCATTTAATTAAAATAGGGTAAGGGCCGTGTGATCCACAGACTAGCTGCACACCACTTACCATAGTCTTACAGATCTCCTTGAGAATCACCAGTGTAAAGGAATCCCCACTGATGATCTACCCAATGAGCTCTTTCTGTGGCTTTTCCAAGGGAGGTGGTCATCTGGTGCTCAGACTGGATCACAGCAGTAGCTTGATAGTCTTGCCAAAATACTTCACTGTTTCAAAGGTAGGTTGGGAAAAAACCCATAATGGATCTAGCTAATTAGCAGTGAAACAGTCAGAGATCAAGGCAAAAATTCCTTCCTGATCCCTTTGAAAACAATTATAAGTCCTATGGCTATGGCTTTATGTTGAGTGATCTATAAAAACTCAGAGATGGATGAGAGATGGAACACAGCCTGTGTTGAACCAAAGGAAGTGAGGGGGATAGCCATACCTTCCTCTTACCAAGAAGGTACCATAAAAAGGACATTGCTTAAATCTAATTGTTCAATCAGTCGCTTATCCCCTTTGTGAGACAGCATAGTTTATCTGACTGCAAGATAATTGAACACATCAACAGATGACAAAGTGAGCTAATTTTATCACGGGAACTGTGAGGAATCATTTTTAGACATAAGCTATGACTATTATTTTAAATCTAGTAAACTAATAATAGCTTTCTGTTTGTCATGATCATCTTAGCATTATGGTACAAATTCTTATTTGGAGTAGAGTATTACAGCATGAGGGGGGAAAAAGACAAACTCCTGCTGTATGCAGACATTTTGATCAAAAAGAGATGAAAATGACCGAAGTTGTGAAAGTAGTAATATCTAGGTCATTGAATCAATCTCGCACCAATTTATGACTGTGCAGAGGAATGGAAAGTGAAAATAGACAAATAGTCTTTAAATCCCATTAAGAAATTATATCCATCACTCACACTCTGTTTTACTTCAGTTTTAGGGATATGAATATCGTAAGCAGGGAGCATACCTCTGAGCTCATAAATCAGTTCTGAAACATAAAAATCTGTGGTGACCTACAGGGAATGTTTACAGAAGAGCAGTATAAACCAGTAACACAGATGTGTAAAAAGCAGATGAAGATTAAGTGTTATATCTACAGCCTTACACTACGGAGAATTACCTAGGAATATTATCTTTTTTTGAAGACTGACAAGGACAGGAGCACAATTCTCTTTCCCTCGTTATTTCTTACGAAAGGAGATTTCTAAAATTTTAAAGCACTTCTAAATCTTGTTAAAGAACTGATATGCCAGTCTACCAAATTAACTGAATCTGCTCACTTGAAGTACTGATGAGTATTTTATTAGGGAGTCTGTTTGCATGGAGGATTGCATTTCTGCTATCTGTCTTAGTTGCAGAGAATTCAAGCTGATGGAAACTCAATAGATTCCAGTTACTGCCTGTTATATTGTTAAAAGAAGAGCATGTCAAACCTTCCACTGATTGGATTATGTGTTGGCAAGATCAGGATCTCCTGAGTTAACATTTTTATGTACAGTACAGGAGTGTCAGATGTAAAGCATGTTTTCCTGTTCTTTAGCAATGCTCCTGCTAAAGATGCATCTTCCACAGGCACTGGGTAGGATGGTTCCTGCTGTCAATGTAAACTGAAAGGTTCCTGCCTTTAAAACTTCTGTTTTATAAATATACTATGTACCTTGCTTTCCACTCATTGCTGAACCTATACAGTCTGGGATTGTGATCCCTTTATATTGTTGTAGCTTTGAGACCTGTAGAGAAAACCAGTGCTTCCTGATGATGGCAATATAGGAGCTTCATTCTTTTTCTAAATCAGTGCTGCACATAATGCTACTAAATTGCTATTAAATAATGCTAGGTGACACCATGCTGTTGGAGAGTCCATCTTTTTCAAATGCATCCAAAAAATACATGTCCCTTTTTGCAAACATAAAGTTTGCACTGTGGTATTAACAACTAAAGTCCAATATGAGTAGCCTGCCTAGCATTTTCCAAACACTTTCCTCAGGTAAAGTGAAATTCCTCATTGCCTTTGGATCTTGCTTGCTAATCAGCACTTTTGAGACTGAGTCATATATCTTCCTAGAGATGTCAGTATTTTGATGGCTAGAGTCAGTTTTGAATATGTGTAAAGTCAAATACTGCAAGGAATAGGTAGATAATCTTATTCAAGGGAATAGTCTCAGGTGAGACTCATGCAAGTAAAAGATTTGCAGGATCAAGCCCAAAGTTTGCAAAGTGTTTCATGGGTTGCGTTAATGCAAATTTATACTGCTGTTCTTTTCCCTGGTACATGCACTGCTTCAGCTCGGCTGGACATAGATACTCTATCAGTTTTTCTGTTTGAATGAAATTTTAGAAAAGGATGTTCAATTGCTCAAGTATCTTTAAATCAACAGCTAAAAGAATGCCTAATTGTGCTAGATACACACACATGAACTGGGCATACCACTCTCATCATCTACTTCATTATAGTAATATATTTATTCATATTACCATATTGGTGATATATGCTTTTGCACTGTGTTCAAAGGCAGCTGGGTATCTCTGATCCCTTCCCTGGGATAGTTTGAGCTAGATTCTATTTTACTTTACACATTTAAATAGCAGTAATCCAGCTTCGTAGCCTGGTTGTTTGCACACGTGCCTGCCAGAAACAGTGGTGATAATAATTCTCCCAAGGTTTATCCAATATCCTAATGGTTAGGGCACTCATGCAAGAAATGGGACAGCCTAGTTCTCAGTCCCATCCCCCCCCAGACCCAGATGGGGTTTGAACTTTCATCTTACTTCTCAGCCGAGTGTACTAGTCACCAAGCCAGAGGTAAGGAATGACCCATTCTCCCCTCAAAGCTGAGCTGGGTGAAAACATGGAAGAAACCTCCTCTTCTTTTCTCAGCCATAATTTCCTCCCCAACAATTTTGAGATATACCCCGCCTATGTATGAGTGTATGGCACTGTGTACCTGCACAGCCAGAGCAAAGCCCAAATCAGCATCCCCCTCCACCTGGAGTAGAATTGCAAACCACGTGTGCCAAAAACAGCACTCAAGGCAAGGAATGTGCTAGTGGATGTGCAAAGTGATATCAGATCTAGTCCTTGGAGTCTTGCTAACAATGTTTATACATCTTGCTGTTTCTTTTCTCCCTATTTGCATTTAAGACATTCACTGAAAGTGTGAAATAGTTTTAAAATATATCACTGGTCCATAATAGCTGAACTCCCCTTCCCCCATCAAGGGACAGTTAGAAAATAAGGTAAAGCACAGTAGAGCAGCTGAAGCTGGAGGACTACGAAGGGAACAGACATGAAGTGGAGTGGGTGAGACCTGTCAAGAGAGAATGGAAAGCATTTTCTTTCTAGGAGAGAGAGGTGCAGATTGGCAGGCCTCCTTAGGCAGGAAGACAATAAGGAGGGAACTGCCAGGGGAATTGACACAAATCTGACAAAGATTTCAGACAGAACAACTGAGTCCTAGGAGAGCTGAAAACTTCAGTCCCAGCTCTAAAGGCAAAAGGACACCTGCAGCCACTTGCTAAGAAATTGAGTCTGAGACCATTATAGCATGACAAGGCTGTTTGCAGGTGCCACATGCAGTGAGGAAACGGGCACTCGCACTTGTTTCTTTTATGCTATTCAGAGGTCAGTGAGTCTGCAGTTGTAGGAAATAAGTCACCTGCAGTACCCTGAGGACTGGAAACTAGCTGACGGTGACAATTTTCCTGGGACCTCACTTGTGGCCAGCTGGTGTCCAATGAGACAACCTGCAGCTTCTGGGCTGACTTGTTAATAGGCAGAATCAGTAGCCAGCTTTATGAAGTCCTCATGGGTGGACACTTGTCTCCAGATGCCGCAGTTTGTAGGGCTTTATTTTTCCTATTACCATTAGAGTCAGAAGTTCTGCTCATTTACTGTTCCTCTTTAGAGGATTCTGCTCATGGGAAGCCTTTGTTTTGTTTTGTAAAGATAATACCCACTTTTTGAAATGCATAACTGGCTCAGAAATAGAAAAAAAAAAAAAAGGAAATTTGCAGCATAATGCCGACTTGCTTTTGGTTTCCTGTCACACCTGGATTTCTGTGGCAGTAACAGCTCCTAAATCCAACACTTCAACTGACTACAAATCTGGAAGTAGCTTATTCTGAAGCAATTTTGTTATGCAGCTTAAAGCTCACTGCAGCAGATGCAAACAATATATTCTTCCAGGGTCCAAATACAATGTTTTAATAATACAATTGCCATAGGTAGCTCTCAGATATCTCTAAATATCAACCCCTGAGCCACCTATATAGCATAATACCTGTGCCAATTTATTATATCTTCAGTGGGGTGTGAAGCTTTTTTCTTTCCTGCTCTTGAATGCTAGTAATAAAAGTACTATCTTTCAGAGGCAATACTCCAAGAACAATGTTAACGTGTCACAGACATGACCAATGACATGATGTAATAGAGCAGGCTTGTCAACATATGGCCCACGGGCCGCCATGCAGCCCACCGAGGCATTTTCTGTGGCCCGTGGTGCTGCAATGGGAAATGAAAGTAAACATGGTTTACTTTCGTTCCCACCCCTTGTCCCTCCCCCAGCCCCTCAGCAGCTTCCTAATGGCTGCTGAAGGGCTGGGGAAGGGACAAGGTTCCCACATGCACCACGTCAGCGTGGCGCAGCCCAGCCAGGTCCCTCGCAGGGCTGGACCCCTCCCCGGCCGGGGGCAGCGCTGGCTGCGGCTGCTGAGCGGTCCCGCCCGCTCCAAGGAGCCAGTGCCTGCCCGGGCGGCTGCAGCTGGTGCCGCAGGCTCGGGGCAGGTGCAGGACGGAGACTTCATAAGAGAACTTTGCCGCCAGGTGATGGAGAAGTGGCTCTGCTCGCAGGCCAGGAACACACCAGTCGCTGGCAGGGAGGATGCATGTCCGGGAGCGCCCGTGCTCCTGCCCTCACCTCACCACCCCGACACGAGCCTGTGTCCTGCACTGTTGGAGTGGCCCCGTGGAGGAGGCCATGCAGTGGCTGCTGGCACTGCTGACCCGCACCTGCCTCCTCACCTGCCCGCTTCAAGCCAGCCCCGCTGCCCTGCCCTGCCCCACAGCAAGGTGGCGCCTGCTCTCCTGGCCAGTCTCCCCCCAGGCACTGCGGTTCTCTGGGCCCAGCCACCCACGCACAAGTCCCCGAGGGGGCCACTTCTCATGTGCTGCTGGGGACAGGAGGAGGCCGACCAGGTCTGCACCAGCCAGCAGGAGTGGCAGCAGAGCCGTGTGCCGCTCGGGACGGGACAAGCCTGCACCGGTCAGTCCCGAGCGGCACACGGCTCCACCGCTGCTTCTGCTGGCTGGTGCAGACCTGGCCGGCCTTCTCCTGTCCCCAGCAGCACATGGGAAGCTGGCTTCAGCTTCATGCTGCTTTTCCTGGCTGGTGCCAACCCGGTTCTGCCCAGGTGGGTCCTGCAGCACCACGTCAACCCAGGCGTGGCACCAGCAGGCCGAACAGGCCCCAGGTCAACCCCAGCCTGGTCCTGTGGCTTCTCCAGCACCAAGTCAACCCGGTTGTAGCCAAGCAGTTCTTGCAGCACCATGTCAACCCGAGCATGCCACCAGGCTGGCCGGGCACCAGGTCTGTAAAAATACTGTCTGGTGTTTGGATTGTGTTTGCTTCTGTTTCTCTTTGTGCAGGATTGGGGGTTCAGCTTGTTACTACTTGTTAAAGATGTATTACTAGCAAGTTATTAATTCAATAAAAGTAAATCTTGAAGATTATTCTCAAAAATGCCCATATTTTGTTGCTTTGATTAGTTTCCACTCTGACTGATATCTTTTCGACATTTGATCTGTTGACTTGCATTATGCTTCTTTCATTCATTGAGAAGTGAAAGTGTTTATTTTAGTCAAGTGTTTGGTATAATTTCATTGTTGCTTTTATTTGTTTTTGTTTTGGATTTTAAACCACATTTCCAGACCCATTTCATTGTCAAGTTCATTGGTGTCAAAGGTCACATGACATCACTTCCTGATGTGATACCACTTCCTGTGAGGTCTTTGAATATGGCTCACCAGCCCACTGGGTGATAAAAAATTCATGATCCAGCCCCACATTCAAAAAGGTTGGACACCCCTGTAATAGAGAATAATCTGATAAAAGGATATGCATGTGATTTAGTGATTATTTTCTTACAAAAAGAAATATACAGTTAAAAAAAACAGGAAACTTTAATTAATATTCTGCCTTCAAAAATGAATTTTCCTTACCCTGTAAACAATTTGGTATTTTTGTGAAGCTTTTTGTGTAGGAAGATAAAATAAGATGTGTGCTATATTCTCGACTCTCTTCTCCCAATTTTAATATAGTGGAAAAGCTCGTTTCTTGCCTTTCCCAGAGGCCGCATACTGTTAATGGCTTACTTTCACCTATGAGGCAGCTTCAGCAATATTAAAAGGTCTTAAATCTGTCTTTAAAAACATAATTTAGTTGTTAAATGTTACATTTCATTTCAGTCTTAATGAACTTTCCTTGGCTCCCAATTGTAGAAAACAAGCAAAATGTGGAGGCCAAGAGGAGAACAGTCCCTGATTCTCAGAAATGCTCATTTGCTGTACTGAAAGCCTGCTATATATACCTCTGCCTTCAAAGCAACTGGGATGAGTGAAGAGTGATTGTCTGCCAGCCTCCCTCATTTTAGCATAGCTAGAACCCTGGGCAACATCGGTGTCTTCTTTCTGTACCTTTCACCCTCATTAAAATTGAAAAGTACATTGCATATTATTGTACTAGCACTTTAACCTCCTTTCTGGGGTTTTAGCTAGAACTAGGTGCTATACAAACTTATAGATACAATCCTGTTTCTTGTAGGCATCGGCTTAAGGCCAAATGCTTACTGAGGTTGAAAAAGGACCAGGCTTCCATTCAATTATATAAGACAAGAAAGAGAAGGAAGGGGACTTTGAGGGACAGAGATTTGCCTAATGTCACAGCAAAGGATACTGGCAGATCCATATTTAGAAAATATTTCTATATTCCCAGTCAAGGTCTCCATCACCTAAACCATACTGCTGCTTCTCTGCTAACAAATGCATCCTAAAACTCCAGTACAATGTTGCCAGCCCCTGTGATGTTATTGCGAGTTTCACAGTATTTGACATTTTTCTTAAGGTGTCAGCTCTTGGAGTGAAGTGGTTAAGGTGAGAATCTCTGCTTTTAGTTAACCTAAAAAATAAAAATGTTTCTAACTCTCTTGGTTGTGGTCAATACCTTGAAAGCATGACCTTTCAATCTTTTTTATGTGTATTTCAAAGAACAGAGATGTTTAAATTCATTCTTTCTTTCCTTTTTTTTAACAGCTGCCACTAACAGCTAGAATGACTAAATTAAATATTAGTGAACTATCTAAGCTAATTCATCACAATCTGGTCACTTGTTGTTGTTAAGTAACAGCAAGAAAGCCTGAAAGAGAAACAAAATGTGGATTTTTTGCATACCAGTTAGATTTGATTTTATGAGTAATAGAAATGCTGAGGCATCTTTATTTTGTGCTCCAGCTGAAATAATACATTTCTGATGGGCCATCACAGCAACTACACCATCTGCTTCCTTTAGGCTATTTATTCCATCTTTTCTTTTCCTCCTTATAAACAAATGTACTTTTAAGTTATCATCTAATTAGAGGCATAACTGAGAAGTTCTGCACCGTGGGTGGCAATGGCACATGGAGCAGCAGCTCAAGTCCATGACAATGCCCAGTCTAGTAGTATGGCAGCTACTACTTTTACCCACACTGGCCCCAAAAGTCAACACATGAGGCTGGTGCTCTGTTCATGCCTCCTTAATTATGCTACTGCAATTAATTATATATTTTTGAAACACATGTACAAAGAAACAGCACAGGATTAGACCCAACATCTATCTTCTAGTAGTCCAATATTCTGTTCTGGCCAGTAGCCACAGTGCCAGATGCTTCAGCAGGAGGTGAGAGAAACCTTTTTCTGGGCTATTATAGAGCAGGCAGCCACCAGAGTCTTCAAAGTTTATTTTCTAACTCTTATCAGTTGGCTTGGAGACTGAGGCTTTAATGAGGTGAGATATTTAAGCACACCCTAACCTTCAGTATGTGAGGCAGAAGGCAGGGCAAGGTGTTAAATTCCTTATAGACTAACTTCAGGTTAATATGGTTAACTACCTCTTTCAATATGTGTGGGTAGTATATTGACCTCAGTGGGAATTTATGTGACCTGAGAGTTGTATTGGTAATTATGTTCTTGAATCTTCACCAGAAATACAAGGGCTTGTATTCTTCTTTTTTTTTAATGTTTTTTAATTCTATCTATAGATTATCTAATTGAATGGAAGCCTAGTCCTTTTTCAACCTCAGTAAGTATTTGGCCTCAAGCCGATGCCTACAAGTATAGAGTACTTGATATAGCAATGGACTGAATTTAAGGACCAATAATTCCTTTTCCAGTTCCATGTTCCTATGATTCATGGCAAGGAGTTTCACATATTTGTTATGGGATGTATTTTCTTGAGCCTAAGTTCACTTATGCACCTAACATGTAGTATAGGATCTGGCCCTTAGAGAAGGTGCTCACTGAGCTCTCCACAGCAACACTCAAAATTGAGTATGGGGGGGTAGGGCAAGCAGCTGCTGATGCTTGGGCTCCAGCTCTTACCTGGTTTCAGGGACATAGCTGTAGCTGCTGCCTGCCCCCATCCCCCCTTTACCCTTGCTTTGCTCAGGCAGACTCCATCCATGCTGCAGCCTCGACCATTCAGCCTGGCCCCAGACCAGCCCCATAGAAGCAGTAAGCAGCCCACACAGCTGCTATGGGGGCTGGCCTGGGACTGTGCTCAGTGCCCCAGGCTAGAACAGAGATGGAGCCCACCAACTCAGAGCAAGGGTGGGTGGGGGGAGCAGAGGCTGCAGGGGGAGTGGGGAGGAGATGTTGGGGGAGAGGGGAAAGAGGGGAGGCAAGAGAGGAAGCAGAGAGGGACAGGTGCCAAGGCTGTGGAAGGTGGGGAGGAGGCGGGGGGGCACCTTTCATCACCTATCTGGGTTTGTTTCATAGCCTATCTATTTTTCTAGACTATCCCTGAGAGGATAGATTAAAGCTTCTATTTGGAGGAAACTGATGATACATATTGTTCTGTTTGATAGTTGGTTTTGGTTTGGCTTTTTTATATGGGATGTGAGCTATTCCAAATACTTATCATATATCACTAACAGAACACTAAAAATAAACAAATTTGATATTAGAGGTGGTCCTGAATCAAAATCCAGGATCCAGGTAATCTCTTGCTTTCTTGAATTTAACACCAAGATCCACAAGCCTTATACTTCTGTCTCCCAAAACTAACTCTTTCTCTCTGGTTTTTTAACTTAAATGAGAGTTCCTGGAGGATCATGGCTCTTTCCCAACCTCAGAAGGGAAGGTAGCCATTCAGCCTTTAGTCCTATGATTCATTACAGCCAAAAGACTCAAGCCTGCATTTGGATCTGCTAAATGGATGTCATTTGCATAAGATTGCAGGGCTCCAGGTACAAGCTGAAGTGTTCGTTGTGTTTGGTCACACGTTACTGCTTCAGTTTGTCATATATTTCTTAAATAATAAGCTAACTTTCTTTTAGCTCTGAATTTGGTGTAAACAGATATTGCATTTAAACCACAACTCTGTATTACTATGCATATACTCTCTCCATCTCTCTCTCTCTTTACAATGGTATGCACTGAGATTCTTGAATGGCAGTCTTGAATGGAAGTCTTATTTAAACTGAAAAAGTCTGAATACCACATGCTGAGCTCAATGAAGTACTGCAAGGTGGTTTCCCTGAAATTAATGTTGTTTAATGCTGGATTCTGATTAGAATTTTTAAAAGAGCATAAATATTTGAAAGAAAGCAACCTTGAAGATACCTGTGTTTCTCAGGCATGAGCGAACATAATGCCTTGTTTATATATAAGCACAAAAATGTGTCTTTAAGCAGAACACAATTCCCAGCAAGTTGTCCAAAAAGACATTAATACTCCATTATTTATTACATCCATTATAAAAGAAAGTCCTGCATCATCCCCAAAAGAGAAAAAAATCTGTCATGGTTCCCAGGAAAAAGAAGTAAGGATTATCCTTGAAAGCAATCAAAGGAAAGAATACTTTTACCAACTTGTCAGTGAAGTTGCCATGGGCACCAGCCAAGATCCCAGGTTTAAATGTCAGACTGGCCTTCCACTACTTGTCTTTTCTTACTGTTCCTCACTTTCATATTTGCTCTTTTCTCCATTTTTTTTCTCACCCCCCCTTTTTTTAGTAGAATCTCTCTCAATATTTCTCCTTTTCTGTTCTTTAAAATTTTCAGAGGGGGTTCATACCCAAACTACAGGAAAGGAAAACTATTATGCAAATTGTTTAAATTATGACTTAAAAAAAAGTATGGCCATATGCTCTTAAATAACCTTTAGAACTTTTCTGCATACTAATATTTGGCTAGCAATAACAAAAGATAACTACAGTAAAAGAATGACCAGGTTAAAGATTAAACAATAAAAGCAAAACAAATGTATAGCTAGCAGTGGCTTCTCCTGGACTTTTATAGGACATGTGGTACATTTCATTATTTGCTAAAATATTACAGGTTTTGTAGGAAGGAAGAGAACAGAAGGAAAAAGCTTACATCTGTGTTAATGTGTCTGCAGAAGGGGAGGAAAAAAGAAGCAAATCCTACCATTTGTAGAAGGCATTCATTTGAAGCCGACTGGCTAAACTGCACATCAATTGAATTAATGTGTCCATTAAATCTAGATAAAAGGTTAGAAGAAGCAGTTTAGAAATACTTTTTTTCTTTTCTATTCTATTCTCTTTTTTTTCTTTCCCTAATTCCACTAAGCTGGCACGGGACATCTGGGTTGGGTTTTGTTTTGTCTTGTATGTCTTCACTGTCAAAATCCAAAAACAGAGCCCAGCTGTCTTAACACATATATGGGGCTTTTATTTTATTTTTTCCTGCTTACTATTTAATAGTGTTAACATGTAAATAAACCCAACCAAGCTATAAAGTGAACAACTCATGAATGGGTGGGAAGTTCACACCTCTTTTGGTGCTATTGTTTCACTGTCTGGCTGGGGAGTTGGTAGGGCAACAGTGCACTCATTTACATAACTGAAGGTTGGTGATATTCACCAGCAAAAAATAAACCTAATTTTAAAACTAGAGCAAATAATACTGTCCTTCAGTGTGTGTATGTATCTGCTTGATTTCTAATTTTATTGTTGAGGAGCCAGAAATACTGGTCATATGGCTGCACTTTCTAAACCATATTCTAACTCCCCTAATCTTATTCAAATACACTGCACTACTTGGGTAAAACCGAAGAAAATGTGGTTCTTCTGTGCCTGTGGGTTTCAAGTACTACTGTGGCCCCTCAATAAAACATTGCCACTGCTTTGCCTTCCTTTCATATCAAAAACCATTTTAAAAATGTGTTTGAAGCATGTCTTGAAACAGTTGCATTGTCTGTATTGAGGAATTAAAATACATTTGAAATCTGCCCTAATATTAATGTGTTTTTAAGGATGCATTTTATGCTGACCACATATATACACAGTGATATAAGCAGAGGTACATGCTAGGACTGTGCGAAGCTTCCGGTGGTGATTCGATTCAGAGGAGATTCAGCTGGATTCGGTGACTAAGTCTGAATCTGAACTGAATCAGGGGACCAATTTAAAGGTCCAAATCAGTTCAAAGCTATCTGAATCAGATTCAGAGAGCTTTGATTCAGGCAGTCCCCAGTGGCTGCAGCAGGGAGCTGCAGCTTACTCCAAGCTGATATATACTAGGGATGGGAAAGCAGGGCTGGGGGAGGGGACCATGGGGGGACTTCTGCCAGCCCCCTTGCTCCCCCATAGCTGACCCCGGCTACCCTGGCTCAATACTTAAAAGCCCGGTGCTCACTGGGTGCTGCTGGGCAGGGGCGGTAATCCCCACTGCCCCATGCTGTGTGGGGTGCTCTGCCATGAGTCCCCCAACCCCACCCCCTGCCTGGGCCAACTCTGGCCCTTTAAGAAAACAAACAAACAAGAAAAGCTGGGGGATTCACTGCTCCTGCAGTGGCCCCAGGGCTTCAGGGGGGCTGTGAAACAGCCCCCTATGGGGCGTGGGGCATTGGGGGACAGCAGGGATTGCCCCCCCCCATCAGCAGGAGTGGAGAGTCCAGGGTTTTTATCTGGGGAGGGGTTCTTAAAGGGCCAGAGCTGGCCCAGGCACCCATGGGGGGACTGGGGGAACAAAGGGGGTGGGGGGCTCATGCAGAGCCCCCCATGCAGTGTAGGGTAGTGGGGAGCAGCAGGGATCACCCCTTGTTCCACAGCACCTGGCAAGGGGGGGCACTTTCCTCTCCACCAAGCAGCTTCTGCTACTGTGGCACAGCCCTGATGGATGAGACTGGAGCCAGTGCAGGGCCCAGGCTAGCAGCAGGGCCGGGTTACAAGCTGATGCAGGGCCCAGGCTAGCAGCAGGGCCGGGTTACAAGCTGATAGTGAGCACGGGGAAAAGTGGCCCCTCCCCCACCCTATGCATGCTGCCCCACGCTGCAGCTGCTCACAGCCCCCATGGGGCTGCCTGTGCCTGCTCAGGACAGCCCGGCATGAGCTGCAGCAGGGAGCGCTGGCTACGGGGTGGGGAGGGGCCACTTTTCCTCATGCCTCAGCACCAGCTCCTTCCCTGCTGGCAAGCACAGGGTTGGGGCTGCACGCTGCCCCCCACCTGTACCGTGGGGCTAGGGGGGCACTGAGAGTGAGTGGCTGCAGGAGTCAGTGGGAGCATGTGGCCCACACCAGTGTCCTGGGGCCAGCACCAGCGGGGCCCAGAGCAGGGCTGCAGGCGTGTGGGGTCCTAGCTGACAGGGGCTCTATGGAGCCTGGCCAGCTCCCCCCTTTCTCTGCTGGTGCAGCCCAGCCCGGCTCCATTGACCCCTGCCAGCCTGCACCCTGCTCTGGGCCCCATTGGTGCTGTCCCTGGGACATTAGTCCCAAAACATTAGACCCTGATCCCAAGATGGTGAACAGGGGTGGGGCACCTGTCAAGGGCAGGGCTACCCATGCAGCCCTCGACAGCTTGCCGAAACTGAGTAAGCAGTCCTCCGCCCAAAATAATTGCCCACCCTTGGTGTAGCTCCAACAGTGTTCCATTAAATGCATGAAGAGGACATTCAGACATGTTGTAATTCAAAGTTTGAAAAGTGACAGCACAGTTTCAGTCTGGTGAGGTAGTCCAACCCTATCAGCATATAGACCAACTCTCAGAATCATCATAAATTCTAATTTATTAGACAGGATGTTAAGTTACAATACAATTATAAATGTGCACCTTTGAGGGTTTTGATGGGTACTGGTCACCTTAACACATATATACACATTCACCTCACTCATTCAAACCCATGTCATTCAACCCCATGTAGTGTAGTGTATAGTAGTTGCTATAGTGACTGCAAAAGCACTGCTATTAGTATATCTATCTATCTGAGGCCCTGCAGACCTGCTGCTGATGGTCAGCTTCCTCCAAGTTGGTGTCTTCTCCAGAAGGCAGTCACCTGCTTGTCCTTCTGTCTCAGTAAGTCAAGTGCTGGAAGAAATGGTGCTACTGAGGGTCAAGCTTTACTGCCTTTTATTTCTTCTCAGGCAGACTTCTGTGATCCCCCAGCATCATCTTGGCTGCCCAATCCAGAGGTCACTGTCCCACCTGGGTTTTGTTAGTCACAGTCACTGTGGGTTCCACCCAGTGATGCAGTCTCAGGAGTCCATCCTTGATTTGATTGATTCAACAAGTTACAGGAATAATCAATAGAGTGGGTGCTCAGTTCCAGGAATCAGTCTCCAGCATCCATTAACTTAAATCGGATACCTTCCTCCTGTCAGTCTGTGGCTCAGAGCTGTTAATTGCTGCTCATTCACTTGTAACTACAGGCAGTTACACCTGTTATTCAATCACTTACTTAGATTTGCTCCCATTCATTCAGAAAACCAGCCCCAATGCAGCAATGCAATTCCAGTGATTACAATTCCAATGCATTCTTACAATAATAGTTCTAATAATACATGGTATGATTTTACTTTAAAGACACACACATTTGTTAAAAGGTATAAAATATAAAATACAGAATGCTAGGGCAAAGGTGGGACAAATGAAATATAAAAATAAATATACCTTAATCAATAAATGCAAATGTGAGGTAGTGAGGATTAATGGCCACTGGGCATAAATGAGTTAGGTTAGATGCAGTAGACTGATTTAGCATAAATTTTAGACAGATATGAGAAGTTTACTCTGGGAAATAGTTTTTAATCAAAGGGGAATGTGTTCACCAGGATATATTTACGGTCATGTTTTCAATGCATCTTGGCTTTTTTGTCTCTTACAGTCTTTGCAGTGGATATTTTAGCTCCTTTGTTTTCTTTAGTGACACTTAGCTCAATTGATATATAGATGCAGTTTTTAGGTTTCTCCTACAGAAAGCCATTTCAGCTTTCTGGCTTGCTCAGAGCCTTGCCACCATGCCTATGCAATGTGTATGCTAGGTCTCTGCCAATACTTAGAAAGAAAAAGAAATTCACAAAATGACAGTGTGCAGGCAAGAAGGGCCTTCTTGTTACAAGTGAGCCTGCCCAAATTGATACAGGAGTATAGGTTGTAGCCGCATTGGTCTAAGGACATAGGCAGAAAAGGTTCTTTGGGAAATCACCTCACCAATCTCACACATCTTAAAAAGGCTGTCACACAACAAGGACATTCCTCTGGAGAGGCATCAAACCCAAAGGTGTTTCATAATTTCCCTTTGAGGATTAGAACTGAGACATTAGAGAGAGAGTGGTTTTCTTATGGGAAATGTAACTGGGTATTCTTGTCTTGGATAGATTTCTGGTGTGTATGCATTCTGCTGCACAGCCAGAAGGACCCTGTGCAGACATCTCATCTTCATCTTCAGGCTCCCTTAGACCACCAAGAGACAGAATGCAGCTGTGCACAGTGCAGCCTTGACTGGCTGACCCAAGCTGCCTGTGCCTCCCTTCAGCACAGTGTAGGGATTGTGAAGGGGACATGTTATTTTCCCTGCTCAGCTGGAACAGCAGAGTCCAGCAAGTGACACAGGGTGCAGCTACACCAGGTGCTGACTGTATAGTATCCCATGACTACTACGCAGTAGCCTTGTGTGGCAGGAAGCATGATGCTATACTACTGTGCAGTCAGCATCACAAAAAGCTGTTCTTTGGTGCAACTGTGCAGTAACTCCAGTTACTGCATGGTGATTTAGTACTTGTTTATACGAATACAAGTTTATACAGTTACTAAATCACTGTACAGTAATAACTGAGCAGTCAGTGTCTTGTGTAGATGCAGCCACTGTCTCCTAGGGGGAGGGCTGAGGAGCAAAGATCCTTGGCATGGTGGAGGATTATGCTGTAGCTTCTCTGGCAAAAGAATGTGTACAGTTATTCACTGTCCCAGGAGGAACTCTCCTGGGAGTGATTTAATCCTGGTTGTTCCCCGGGGGTTTTTTCTGGAGCAGCAACTCTCCTGGGAGAAAGTGAATATCTGTATATAGCCTGTGTGTTGGTATTCCTTGTGGCTAGAAGTGATCTGAAAAGTATCTTTACACTTTGAACAAACCGGAAAAGAGTATATAACCCTTATGAATGATATGGTACTATATATTATATAGTTTGTGAAGGGTAATACAATCTTAAATTGTCGACCACCAAATGACCTCAATTTCTCAGTTTAATTGCATACAACTTACCATAATATTGACAAACCTCATATGTAATAATAATAATAATCTGTTGTCAATTAGATATTCAGCTCCTTAGTATAGTCCTAGGTATAACTACAACAATATCAGTCGGCCTTAGTCTAGAATCAGGACCTTGGTCAGTGCAGTCCCAATTCCAAAAGAAAAATGAAACACAAAATTATATCAAATAATACATAAACCTCCAAAAAATTATTATGAAATGTATCTTTCTTAGGGCTTCATATTGCTGTATTTTACTATGGAATCTGGGTGCCTTCCATGTAAAATTAATATCAAGGTCTTTTCTGCAAACATATCTCCCCTTTGGTTCTGCTTTTGATAAGGTTTCCATATTTTTTTATTTTAAGTGTTTACTTCATTTTCCATGTCTCATTTTTGATTGAGTTATTTAAAAAAATCTTAGAAAATTTTGTTTTATAGTGACAAACCTTATTTATGATAGGGTTATTGTTTTAGGCTTAGGGTGTCAAATAAAATGTTATTAATAACAATCTTCATCCAACATGGGGTATGTTTTCAGTTTTCTAGATTAAGTCCAACTTAAAATGTCACTACTTTCTGCAAAATATCTTCCCCACTTGCTTTTATGCTACATCACATAGTTCCTTAATTTCATTCACATTAAACTATACTATTGTATTGTAATAACCTATGTCAAAAATACAAGTACAAAAACATTATTTGATATCCCTTTTCCTGCTTCCTTTATTTGAATTTTACCTAACAGTCAAGTCCTACAAAATGCTACTCATGTAAGATGGGATAAATATCTTTGGAAGGAGTTGAGTGATACAAGTCTTGTGTTGTCTTTTTGTAATTCAGCCATGATTCAGAAGTAATCCTCAGAGTAAAGGATTGGGCCCCCAAATTAAAAACTCTTTTGATCAGGTAACTTCTCTTTTTTTCAAGGAAGTACTAAAACATGAGCGGTAACAACAACATGATAGGGCACCAAGTAGACATGCCCTATGAGTGATATAAAAAGATAAAGCTGATGGCTACATGAAACTGAGCATATTATTCCTTGAATAGAATAATGGCAGTGAAAGAGTGTTATCTGCCCATGTAATCTTCTTCCCACCACTCATGCCCCCTTCCTACCATCTTGAAAATGCTATAGCATGGAACAAATTACAACACATGTGCAGCCATCCATTATTTTCTGAGCAATGGACTTCTATCCAGATATGAAATCAGAATAGAATAAATTGAAATCTAAAGGTTGAACTGTGAACATGTTGCCCGCTGGGGTCAGGCCAACTCTCAGGATCTCAATATTGTGCTGTTAGACAGGAGGGTGACACAATTGCACGTATACAAACACACAAATCAATTAGGTGCATACATACACATACACACACACTATCAGCTTAGGCACATACACATCCAAAACAGTCTAGGCACATGCATACCTATCACCAATTCAAGCACATACACACTACACATTAAAAATGAAACAACATTAAATTGTCAATACCCACACACTTGTTATACATACACAGATCACTAATTCATATATCATGTACACAATGATATATATATATATACACACATACACACACAGAGTCACCACTTCACACACATACAATCCACCTACACATCAGTAAGTCCATAACTTGGATGATACGGTATGTATGTGTGTGCCTGGGGTACTTGGGGAAAGGTTAAGGTGAGAGAGAGTTAAAGTTGCCAGAACCGGGATTAGAACCACTGGACTAGAGAGAAGCTGACTGAGGAACTGACTTGGGTTTACTTAAGATCAAGTGGCCCCAGGATTATTCAAGGTCACTGGTGAATGGGAGGAAAAAAAAAAAGCCTGGCGGCAAGGAGGAGTCAGACAGGAAAGAGAGAAACCTGGGAGATTGGGGCTGGAAACTGAGGCAGACAGCTGAGATATTGGGGGATGGGCAGATAAGTGGTGGCAAGGAGGAGACAGCCAGGAAAGAAACTGAGGCAGAAACCTGGTTGCTCAGGGGACAAGGCAGTGGGGTTAAGACAGTGGCAAAGAAAACAGGGGGTTTGGAGGCAGAGAAGAGCTCAAGACAGGTGTTGGAGGTGGCCAAGAGTCAGAAGCAGGAGAGGAAGAAATGAGACAGAAGTTAGAGGGGCGAGGAGCAGAGACTGAACCATAGTAAAACAAAACTCAACTCAGGGGTCCAAATAACAGGTTTATTAAACAGACAACACACTGCACAGCCCCATGAAGTTATTGGTTCACACATGCACACAGACACACAAGCACTCACAATGGCAGCAGGAGAAACAGACTCAGTGGAAGCACTGGAGTCCAGGTAGGGAAGAGAAACAGAGCCTAAGTCCTTGGTTGAAGAGAGGCTGGGGGTGACAGCTACCTATCCAGGCTGGAAAGGGGTCCTTGTCCAGTAGGTTTTATCCAGAGGGGGGTCACCGGCCAGAGGGGGGCCTCTGGGTGGATAGGTGGTGTGGCATGGTGCTGGTCCAGATGGAGACAGTGTCCCAGGACGTCAGTCTTCACTACACCTTTTATGGGGCAGTCTACCTCTGATCTTCTATGGGGAGGGCATGTCCAGGCAATGTCAGTCCTGTTCCAGAGGGCTCCAGGTGTTCTTACTACGCATGTGCAGCCTTGGCACAGTGGTGGGTTGCCTCATCTTTTGTTTCTTGAATGGTAAGGGTGGTTCCAAGGACTGGGTCGTTGGTCCAGGTATTGGTGTCGATGGTTTGGTCATTCAGAGGGAGCTATTTTTAGACCTACTGCCATTGTCTCTCAAGCACCCTCATTCATCCCCATTAATTCAGGAACCAAGTTACATAGAAGGGGTAGGTGTGAGTTATGAGTTACACAACTGGGCATGGGGATAAGATGGAGGCTTGACATTACAAGATGGAAATCTGACATGACTTATGCTAACTTACATATATAGGCCTAAAACAGTAATCACACAATATAAAAGAGGTAAAAAAAATCAATACAAAACATAATAATTAGCACTTATAAAACAGTGGATATCTACATCAAAATAACAGGGCACTTATTTCCAAAGAGGGGACAGAAAAATAAAACTTACTACTTAAAATAAATTTCATAGATTTCATAGACATTAGGGCTGGAAGGGACCTTGGAAGATCATCGAGTCCAGCCCCCTACCCAAAGGACACGAAGTCAGCTGGGGTCACAGGATCCCAGCAAGATAAACATCCAATTTGCTCTTGAAGCTGTTCAATGTAGGTGCTTGAACCACCTCCGATGGCAGGCTGTTCCAGTCCTTGGGGGCTCGGACAGTACAGAAATTCTTCCTTATGTCCAGCCTGAAACGGTCTTGCAGTAGTTTATAACCATTCGACCTTGTCATCCCTTGGGGCGCTCTGGTGAACAAACGTTCCCCCAGATCCTGGTGGTCACCCCTGATAAACTTATAGGTGGCCATCAGATCACCCCTGAGCCTGCGCTTTTCCAGGCTAAAGAGCCCCATAGCTCTCAGCCTGTCGTCATAAGGTCTGTTTTCCTGACCTCTGATCATGCGTGTGGCTCTTCTCTGGACTCTTTCAAGCTTCTCCACATCCTTTTTGAATTGTGGAGCCCAAAACTGGATGCAGTACTCCAGCTGCAGCCTCACCAAGGCCGAGTACAAGGGGAGAATGACGTCCTAGGATTTGCTTGAGAAGCATCTATGGATGCAAGCCAGCGTTTTGGTCGCTTTAGTAGCCGCAGCATCGCATTGCAGGCTCATGTTCATCTTGTGGTCAATGATGACCCCCAAGTCTTTTTCTTCTGTAGTGCTAACCAACGTAGCACTGCTGAGCCTATAAGAGTGCTGCAGGTTTTTCTTCCCAAGTTGGAGAACCTTGCATTTTTTGGTGTTAAACACCATCAGGTTCTCATCCAGCTATTTGCTGAGCCTGTCCAGGTCAGCCTGGTTGCCAGCCGCCTGTCTTCTGGCGTGGATGGTTTGCCCCAAAGTTTGGTGTCAGTGGTGAACTTGACCAGTCTGCTTCGGACTCCAATGTCCACATCATTAATGAAGTTGTTGAACAATATGGGTCCAAGGACAGAGCCTTGGGGGACTCCAATGGTCACAGGACACCATGATGAGTGACTGCCATCAATTACCAACCTCAGAGCCAATATCCCAGCCAGTGGATCATGGTGGACCCAAGGCCACAATTGGCCAGTTTCGCCAAGAGGTGATTATGGGATACCAGATCGAAGGCTTTTTTGAAGTCAAGATAAATGGCATCAATCTCATCTCCCTTGTCCAGGTGATAGGTCACCTGGTCGTAGAAGGAAATGAGATTAGTCAAGCAAGACCTACCCACAACAAACCCATGCTGCCTATCCCTTAGGATGTTGGCCTCGGCCTGTCCATTAAGGACAGCCTCTTTAATAAACTTTTCTAAGATCTTCCCCAGGATAGAAGTCAGGCTAATGGGCCTATAGTTAGCCGGATCCACTTTCCTCCCTTTCTTGAAAATCGGCACCACATTGGCCTTCTTCCAGTCTTCGGGCACTACACCAGAGCGCCAGGAGTTTTTAAAGATCCATGCCAGGGGCTGGGCTATGACGCTTGCCAGCTGCTTGAGTACCCTGGGGTGCAGATTGTCAGGGCCGGCTGACTTGAAGGTATCCAGCTTCTCACGATGTTCCTTCACAAGGTCAGCATTTATGGAGGTCGGGAGATCTCCCTCACCCGGACCTCCCTGTCCCATAGTGGGCATGGGCATCCCATGGGACTGATGAAAGACTGACGCAAAGTACCCATTTAATAGGTTGGCTTTTTCCTGGGCATCAGTTGTCAGTTGCCCCATCTGGTTCAGCAGGGGTCCAATGTTGCCCTTGCTTTTCCTCCGGCTCCCCACATATCTGAAAAAGGACTTTTTATTGTCCTTGATGCTCGAAGCTAGTTGGAGTTCAGTTGCAGCCTTGGCTTTTGCTCCCTGCAGGACCGGACCAGTGCAGAATAATCCTCCTTGGAGATTAATCCCATCCTCCATACTTTGTAGGCCTTTCTTTTTAGCCTTAGGAGGTCTGCTAGATCCCTGGAGAGCCAGGGTGGCTGCTGTGCCCTCCTACTGCCTTTCCTCCGAGATGGAATAGACTTAGCTTGTGCATTGAGGATCACCTACTTGAGGAGCAACCACTCTTCTTGAACTCCCCTCTCCCTGGGGTCATGGTCCCTCAGGGCCTGACTGACAAGCCTCCTGAGCTTGTCAGGGTTGGCTTTTCTGAAGTTAAGGACTTCTGAGTTGCTGACTGACTTGCCAGCTTTACAGTGGATGGTGAAGGTGATCAGCTTGTGGTCACTGTCACCCAGCTTTCCATCGATCACCAGGTAGCCGATTAGGTCATCCCCTGTAGCCAGTACCAGGTCAAGCAGTGCTTTGCCTCTCGTTGGCCCATAGACTTCTTGAGTCAAGTAGAAGTCATCCACGCACAAGCGGAAGCATTGCAACTGCTCGGAATTTGCTGAGCGATCCTCCCATGAGGTGTCCGGGTAATTGAAGTCACCCATGACAACCATGGTTCTGGACATGTGGCCTCAGCCAGCTCCCGGGCGAACTCCTGGTCAAGCTCAGGACTTTGGGTGGGAGGTCTGTAGTAGACTCCCACCGTTGTGTCCCCTGTGCCATGTTCCCCACGAATTTTAACCCAGAGGGTCTGTAGCTATCCACCTGGGTCGCCAATATCAGCTTGCAGGGACATGTAGCTTTCCTTAACATACAGAGCTACACCCCTGCCCCTTTTATCTACACGATCCCTCCTGTACAGGGTATAGCCATCTATACCCATAGTCCAGTCATGGGTGGAGTCCCACCAGGTCTCCGTTAGCCTAATGACATCATAATTCTTTGCATTGAGCAGGAGGACAAGCTCCTCCTGCTTGTTCCCCAAACTCCTGGCATTTGTGTACAGGCAGGCAAGTGTCCCCTTGGACATTGTGAAAGTTTATCCTACATCTTAGCTTACTTATACTTATCTATAAGAAATAAAGAGGGAGAGAAAAAGTCAGAAATGTTAGGGGAAGGGGAGGGAATACATTTTAAAATAAATTTAAAAAAAAGAAAAACTGGGGGTTTTGCTACAAACATAGATTGATATTTCCTAGCTCAAGCCTATTACTTATTTTAGCATTTTAGTTGAATTAATATTCTGATCCATTAATTAGAAGAAGCAGCTTGATGGGAGAAATAATCACCTCTTGGCGAAACTGGCCAATTGTGGCCTTGGTTCCACCACAATCCACTGGCTGGGAAATTGACTCCATGGTCAGACCCAGAGGGTTGTAATTGATGGAAGTCACTCATTGTGGTGTCCTGTGACCAGTGGGGTCCCCCAAGGCTCTGTCCTTGGACCCATATTGTTCAACAACTTCATTAATGATGTGGACACTGGAGTCCGAAGCAGACTGGCCAAGTTCACCACTGACACCAAACTTTGGGGCAAACCATCCATGCCACAAGACAGGCAGGTGATCCAGGCTGACCTGGACAGGCTCAGCAAATAGTTGGATGAGAACCTGATGGTGTTTAACACCAAAAAATGCAAGGTTCTCCAACTTGGGAAGAAAAACCTGCAGCACTCTTATAGGCTCAGCAGTGCTACGTTGGTTAGCACTACAGAAGAAAAAGACTTGGGGGTCATCATTGACCACAAGATGAACATGAGCCTGCAATGCGATGCTGCGGCTACTAAAGCGACCAAAACGCTGGCTTGCATCCATAGATGCTTCTCAAGCAAATCCTAGGACGTCATTCTCCCCTTGTACTCGGCCTTGGTGAGGCTGCAGCTGGAGTACTGCATCCAGTTTTGGGCTCCACAATTCAAAAAGGATGTGGAGAAGCTTGAAAGAGTCCAGAGAAGAGCCACACGCATGATCAGAGGTCAGGAAAACAGACCTTATGACGACAGGCTGAGAGCTATGGGGCTCTTTAGCCTGGAAAAGCGCAGGCTCAGTTGTGACCTGATGGACACCTATAAGTTTATCAGGGGTGACCACCGTTATCTGGGGAAACGTTTGTTCACCAGAACACCCAAAGGGATGATGAGGTTGAACAATCATAAACTACTACAAGACTGTCTCAAGCTGGACATAAGGAAGAATTTCTTTACTGTCCAAGCCCCCAAGGTCTAGAACAGCCTGCCATCGGAGGTGGTTCAATCACCTCCATTGAACAGCTTCAAAAGCAAATTGGATATTTATCTTGCTGGGATCCTGTGACCCCAGGTGACTTCCTGCCCTTTGGGTGGGGGGCTGGATTTGATGATCTTCCGAGGTCCCTTCCAGCCCTAATAAAAAAGAACAAAAAGAAAAAAAGATAATGATATGACTACTACGGAGACTTTACAGGAAGCACCACTGAAGATATTTACCATTCATTTTAAACTATTATGGCACAAGGAACTGTGCATTAGTAGCAATTACTTTTAAAATTAATTTAGAGTGGAAAATTGTGTTAAAGAGTAGCAATTTTAGGGATAAGTGTTCTAAACACTTTCAGCAATTTTTCCAGTGGGTTATCATCTATCTTGTAGTAGCACCTATCTGCAGTGAAACATAATAACAGATATGACTGCAGCCCTAAACAAAAGTATACAATCTAAATTATATCCTGATTCACACTATGGGATTTGGTATTAATTTTATCAAATTAGTATGCTAGCATATTTATTTTCAGAATGATAGCTAGTCCACCTGACTCAACCTATAGACACACTTAGTAGGTAGAGGCTGTAAAGTAGCTTACTCTCCTTTAAAGTGGTATCTCACTTTCAGCCGCATTGAAGGAGTCCACATATACTAGGGACAGAAGTTCCATATAAATTGGTTTAAGTGATAAGAAACTAGTTTAAACCTGTAACAGAACGTAAGTTCAGTGCACATAAACCAGTTTCAAAATGGCCAAAACTAGTGTAAGATAAACTTGTTTGAATATAATATCAGACTTAACTGATTTGGGTCAAACCAGTTTATGCAACTTCTGTCCCAGACCTCTTCCTGATTTAAATTAAATCAGAGAGCCCAAGCATCCCAGCATGCTTTTCAGCCCTGGACTGGGCTAAGCTGGGCTGTCTGGTCCAGAGAGAATGGCTGGTCCCACCCCTCTCCTCCCTTGCCAGAGCACTACCACTGCCCCAGCTGGCTGAGAAGAGGGGTTAGGGACTGCAGGCACAGCAGTGTCTGCCTGGCTTTCCCCTGGCCCCCCCACCCTCTACCACTCACTGCTCAAGCAGGGATCTCTCTTTCCGTCCCTCCCCTCTCCCACAGCATGGGCCTCAAGGCATAGACCCTAGCCAGCATCTGGTCAAGTCACACCACCCACAATGCTGAGAGGCGTGTGTGTGTGTTCAATTTCACTAGGACAAAGGCAGACAGAACAGTGTCCACTTAGGGCTTTTTGTAGCTAAAGAGCAGGTCAGCTGGTAATGTCTCTCTATTCATTCCTGGCCACGTCCCCCTCAGCTCAGCACTATGAAGAGAAGGGAGGGCTGCTCTAGCACCCCTTGGCTTCTACCCTGAGCCACTGCAGGCATGTGCCTGCATTTCTTTATTAAAAAATGAACATCTATCCACTTGCAAAGTGGTTCACGCTCTGCAGGTTAGACTAACCTGCAAAGATTGAATCAATTCAGGCTCAGGCTTTTTGAACGTCTCTCCCTCGCCACAGACAACTGAAGTAGAGTAACTGTTTTACTGAAAATTCACACCACAGCTTATTGTACACTAACTTGCTTGTATAGAGAAGTGCTAAGATAATAGTTTCTTTAAATACTAGAGAAAAGGAAGATCTAAAGAAACTAAACAACTTAGCTTCAAATCAGGTAAATCTGAGCACAGTCACCTAAATATGTCAAATCTGGCAGGTTAAAGTTAAACAGGGACTGATGCTCTTGACATTTGAGTTCAGCTCCTGGCTCTGTCATAGACTTCCTTTTTGACACTGGCCTCACACTTGAGATAAAGTTTTTAGTCTACAGAAATGTAGCCATTCATGAGCCAAAGTCTCATTGAAAACCAGGGCCAAATTTTCAAGGACATTTAGGCACTTAGGATGTGCCTCCACAAGCATTCCCTAGGGAAAACCAGCAGCAGCACATATTGTCCCAAGGGAACACCTGTGCATGCACACTCTGGCACATGGCACGTTGCTTCAAGTAGGGGAGGGGAGGCTGGGGCCAACACCTGGGCTAGACCCAGCAGCCTTACCTGGGGTCCTGGGAGCCTCCAAGCAATGCAGTCACAGTGATCTGAAAGAAGGGAGCCTAGCCAGGCTCCAGTTTGGGGCTGTGAACACTGCCACCATGTACACTGCTCCACTTTTTTTAGGCACAGGATTTTTTGACACTGGGATCTCCTGTGTCCAAACCCCGCCTTGCACTGCAAATTAGCAGTATGGGGAACACCTGCATGTGCAGGACATGCAGTGTGCAGCACCACAGATGGGTCTGTGGCACCACATACCACAAGCTCCTGCTCATCTGGACACACTTTTAGGTTGCTTACAGATGTGGGGGGGAAAAAACACATTTTACTGGAAGCAACAGTACGTTAATTCAACCTAGTTCGGCAGTGTCTATATAGATGAAGTGCTTCAACAGGGTTTTTTGGTGCTTCTATCCAGTAGCTGATTCAAGAATTTTCAATCCTTTTGAAATGGGGCCCAAAAAGCCCCATTGATGAACCCAATCTATACAGATGTTGGAAAAGCCAGATGCGACTAATGCAATGCCTCTTCTGTATGCGCTGGGCATGGCATGGGAGCACACTGAGTTCAAAGTAAGGAACGCTGTTTTTTTCCCCATCTGCAAGCAGCCTTAAAGGTGCAGATATGTACAGAGTGGTTGTATCATTGTGTAAAGCCACACAATAAACTCTGAAGCAGTTTGAGCCAGAGTGAACTGTTTCCAGGCATAGCATCTACATGTACACCTAGGTTAGCAGTAATTTGAGCTGTCACAGAGCAAGCCCTGGCTGACTGGGTCCAATTTATGCCCCTGGTCACCATCTACACATGTATTTCTGCGCAGTAAATGACTCTGCCGTAAGACAGTACTGTCCTCAACAGTACTATCCTATGGTACAGTTAATTAGTTTAATGTGCCCTAATGCTAGCGCATGCATTGGCAACACATAGCGGGTGCATGCAGGTGCACATGCTCCCCTGAGATTCACAGTGCACCCTCTGAAAGAAGCGCTGCCGGCACTTCAGGCAGTTGCCACTCACCACCCTCCCCCCTCACCGCTGACACCACTGGCAGCATCTGTAGGTGGTCACTGATCACCATTGGCTGCTGCTGCCAGTGGCATCTGTCAGTGGTCACCAACTCACCCCCACCACCCTCCCTGCCACCAGCACCAGTGGGAGCTCCATGCTCACTGCTGCCATGACCTGCTGCCACCATCACGATACCCCTCCAGCCTCTGGGGGCATGCATCATTCATGGGCGCATGTGTAGACATTGACGCTTTACTGTGAAGCTAATTAATCAACTCTGCAATACAGCACACATGTAGATACACCCAGTAAGATTTTTCTGAACTGCCCAAGCAGTTTCAGTTTGAGTTAGACTCTTTCATAAATCCCTCTAAGTATTATCTACATCTTTACTGACGTTAAACACCTTTAAAAACCTAGCCCTCTGAGCCTCAAAATCCTATCAGCAATATCTTTCCCCTATTATTTGTCTGTCTTATCTAAATTCTTTGGGTCCAGATTCTGATAGCACCAGATTCTGATAGCCTTACTCATGTTGAAACTTGAAATGTATGCTTTCCCACTAAAATTAACAGGAATTCTGTAGACTTAATAGGACCCTTATGCACATTGGGCAGAATTCTATTTCTTCTGCTGTACAACCAAAGTGCAGCCTGTTACCAGTTCTTGCCTACCTAACTAAATTGTAGGAGTGAGTCTATTTTCCACTCTGGACACATAAGTGCCACCCTTCATAGGAATAGCATCACCCTATTCCATAGGAGATGGACACATTTCTTTATTCCAGTAATGGTGGCACACACAGTTTGAGGAGGTAATATAGTAGCTCTTACACTTTAATCAGGTAATTCAGTATTGGTTACAAGCTACACTATGGTTGTTTATTAGGTGAAATAGAATTATTCGCATTGGACGTATCTCCACAAGATGCTACATTGCCGTAGTGAACAGGCACGAACCGTAATGCTGACACTAGTGCACAGCAGCATGGGAAAAAAACCCATGTGGTGTTGGGACTGCACAGTAATGCCACAGTCTTGAGCAGTAATTGCTTAAGCAAGTACTAAATGACTGCACAGTAACAACTGTGCATTCCAGCGAATGTGTAAATGTGCCCATTAAGTAGTGTCTGTTACATTCTCAGATAAAGGCTGTAGGTGATACCATAATACATGCAATGAATGATGATGATGATAGCAAATTAACCAGCCTAATATTTACATACACGTGATGATGCATGGGGGCTTAAACATTTTAGTTGCCTGACTGTGGACTAGTCAGTTTAGTCTCACTGTCAAATATAGTTGGCTGATCACACATCTTGAAGGATTTTTTTTATTTTTAAATAGCTGCAGGAATAAAGCCAAGTTAAGTAAAAACTGAGTAAGACTGTAGGTCATGTATGATAAGACTTTACTAATTTATGTTGCCATGAGTAACCAAAAACAAAATATTTTTAAAACCTTGAGTCATCTATATCAGTGATTCTCATCCAGGTTGCCATGGCACTTTGGGGTGCCTTGAGATCCTTTCAAGGGTGCTGGTAGGTGCCACACAATGTTAGCACTGTCAGGTTTACAAACACATTTCACAAGATAAACCCGGAGATTTCAAAGAGCAATCCATAGCCTTTCTGAGTTCTTTGCAACAAAAAAAAGTACTCTATTATTTTTTATAGGCAAAAAAAGGGTGAAAAGTAAGAGACGCCTTCAAGTTTATTTAGGGGTGCCTCAGGTTGGAAAAGACTGAGAACCACTGATCTAGACAATAAGCCAGTATGTTTCAGGTTGGCCAATAATTAATTTCTCCACTTACCAGGCCATGTTATACATTACACTTAACATGTGTTCAATGCACTTAAAATGTGAGCGCCTGTGTGCTTAGGCAGTAAAATATGTGCTACATGCTCTTGTACTGTAGCCAAGTTATGACTTTGTGCAAGGAGTATCTCCAGATCATATTAAGTAATGTGTTCAGCTGCTGTCAGACTGTTCCACGAAGATAAATACAAGCAATTTGAAGTCCTCACCGAGCTATGACATCAGCTACAGACTCCTCTGATGTACCAAGCCTCCAGGTTGGACAAGGAAAGCCACACGTCAGGAAGAAGGAACTTGTCAGGGCCCTCCAGGCTCAAGTTGAAAGCCAGGTGCCTGCAGCCCCAGAAAATCCCAGGGCTGGGACTGTCAATGGGTCCTAGATCCAGAAACACATTGAAGCTTGTTCAAGACTCCAGTGTGGTTTCAGTGCTTGGACTGCCAATCAGCAAACTATGCAAGCTAGAGGACATAGTAAACATTACCATGCAACCATCCAGAGCACATTCTAATTTTAATACCACAAGGGAAATACAAAGGTGGCTTAAAGTCATCTTTACCCTGTCCAGACTTATCTGAAGCATAGGGAATTAGCCTCAGTGGGCATGTTCCCACATGCAGGGGTGTGTTTTGCTGTGGCAAAAATAGCAGTGGCACAAATATGTGCTGCTGCTTTTTTGCTGCTGCATGTGCCCCTGGACAAGGTGTTTGCTGTGGGGCAAAATGCCCCACTTCAGGAAAATTGCCGTTTCCTGGCTCCCAGTGTGCTGGAGGAGCTGGGAGGTACCTAAAGCAGTGGAGACACTTTGGCTAGCAGCCAAAACATCTCCCTGGAGGACCCAGCCTCTATGTCTGCTGGCACATGCTCCAGCAACGTGTGCCATGCTGCTTTTTTTGGGCGCAGTTTGTTTTTGACACTGTAGTTCCCCGGATTCAATTTTGGTGCCATGCTGCAAATGTGCAGTGTGGCTCACAGTTGCACACACACTGCATGCAGTTTATGGAACCTCAAACATTTTTGAGGTGCCACAAACCGCACATGTGTCTATTAATCACTGTGCCACAAATTTAAAGTCTAAAATATCTCAAACTCTGGAGGATGGGAGAGTAGATTCAAATGCTTTTGTGCTCTTAGAAGGTGAGTAGAGGAATGCTACCTGCTTTATCCCTTTGAAAAGATATTTTCTAGTTCCTTTCTGCTAAGAGTGGTCAGATTTTAAAGTAGTGGTTTTCACTACTCTAAGGTGTCTCCTGCATGGCATCTCCTGGAAACAGGTGTGCGGGACAGGTGGAACTGTCCCATGTGCCCCTGTTTCCAAGCCAGCATGATGGTGACCAGACTAGCAAGAGCTGTATCCAGAGCTCTCCTGCCTGCTGTAGGGTTTTCAGAGAACATCAGCAGCACATGGTTGCTGCTGCCCTGCACACTGGCCAGTGTTACTAACCTGCCACTACAGCACCTACATTGCAGCATTGCTGAAGGGGTCTCGCAGCACCCAAGGGAGGACCATTCCTTAGAGTCTTCTAATGTTCACTATGGCCTCCCTTAAGGAGTACAACTCTGAGCTCAAAAAACTCTTCCCACTCATTTTCCAGTAGCAATTAATGCTCAACACATATAATACCATTTATATGGTTAAGTGTCTGTTTACATGCATTAATGCATTGGCAACTTATTGCCCAAATACTGAGTGAAGCTAAAGTCTTCACCTGCAAAAGAAGAAAAGCTATCTGACACTAGACATGAAGCTCATTTGCACAGGTATATGTGTTAACCTTCATGACCTTGCATAAATGCAGTTTTACAATGCCTGTTATATAGCTGCACAAATAAATGTATCATGCAATGACTTCCTTTCATATATGGCTAACACTTTGTGCAAGTGTAGGGGGAATTATCATTAGAAGATAGTCTAGATCACATAGGATAACAGCTGCCATTTTTATGTTGATGATATGAAACATATAGAAAGCACAAAAATAGAAGCAAAAAAAAAAGGAAAACCTAAACCAAGAGAGGAAAAACACACTCCACAAGATGTGTCTGTTTTTCTCAGAGCTGCCTGATTGCTTTTCAGATCCATATTTTTTTTCCTGTTGACAAGCAAAGCTTGAAAGTAATAAGTGCTGCATGAATTAAATACATCACACTTGACCGCCTGGATACTATGTACTACTGAAGCTTCAAACCAATCTTGGTTCTATCAATGTGCTGCTATTGATTTCTATGTCTTGACAGAGAATAGCTGAAAGACAAATGATGAGGGGGAAAAAACATACAGTTTTCTCGTTACATTGACTCCAGTATTCCTCCCATCTAAAATAATACTGAGCCTATAAGCAAGGTTTTGTACATATTTATCAATAAAGTTTTTTTTTCTGTTTTAACTCAAAGACAGCATCTGCTTTTTGTCTCCTAAACAGCATTATTGACAGCAAAGCAGTAGGCTAGTTATTCTTGTCTAGCTACAAAGTTTCTCTTCCAAAGCATCATCAGCCTCTTTCACACAGCTACTAAAACCATTCTATACTAGAAATCCGTGTTCTAAACACTTATGAGAATTGTAGACCCATCCAACTGAAATAGAAATCTACAAACAGCATATTTTGGTATATCGTCAATCGCTGTTTATTTCATTGTTTAATTCCAATATAAATATTAGGTTTGAAAAGTTCCACAAAGATTTAATTTCCTTGCTTATTTTCTTCGTGTACCCTCTCTCTCTCTCCTTTGCTGTTGTCTTTTTTATTTTATATTATTCCTAAATTGTGAAATACTGCCTTTGGCATGTTCTGAGAGGGGAATTAGAATCAAAGGTGCCTGGAAGATGGCTTCTCCTGGAGAAGTAAGATGCCTGGGATTCCTCTTGGAACAGTCCTATAGAGTAAATGTAAGTTTGTACATCTTGTACAATGTGACACAAGATTGATTCTCATCGAGAATTCAATTGGGTGATCTAAAAAAGACGTGGTAAGGATACATCTTTCTTACAGAGGCAACAAGGCATAAGACAATATAGTGAGACATTTCAATATCTCCAGTTTAGTCATTGTAACTAAAAAGCTCAAAGCTGTGGCAGCCACATCACCTCTGTAGATTATTTAGCTTTTTGGGACAGGACCTATTTCTCACTTTGTGTCGATACCAAGCATAGCACAGTGGGCTACAATTCAGAACCTGTTTACTGCTATAATAAATTATACAGTTTTATAGCAGTCTGGAGAAGAGAAGGCTCAGGGGGGACTTGGCAGCCTACAACATCATAAGAGGGGTACATCAGGACCTGGGATTTAGACTAGACATAAGAAAAAAGTTCTTTATGGTGCATGTGTCCAGGGTCTGGAACAAACTCCCACCAGAGGTGGTGCAAGCACCTACTCTGAACTCCTTCAAAAGGCGTTTGGATGTTTATCTTGCTGGGGTCACTTGATCCCAGATGACTTCTTGCCTGTGGCAGGGGGGCTGGACCCGATGGTCTCATGAGGGCCCTTCTAGCCCCTAATGTCTATGAAATCTATGAGATCCCCTTATTTATGAGGAAACTGAATGAAATCTCATTAATATACATGGCACATTTTGCTGGAGAGTAACAAACACAATAAGACATGCTTCGTGCTCAGCAGTCAGAACTGGCATGCAGCCCAGCCCAGCATGTGTGCACTGGTGAGCTGGACATGCCTACTATGTAGCAAAGCATGCTTTCTATGTGACATTTTCCACTGGCTGGTATGTTAAGGAGAGATGCTAAATCCCAAGGTGAGATCCTGCTCCAATTCTTGTGGTAGAAGGGAAGAGTTAAGCACTACCAGTTCTCCACGGGGGGCAAGGTGTAACCTTTAAACCTTCTCACTTATATCTAATAATGGTGTATCAAGTTCAGATTTTTTTTTCAATGAGCCTTTCAGTATTTAAATTCAAGTTCCTGAGTAATACAGAAATCTGCTATAAAAGCTCCCATGTAAAACAGACAAACAGAAACATCTTCTTAAGTTCTTAAGACCTTTGAAAATCTGAGTTTGTCTCCTATTAAAATAAATGGGGCTTAGGTACTAGATATTTTTCAAAATAAAAGCTAAGACTCAGAATTTCAAGTGATGTACATGTATTACCTAACTCATTTTCACAGGTAAAAATGAGGTATTATGGGTAAAAATAACAACACTATTAGAATGGGAACATTTTGTACTTGAATAATGGCTTTTGGAAAGACTTTGTAATGAGGAGAAACATCTTTGATGATATATGAAGTATGTGTTAACACTTTGAAAAAACAACCTGTAAAACAAATGACAACTTGACACCCCAAAAAAATCACTGATTCTCCTCAGTATAGGCATTTTGTGTACAATACAGAAAGCCATCCATCTCCTTATCCTTATATCAACTTTGTCTGAAAATCATCATTCCCTTTTTGTTCCATAAAATGCTGTGAACAAAACTGCTTTAAATTAAAAAGAAGGCCCTGACTTTAGGCTGTATCCCAGGTCCTTAACACTGCTCCTGAGACATAAAGTGCATAAAGCAGTTGGGTGCCTGCAGTCAGAGCAATAGCATAACTGGGTGTTCAGGAGGAGGAGGTGGGCAGCAGCCCATTAGCCATCTTTTGAGTGTGGGGACCACAAAATAACCGCTCCCATCAGCACTATGGCAGGTAGTACTATCCCATGCATCAGCAATCCCCAAGGTGCAAAACTATCCTACTACACCTCTGGGTCACAGCATTTCCTTATTGCAAAGGGCTCCTCAGGGGTCACAAGGTTGAAGTGCACAGAGAATGAACACAGAGCCTCTTTTGCTATCCTCCTTACAGCAACAGCTACAAGAAATCTTTCCACCACAATGCCATCCAGCTGCTGGCACAGTCACTTGGGGTTGCTGACAACAAATGTCTATTATAGTAGTTTTTATGTACCTTAAAGCTGACCAACCTGCAGCACATGTGCCATAAGTGGCATGGGCAACCTATGTCTGTGGCATGCAGCACATCAGGGAGAGGGTAGCAACACAGTGGCAGGTAGGGCAGGGACTAGAAAGCAGAGCAGGCAGAGGAAAGGGATTGTAGTAGCACTCGGGGAGAGTGCAAGGCTTAATTTGGGGTATGCCTGTTAAAAAAGTTGGACTCCACTGCTTTAGCTTGAGAGAGAAAAAGAATAGAGATCTGTTTGTTCTGTTTTTGGAATGGGCCGGTCTCCATTTTCAGCCTGGTCTTCAATTTCTTTGAGTTTGACTTGTTTGGAACATCGTACAAGTCCATAGTCCCTATCCTCTGCATTAGGCAGTATCATTCGTATACATCATGCTTTATTTTATTAGCAGGTGAACTGTAATGTATAGGGACCTACCAAACTTGAGGAGGCAGGCAGCTGATCTCAGGGCTGGCCCTTATTTTCACAGGCTTATCATAGCAGGGGCCTCCCACATCTCTGATTGGCCAAGGGAACACAGTGGCCCCTACTCCATGCACCTGATTAATCAAGAGGGCTGTCTGTCATTTGACCCCACCCCTTGCTGCTGATTGGCTGAGAGTTGCCTATCATGTGGCCTTGCCCATTGCCATTGATTGGCCAAGAGGGCTGTCCATCATGCAGCCCCACACCTCACCTCTGCCCTCAGAGAAGGGCAGAACGGCCTGACAGGTATCCCGCTGAGCCAATCAGTGGTAAGGAATGGGTGAAGCAGTCACCATCTTGGCTGCTCCCCTTTGCACCAGTGGCTCCATGCCCTGGTAGGCTGCAAGGCCAGGTCACAGTGGCCATGGGGACCTCTGGATCCTACTGAGGAACCAGCTTTTTATTTTTAGGAAGGTTTTTTTTTTCCACAGATTTCATGGACAATGCCCAATTTCATGGTTTCTGCAAAATCCATGAAATCATGTATAGAGTAGGTCCCTAGCAGTGTAGGTTCTTCTAAAGCTCCATAAGGTATTGCCTGGGCTCTATCTCCAGTGGGAGAAGTTTAGTTTTAGTGTAGAATTAATGAGCTTGTCTCTGTCTTCAAGCAGCAAAGGTAATTGAAGCAGAATATGAGAATCTGTGGTTCCAAAGGAGAAAACATGCAAGTAAGAACACAAATGTTTCCAGTTACAGCAACATTTGTCCCTAAAACATGATCTAAAACATTAAGCTTCTTCAGCAATGCACATACAAAACATTCCTGTCATCTGCAATGTATTGATAGGAGACCTTTAACAACAGATGCTCTGTGAGCACTTTCATCCAACAATGCTGAGGTCCAATTTCTATAGCAGAAATGACCTGTAATGAGACATAATGTAGTTGTGAGACAAGACGTCACAAGCTATTTCCTGTAGAAATCGTGAGATTTAATCACTTGGAGTTCTTTTTGCAGTTACTGCTGAGGCATGTTAGTTTCACCATCAGGGGGAGTGATGCCTGTCAAGATCGTAAGCAAACTGAATTGCTGCCAATCCTTTGCTCACAGACAACAGATGATTCTCATAGACCATTTGTTTTATTTCTGCACATTTTGATTTTGTGTTGTGCTAGTTTTGTAAAATAAAAAACCTTTATATTACAACAAAAGGACATAAAAAAAGTCTTGATATTAAAGCCACAGACAAAATGACCTCTCCCAAGTTTTTTTCTAACTACTCATCTGTTCCTCTGTTTAGTAAAAAAGTCAGCTCTGATTTCCTTCAGTCCTCGAAGATGAATAGATTCTAGGGGAGAAAACTGGAGCGCCTTATTAGAGCAACTAAACTTTTGAGCTTGGAGAAGACATGGATGGAATTTACTCCTTGCTGCAAAAAAGGACAATTTGGCAGATAAGACTAAGACCTCCTACAGACATTCAGTTTCTTCTAGGAAAGTCACTGCTGTTCCAGGAGAACCGAGTGTATACATATTCAGGTTTTCTCTCCTAGAGTAAAAATGGCATCTCCAGGACAGTAATTACCTGGGAACAACCAGGGTTAAGCCATAAACTCTCCTGGGACAGTGAATGTCTATACATGCTGCGGTTTCTCTCAGAAAAGAACACAGTCCTCCAGCATTCACCCATCTCCTCCAGGGAGATGGTTGCTCACTAGACTCTGCTCCAGCAGGGAACAGAACATACCCCCTTCACAATCCCCACATTGTGCTGCAGGAAAACAGAAGCTAACTATCGGCAATCTGGATCAGCCCATCAGGGCTGCCCTATGTACTGTTGCTATCTGTCACCTGACAGACTAAGGGTTCCTGAAGAGCGCCCTGAGATGTGTGCACAGAGGCTGCCCCTGGATGCACATTGTCAGCAATGCAAACTGTCCACTCTCCAGCCTCTGGGTAAGTTTTTCTCCTAGAAGAACAAACCCAGGATAATTCTCTCAGATTATTTGAATGTGTATATACAGCCTAAATGGAATGTCATATGAATTTGAATTTGTATGCAGCCTAAATGGAAACAGAAGAATGGAATTCAACCCACTCCTCACCTTGGTATATCGATTTTTCATCTCTTCTCACATTTCCATTCCAGCTTTTAAATCAAAGAAACAAAAAAACCTAACAGAAGTAGCTCGCCCTAGTATCTGGAACTGACAGTCTCAGCAAACTATTGAATAGACATGGAGACTAAACTACTTTCTAGCTCCTGGAAGTGATAAACCAGATTCAAACCACTCTTATAACCTCTGTGTTAGAATACCAGCTAAACAGTAGAATACCAGCTATTGCTCCTAAAAATATCTCTCTACTCTTTCCCTTTTCTGTTAGACAGTTTGGAGCCCAGGTAGCAGTCTCCTGTGTGCATGAATCCTATCGCACAACCATTCTGCATCACTTCCAAAGTCAAATAAATCATTTAGTTCAGCACTTCTGAAAATCTGGCTTCATGAATTTAAATGTTTGCATTTTGGATCAGAATGTGAATGTGGATGACAATAAATAATTGATAGCACAGGCATACCTCCAGATATTATGGGTGTTTGCACTTTGTGTCCAAACCCATACCCACTTAAATTAGTGACAGCCCCTACAGAGGCTTATAATATATCCCTCTAGGTAGTTTTAGGATTCCCATAACACTGGGGTGGAAACATTTTATGTTTTGTTTATCATTTAAGGGAATAAATTAATAATTCATAACCAGAAATGGTGGGTTTTTTAATGTAGTACCTTTAGTATCATTGGCTTAGCAGCATTTGGCATGAAATGTGAACAAGGCACTTAATTAACATGTCAAAACAAGTTAACATTGGGAACCAAATGAATTAAATAATATGCAAATATGTTTCTAAAAAAGTTCAATAAAATAGAATCAACTGTAACTTGGCTCTGAAGTGTATATTTAAATGAAAACAGTGCTGACCTGCAAACATGTTTTAAACCAAAATCTAGTCAAATTAACAGAGGAGGAAACACTTCATACAGAATAAGTGAAGGTTGCTACTATGATTAGCCTATGAGAAAAGGGAGGGGGGGAACAGGAGTACAACTGTACCTAGCCCCCAAGCTTGGGAACCCCCAAAATCAGATCAGCATCTATTTCCTGTTTCCAAAATGGGAGGTGGGAACCCTCCTAGTAGGATGTACTAGACCCCAATATTTCTGTCTCAGATCCTGGATACCAATGGACAAATCAGCGCTGGTCCATTGGCACTACTAGAGCTATGATGATGCACATTACCTAAGGGGCAGCCACATAGAAGTAAATGGTTCAGACAAAATACATGAATATTCAATATGCAAATACATACAGATTCCCTACAATTTCCTAAATACATTTCTTAAATGTACATAAAGAATTTTGTATATGCCAACATGGTAGCACTTTCGAATAAATTATCTGAGAACCACCAGGGGCAAATGTAAACTAACTGCAAAAAGTGTCACATATGTGATTCTTACACATTATCTTTGACTGTGTTCACACCCTTTTTTATTTGCTTCATAGATAGATAATGTATTAGTGAATGAGCTTGCTGGATATAATATGCAGACAAATGGCAAATATTATATTATATTAACAGCTGAAAACAAATTTGAATTCAAAGACATGAGTACTCATTTAAGAACCCTGATTCAAAGTGTTATGGTTATCCAGTGAGGAAATGGGAACATACCACAATCAAAATTAATCTAAATAGCCCAGACTGCAAACATTAATCAGACCTAAATGAACAGATTTTTTCTGAAAATGCTAAAGTTTACAGCCTCTGAAAATCAGGTCACTTGGGACCCTAACTATGAATTTAACCCCTAAGGTTGGGTTACCTTTGTTTGAAAAAATGTTGAAGTATCCACCTCAGTTTTTCCCCACTTGTAAAATGGGAGCAGTGATATTTCCCTTCACGGAGATGTTTTGAGGCTTTATTCTTTTCAGGGTGTCTTGAGCAGAGAAAGTCATATAAAAGTGTTATCTGAGAATTTCAGACAGCTCAAGTGCTATCCCATTGCCTACTGTTAGAGGCAAGTAATGGGTAATTGGGTTCCTACTTACCTTCATTAGATAAGAGATTTCTCACTTGACTCTATCAATAGAAAGATTAAGAGTCCTTGTTACTCCAGGAGAATAAAAATGTATAGGGCAGGAGAAGTGAATAATAGTGAATGTAAAGCTGTCGTTGTAAACCGATAAATCTGTTACAACAAAGAAGTTTCAACCCATGCAATACTCTCTCTCTTTTATAGTCATGCTTCCAATTCAACACATAGTGACATATTCTTTGTGTCATGTAAGGTAGTATAAACTGGTCCATTAATTGTATGAGAAATTTATTGGCAGGCTACAAGTTTTTGCACCCATTATTACCACTTACAAGACCCTCTGCTGTGAGTTAGAGTCGAGTCTGTGGAAAGCCATCCTATGTATAACCAGCTTGGCTCCAATCACTTCTTAATGCTCATGCTTGCTCAGCATGTGAATTTAAATTCTGTTGCTCTCCTTGCAATATTTGCTATCTGCATTTGACAGTTGGCTCTTGGGCATATGCGCAGTTTGTAGCTTTCTGCAGTAAAGACTAAGAATTGCAAGGCCAGCTCCAGAAATTAGACCTGTTCCTGCTTTCCCCTCTAAAATATTGCTCTAAAATGAAGAAATGCCAACCACCCTCAAGCTGTTTCTCTGTAAAGACTTTGTCTCTGTATTGTTACGTCTACTCGTTATTCTTGTCCTCTGCCTGCTCCTTCCCCTCTGATCGGGAAGGAAGAGTTCCCTCGAGAGTCTGTCCATAGTCAGGAAGGCACATCACACTCCTGTCTTAACACAGTCCTCATACAAGCAGTTCACCGCTCAGCTTGAACTAGCAGAAAATGCCATAGCGAGCAAATGGCTCAGCTGCCTTTTAATAACTTTCCAAGCCCTCAGGTGTTCGAAGAACTTTGGCAGGTGAATTGTTGCTATGGTGACCTCTCCCCCAATAACTCCATACTCCTTGATAGGACTTGTCCTATTATTTAGAATGATTATATTTCAGTGGTACAGAACTTACATTGGTGACCCTCTATTGCTCATCTTATGCCAGTACTCCGTAGAAATTGTAGGCCAGTATCAAGAAAGAAGACAGTAGGAAAGCAGGGACTAGCCTTACAATCTGCATCAATTTTGCAGTTTGACACGGATGTATGCAGAGTTCATAACCTAAGAAAGACTCTGTAATTCATACTCGTGTACACATGCATATGTACAGTTTCCCCATATTGTCACAGCCCACCACAACTGAACATCTTTCCCGCCGGGAAGATGTTAACTTGGTCTGTAGCCTGAATGGTGTTGACCCAGCTGATGTGGATGCCTGGATGCCTCAAAGTGTCCTCATTCTCTTCACACAGACAGAAGTCTTGGTTTAGGGTAGGTGCCATTTATGAGGGACCCCTCACTTCTTTCATGCCATAGAGATACCATTCGCACAAGCAGTTAGCCCAGCTCCACATTAACATGGTGATTTTTACTTGTGCCTTTTCTATAGGAAACTACATACAGCCTGCAGTACAAAAGTATTTTCCTACAGCCACACAAATCTTCCAGGCTATGTCTGGATTTATCTGCAATGACCTTAAAAGAGTAATCCATTCCTACAACTAGGAAGCTTGATAACTGTAATTTTCTTTTAGTTTGGCTTTCATCAGTGTTCCTCTGTCTCTTGAAGCTAGTATATAGTATGTCAGCATGCTTGCTTACTGGAATAAACAGCCTTGGTTAATTACCACAGGCCTACCCTATCTGCCTATAAAGTGATAGATTGACTTTTAATTTGCTCTGTTAGTTTTTTAAACCTTTAATGGAGAGAGACAGAATTATATTTCAAGGCCACGTCACTTGGTCTGACCTTAAGGGATATCTGTGCTTTGAAACTGCCCATATATTAGAGTGTTCCATTACCATGCTTTAAATCAGCAAATAGGAGCCCCATTTCTATATTAGCTACCCTGGTGTGGGACAAATAAATTCCTATTGGACATTTGAGTCATCTCATAAAATTTTAAATAACACGGAGAAAATATGTTCTCTATTGCACTAACTGAAAAGTGTCTGTTTTACCTGTGTAGGACTATGGCTAACATGCAAGTGCTTATGCCATTCTCTGAAGTTTATAAATAGCATACACTGCATATTTATCCCTATTTAAATAAGCTAATGACAAATAATCTATCATCTATCTATATTAAAGTATTGGATTCATAGGCCCATGGGATTCTATAGCTAGTAGTGGGGCCACATTATGTAGGTCGTACATCCAGTGCTACTGTATGCATAATACTGGGACTACAGATTCTATACAGTTCTTAGCAATGATGTTCCTGACAGTCTATTGCTACAAGTGCAAGTAGAGCTGCTTTGAATTCAGTTGTGCCATCTCTAATAGCCATGCAAGGGAGTCAAGAGAATGCAAAGGGCCTTGTAAAAATTCATACCAAACAAGATACACTAAAGTCTGAAACTTGGCTACTGCAACATTTCATTTTTGCTAGGGAATGGAGGCCAGGACAGCTGGACAGTCCCATCCTTTGTCATCTCTCTTTCCCAGTACAGCTGTATTAGTATTTACAGACGTAGAGAGGAGCTCCCAGCCTCAGGACCTTCTGCTGGAGGAGCATCTCAACTGTCCTCGCTGCCACCTGTTCCTTTTAACAAGAATAGTTTATTTCTTTATGTAATTGCAATGTCTTTATTTTGCAATGGCTTCAGGACATCACATATAAATTTAGAAATAAACTCTTTCAACCTCCAGAGTGCAAATAAACTCTGTTTTTCTTGTGGCATCTTAGCCACCTTTAAATATCTGGTAAGCACGTTGGTAATAAGCTAAGGAAGAATTGATATGGGGAACAGCTTATCAAACTTCAATTTTCTCTTTTAGCCAAAAGGAAAATAAATCCTCTGACCTCTCTTCATGGAAATTGTGTAGCATGCTTGTTACTACTTCTGATGAATATGTTCAACAACAAGTTATGCAAGGCATGGCTTGGAAGTGTGTTTCAGATGGGTTGTGCAATGTCAGGAAAACACAAAAAACTCAGCCATACAACACAGTTACTTAATAAGGTAGAAAACATATAAGCAGTTTAGGATTCAAATAAGAATGGTTGCAAAAAATTAACCAGACTGAAAACTATTAGTCTCTTTATATTACTTGGAGTAGTTTTCTTCCACCACCTTCACAATCATAAAGTACCAATGTACTACAGCAAGGACTTCAGTAGCAATCAAGAAAAAAAATATATATGATGAACTTTGTTTTCAAGTTAAGGGGCCTCACTTTGCCTTTTTCAGCAAAGTCTAGCAAGCCCTGCCTGACCATAGAGGAGAGGAGAGGAGACAAGAGAGGAGGGTAGGAGACAATTAGGGTTGGAAAGGTCCTCAAGTGATCAAAACTGCATACATCACTGCAGATGTGGCCACCCCAATGCAGAACAGAGGGGAACAATTACTTCCCTCAGTCTCCTGGCAACGCTTCTACTTGTGCAGCCCAGCATACTGTTAGCCTTCTTGGCAACAGGGGCATACTGTTGACTTATATATCCCCAGGTCCTTTTCCGCAGAGATCTATCAGTGGAGAATGCCTCAAACAAAGCATTTTGCCGCATGACTTTTTAACAACAGAAGATGTGGTCTGGCTCAAACAGGAGTATTAGTGCACACCCCAGTGAAAATCTCTGGCAGAAAAAAATGGATACAAGTAGTCAGCATGAGCATCAGAAGAGGACAGAAGGAAACTTCTGTTTTATACCTGGCCACTTTAAAAAATAATACCAGGTGGCCAGATTTGCAGCTAACAAAAATGGGCACTTGGCTTCAGTGGAGTTGTGCCCATTTATATCAGTTGAGTATACAGTCTAGTAAGTGCCTTCTACTTAGAGAATTGCATTACAGTGACATTTTTCATTTGTAACCTTTTCAAGTTTGTGAACCAGACATGATTAAACTACTCTGTAAAAGAGATAAATGAAGTATTTTTCTAATTAGACAGAATGACTTCTTTAACTTATTATTATTAGGAGATCTATCATTCTGTGGGGAGAGGCTAAAAGGAAAAGATACTTCATTGTAAAAAATATTGAAAAATGCTGAGTTTTGTAGATAGGAAAAAGATCATGTTTATAAATTTGAAGATATTGAATTGGGAGGTGCTGTAAACATCATGAGAATGGAGATACAATAGGACTATTATCTAGAGGGGAAGAAATACGGATAAGAAATGCAAAATTAAAATTAACCAGGAAAAAAAGTCAGCTGATATCTCTTGGGGAAAATAATCCCAAACATACGCACTCAATGAAAGAGCACAGATTGGGAAATGGTAATGACTAAAGAGACCCAGAGGTGATACTAGGCAACAAATTGATATGAACTCACAATAAGAGAGAGACTCAGAAATAACCATGGCAATTTTGGGCTGCATCACGTCACACAGCAAGGAGGTTACAGAAGGAAATTCATCCCCCGTGTAAAGAACTAGTACAAAGTCTATGCACTATATAAGTCCCACTTAAGACTTAAAATACTGTTTATGTTGTACTTACATAGTACAAGATATTGTGCCAGTTCAGTGCATGAGGGCTGAATACCACTTAGTGATTGATGGGGGAAAAGATTAATTTCTCATGTTGTGGAAGACAGCAGCAACTTTCCTAATTATTGCTTTCAATTCACCCATTGTGATTTTTCTATGAGTAGTGAAATAATTAAGAAAAATAGTGGCCTAAAGCACCATGCTGCTTTTAAATGTATTCAGTTCCTACTTTATTCTTGGAGAAGAACAATCATTTCTCTTTGTACTCTGAAGAAGTTCCTTTCCCCATCTTTGCAGTTTTTAGAAAAGAATTTTTAGCATGATAAGCTAGGAGTCAGATCAGTAGTACAGAAATAAAATCACAGATGCTGTCACATAGCACATGCAACACTGGGGCAGATATGCGTTGATTTCAATAGGAATGGTCTAAAGGTACAGTGAATGTGGAATCCATCTATTTATGCCAATGTTTCCAACAATCCACAGCAAACAAACAAAATCCAAGTATTAATTGGGGTACTGTAATTGTCAAATATTCAAATGTTTTCATAAAATAAAACAACATATTCTGAACCCTTTACTTGCCAAAGGTGATTAGATAGGGCCAAATCAAAAACCAATTAAAGTAAATGGACCTTTGAGCAGGCTGCACATTCTTAGTTCAGTGAAGTACTTAAGCACTTGCTTAACCTTAAACTCTGGCTTATGGCCCATTACACCCCACTGGGTTCAATGAGATTTGAAGTACCTATTTGGGACTAACATATTCTTAATAGTGATTATGGATACAAAATGCCACTTAGTGATTACTGGGTCTTCAGTAAAGACGGTCTGCTGACTTGGGGCCTCACTCATACAAGTGGCTCCATGAACTTCAGTGCAAAGTACTTGTTTGCAATAAGTAGTTCCCATGTAAATAAGGACTTCATAATTTGGTTTCAGATATGGATTCACATAAAAAATATAATTCAAGATTGATAAGATAGGAAGTAGCTCAAGCTCTAGTCAAAGCCAAACCCAAGATCTTTTTTAGTTTTTGCAAAATGCAGAATTTTTTTTTAAAGCACGCTACTTTTCATTTTCACTTCCTCACAAGAGAATTTCATAACTCAGTGCAACAAAAAAGCTGTTCTTGTAAATGTTCTGTACAACTAAGCAGTTTACAGGTAAAACATCTTTTTCTGGAGTGTTTATCACAAGATCGAACCGTTAGATATTTGGTTGTTATTGATTTAGACCTAATTAATACTCTGTGTTGAGGGACAGCCAGAACCCAGATTTAATTTACCTATATATTTTTTCCCCATGTTTTAAAATATGAACTGGAATATGTTTTCAAAAATAGATTGGACATATCAATGGAATTACTTTGGGTTTACAAAGCAAAATTTGGGTCAATGTGTTTTATGTTTTGTGTCCCATTTTGGATTTATCCTTCCTGACCATCTCACTCACCCACTCATACACAACACATTTCATGCATATGACTCTGAAAATGACAACTTCACATCATCTAAATGAGACAGATGATGCTTATTGCCAGTTTAAATGAAGTGATACAATACTTGAAAAAATACATGATCCCTGAAGCATAAGTAAAAGCAAAAAATACCCTTTGCTCTTTAAATCGGCTTTGCTTACTTTACATAAGGACACAGTCTTTGCAAGTGCCATATGTAGGTTCATTATATAATGGAAATACAATTTAGTTCTTTGTTTTTATGTTACTTTTGTGGCAGGCATATCCCATATAAGTATCTCAACTATTCAAAAGCCATAATGCGAAAGAAAGAAATGTGGGATCAGGGACAAGCTTAATTGGCCTTTTCAGATGTTTAAACCATGAGGCCTGTACACTCACAGTTGCATTTAATGTGCATAAGGGCCAGCTTTACACAAAAGACTAAATGCAGTGTTTTATGGAGATGTATAATAAATATGGTGGGAATTTTAAGGACATGGTCACAATGACATTAACATATACTGTTAGGCATCCATTAGTTGGGTAGAATTCACATCCTGTATAAGGGGCCTGTTTAAAGTATGTTCCCCCTTCAAGCCCCCTTTAAGCTATATTTTGAGAGTTGTGCATATGCTTTCTGCTGGCCTTCTGCACAGAGTATGAAATTTACCCTTTTATTTTGTTCTGCCTAAGTTCTTATACCATCCCCAAGGCTGTACCTGCTGAGTATTATCCAGCTATATACAGTAGTTGCAGGAGTCTGATGCAGATGGGGAAAACCTGCTGAATTCTGTTGCCAGTCTAATAAAAGTTGGCTGCAGATCCTGTGATTCAAAATCCTCCTAATTGCTACTAAAGCAACCTAACTTAACAGCCATTCAGGAGCTCTTCTTAAAACCCCACATTTGGATTAGGGAAAACAATGCATAGTCTCTTAGCATAGGATTTAGATTCCTTAAAGGCACAAGCAAAAATCTTCTCACCTCCCCTTAAGGCAGTAATGTAGGGTCAAATTCTGTTCTCACATTCAGCCAAGGGGGTTATAGTGTAACCAAGAGCAAGACTGAGCCCACACTCCTCTTGCACAGGTTTTCTGTGTTGGTAGTCGATTTTTTATAACAAAAAAGAAGTGACATGTTTATGAGTGGTCATTAAAACTTCTTCCTGAAGTCCCTTTACTGAAGAGCCAAAAGGAAAATAAATCCTCTGACCTCTCTTCATGGTAGTCGATTTTTCCTCTAGAAGAATTTTGCAGCATTCTCTTCCTGCAGGGAAGTCAGGCAAAGCCAGTGAAATGGGGGAATTAGGTCGCTAAAAATTAATTTGTGTAAACTTTCTAAAGTAGCACTCATTCTCTCTAGTAGCTCCTTGTTACAAGGCTACCTTAGGAAGCTTCCCTTGCTGATGACCCTTTATAAAGATGTAAAAACTGAACAGAATTCTGTAGTTGTCTAGTAACTTAGCACTGTCATGTGCATAGATATACAGCCTTCTCCAAAGGGCTGCTTACAACTGCAGAATAGCCTCATAGGGCATATCCAGATGAGCACATATGTGCCTCTTGCCCCACCTCAAACCCCTTTTGAATGAAAAAATGTTCCCCATGCTGCAAGTTTGCAGTGCGGGGAGGGAAGAAGATCTGGGAGGAGCCAGGCAGGGTTATTTTGCCCCAAGTGGCACAATTTGCTCCACAACAAAGTGCATGTCCAAGCACGTGCACTGAAGCAAAAAGCCCCGGCTCAAATTTGCACCGCTTCTATTTGAGCTGCTGCAAGCACACGTGCTTGCATGTGTGGACACACCCACTGCAATTCTAACAAACAGATGATTTCCTTTATTTCCAAATACCTACACTAAGCTATGAAGTATATCAGATTGTCAATATGGGAGTGCCAGTACAAGTACTTCATATGTCTGTTGACTTGGAAGTAAGAATGATAGCTTTGGCCCACTGAGATCAAAGAAAACACCCAATTAACTTCAGTGGATTTTGCATTATAGCACCTGATTTTCAGAACTGCTGGACAGAATTAAGTGATTTTTTTTTGTGGGGGAGAGGAGAATTTATTAGTCAAAAATGTAGTTTTGGCTCAACCAGATCTATTTATGAATTGTTGCTCAATTGAGCAAATACCCTTGGTCAAATGAAAACAATTAAAAGAAGAAAAATTTCATTTTGGCATTTTCAAAATAAAAAGTTTTTTTTTTTTTCTTTTTAAAATTACATTTTTTTAATTAAATTTAATCCAATTCTATGTTTTCTGAAATGTGAGAAAGTTTACAGTCTGATCCTGAAAATGCATGTGAGAAATTATAATCACGTGGGCTAAGTACAGACATTCAGGAGGGTTAGATCACATTAAAAATGGCCATGTGATCTAAGGTAAGTCAGGATGAGAGGGGGTGGTGGAGAGATCAGGTTCTGGGGAGGAATGAGGGGTCTGCAGAGGGATAAGAGGAGAAGCAGGATCCAGAGAATGATCAGAGAGATTGAGGTGAAGGTGGCATCTACAGGGGAATTGAGAGGCAGGTGAGGTCCACAGGAGGAATTGGGGGGCTATGAGGTGCAGGTGGCATCTGCAGGAGGGATCGGGGTGCAGGCAGCATCTGTGGGAGAGATTGGGGGGCAGGCAGGATCTATTGAAGTGATCAAGGGTTCAGGCAGCATCTGAAGGAGGGATCAGGGATGCAGGTGGGTCTGTAGGAGCAATCGGGCAGATCAGGAGGCTGGTGGGATCCATGGAAGCAATTGGGAGTGCTGGCAGCTAACCCTGGAGGTTGGGGGGCAGGTGGAATCTGCTAGAGTAATGGGTGGAGTCGGGGAGAGTAGATTCACTGGACCAATCGGGGTGCAGGCAGCATCTGCAAGGGATTTGGGGGACAGGGTCTGTGGGAAGGATTCAGGGCAGGAGGGATCCACAGGAGCGATGGGGAGGATTGAGGGGGCAGACAGAATCTGTGGGGAGTTTCTGAAGTCCACAAGGGTTTGGTGGGATCAGAAGAGGTTGCAGGATCTGCAAGGGGACTTGGGGGGGACCAGGGGCTATTTTGAGCCCCCACCCCACCCCTTTTCCCCACCATTACTTAATTCCTTGGCTCCCGGCATCAGCAAACACTGATAAAACTAGCACCCAGAATGGAGGGGGAATTCAGGGGGGTGGGGTTGGCTGGTCTGGAGTAGGGGGACATTAGAGACCCAGGAGCTAAATATAGCCCAGTGCGAGGGTGGCAGGTAGGAAAAGCACATCTGCTGGGCTGGGGCCAGTCACTGGGCTTTCCCAGTTGACTATACTGAAGTTCAATGCACTGATCTAACCTAGACTGATTAAGTTTAAGTGTACATCGATCCAAGTTTATCTTAGACTGGGTTCCGCCATTTTTAGACTGGTGTATGTGCACCAAACTTCTGTACTGTTATGGGTTTAGATTAATTTCCCATCACTGGGACCAAACCTAAGCATAAGATCCGCACCTGGGTGAACTGGTTTAGGTGTCTATTTTTAACTTGATCCTACCTTCTTCTAACCCCCTGAATATCTGCACTTATTCATGAGTAGGCAAAATGGACTTATGTAAGTAAAGTTAGTTGTGTCCATAATTGTTGGCAGGAGAGTGCCATTAGTGTGACTTGAGTATATGTTTAGTTAAAAGGGGAATAAAGCAGTCTCTGCAAACTACCCGTCTCCTGAATGCTATCAAAATATTACCTAAAAAACAGAATTAAAGCCAGGAATGCTAGAAGAGGTCAAAAACATATTTCCAGGGCCCCAGTCTTGTAACTATTATAGATTCTGCTACAGTGTTTTTTTATTGCACATTAGTTTTAATAGGATATTATTGGTTTGTGAATACTCTTCTCCCACAATCTGCTGCAATGTACGTTTATTGCATATCAGTTTTAATATGATTTTATTGGTTTGTAAATACACTTTCCCCCAGCTTTCCCTTGATATTGTGCATATACCAGTATGCACACACGTTACTGTCATAAAATCAAGGTTAAAGTAATCACAATAGGGCTTTGCAAAATGAATCATAATTGAAAATACATTTGAGGGGAGGCTCCTGGTATTCTATAAATAAACAATGCACCATTCTTAGCTTCTCATATATCATTTATTCTTTGCTGACACTTTCCTTTAGAACAGCATTGGAACAAAACCTGAAATGTTTAACTACCCCCTCTGTCCCCATCACACAAATCTGAGGTACATCTACACTGCAATCACTGTGCCTATACTGTAGTGTAAATATATACATGCTAGCTTTGAACTATCTTGGTACCAGTTGCATCAGAGCTCCACAAAGGCTACCTGCCAGGGTGTACTGTTTATCTGAGTTCTCAGATTGGTTTTGCTTCCTGAACTAAGCTTCAAAAGCATCAGTTCTTCCTCTTCTATCTTCATCTTCAGTTTAAATTGCTAGATCTCCCTTTTCCTCTCCTAGATCACCATCTCCTATACACATCTTTAGTAATGTCATTTTTAGTGACTTAGGCATGCATGTCCTTACTCTCACCTTGTTCAATGTGCAGCCATGGTTCAACTCTCCTTCTCACTAAAAGGACCATGTATATTAATCCATTAAATACATGATGATACATGCTTCATCATACTAACTTTTAAATGAAATGTCATGCAGTACTAAGTTAACATAAGGCTAAGTATATTGTATCTATAAACCAGTCTGGTAAGTTCCTCAAAGGATGTAGTCATGCTTGCTTTGCAAGAACTAATTCCCTATAAAACTAAATTGACTAGCCTAAACTGACTGGTATTAAGGATATTCTCATCCTTTAATTCTTATTAATGAATCAAGTATCAGCTTTACATTATTTTGCCTGGCACTAGTGTCAGATTAACTGGCCTATAATGACTCAGCTGGATTCCTTGGATGACGTCATTTTTTCTTTCTGATTTGTATACTTTCTCTCTTTGCAAATGCATTTATAATAGGTAATATGTGTATTCAAATATATTTATATTAGGTCTAATAAAATATATAGCGCATCAAAATGAAAGCTCTGGTGAAAGTAACAATTTAATGTGCAGGATAGCTAAAATGAATTCAAATAAATATGCAGTTCTTCTGACCCATAAGCACAAATAAAGTGATAACATATCCTATTTATCATGATAAATAGAAGTGGATGTTTCTTATTTCAGTCTGTGAAAATAATATTTGTGGAATGTATCATGATGATGAGTTCTGGAGGCTAAAATCAGCTATCCACAAGGACTGCAAATAAGACAGGACTCTGCAGAGAGAGTCTAAGTGTTCTCTGTTCTCTTTCATGCCTTTCTTCTACATTGTGTTTTAGAACAGTAGCTGGCCAGGATCCAAGGATCTCTCTACTATTCTTATAAGTCTACTTTCTACCACTATCAAGCTGACCAGTATTGTCTCGTGGTTTATTTGTAATTCTCCATCAGTGTGCCTAAACCTTGCCTTACACTATACTGCAAGGTCTCTGGGGCCTGAACCATCTTTTTTGTTCTGTTTATACTGCATATAGCATAGTGAAATCCTTGTAAACACCTAGGGCTCATAGGGTGCACAAGCAAGACTGCTGGAGTGTGGTAATTACCTTGCTCCAGCAGCCTCCTGTGTCACGTGTATCAGGGTCCCCACACTTCAAAATGGCATTTCAATGAGCTTTAGATAAAGCACCCCCACCACCATTTTGAAGCACAGGACCGCTGTTACACGAGATGCTCTGGGTGCTTTAATTAAAGAGGCTCTTGGAGTCTCTGCACCCCCCTCCTGGAGCATGCATTTAAATGTCCTTAAGCACTAAGTAATGCTAATAATAACTATTAAAACTCGGGGGGGGGGGTTGTAAAACAGTTTTGCACCAAAATACTTTGTTAACATAAACATTACATTGGGAATTTAAATATGAGCGTTACAATAAATTGTTAGTCGGCAGAAGATTTGCTGTTAACTTCAGTGGGAGTAGGGTCAAGCCCTAAAGTCACACCAGCCTTCATTCAATTTTCTTTTGCTGCAGTTTCCTTAATTTCTTTTGCTGCAGTTTCCTTAGCTCTATTAATTATTTTTCCAGTCCAGCAACATATTGCTTGTTGCATACACATGAGCTAGAAAAATCACTCCAGGTACCTATCTTCCAAAGAGATGGCCATTCCCTTCTTTCACAGACCTCGCATAGCTACTCAGTTAATAAAGGCCTCAGTTTCCTTCTGATTTTCCTTCCAGATTTTCAAAGATGAAGATACTACCTGTACATTCATGCATCCTTTCTTCCTACCCTTCCCAAGCTAAACTAGAGATTCCATCTCTACACATACTGCCAGGGAACCCACCTCAACTTTCTAAACAAGACTAGGGAAAAGAGGAGAATTTATATTATGAATAAAGAAATAATATATTGTTGTTAGATTTATTGTGGAAATGTAGAGATGACTTCATCTCTATAGTCGGAGTTAGGCTGGGGAATGATGACCAGAAAGAAAGTCGCTGTTTCAAAATTTCCTGAAGTTTTTTAGATTTAAATTGTTGACCTCAGTTCAGGATGACTTGTCTCTCTGTGTGTAAAAGTTTGCATATTTTATTTAACAGTTTTCTACAGTGCCCATCACTGAAATATCTAAAATGTAATCCTTCAGTTAGTCTTGTGTGCATATCAGAATAACCATCAGTACAAATAACTTCCCATTCACCCAGTCAGTTGAGCACTACATATAGGATAATGAAGAAACAAAAGTTATTTTAGAGCTACTCCAGTACTAGTTCTGTAAATATAAGTAACTTGAATAGTCTCCCCCTACACTGAATTAACTGAAATAATTTAATTATAAGAATAAGTGTCAATAAACACATGACGAAAGCAAATATTTTTATTCCCTTACTGTGTACCACAGTGAGTTATAAATCAGGCCACAGAACTTTTGTAACTTTATTTCTTTTTTTTTTTTTAACTTGGGCTATTTTTCTCTTGAATGTAGGGCAAATATAAACAACAAAGAAGGGGATGATCAATTTTATACCATATAAATAATGGAGGCTGAGAGCATAATAATAGGTCTGCATCTATTTGCAGAGAATTGAGTAAAAATATATTAATCTTAGCAGGAAAAAAGTCAGTGCTAGTCAAATCCTACTCATAAATGCTTTGAAAATAGGAGTTATACGTTTGGGGAATTCTTTCTGCAAATATTTCAACATGGCTCCTTTAACATAAGGTGACTTGGAACTGAAGAAAAGTTTCATTAGTATTAGGACTTCTACTTGTGCCGAAGTTCCATAGCTCTTCTGGTTTGACAGAAGAAAATGACATGCTCTTTGGTCACATGGATAGAAGACTAATTGAGTTTTCTTTAGAAATGACTGCAAGCTTCTCAGAGATTAGATTTTTTTTTGCACTTTTGAATTATTTCCAGTTCCAGCGTAGTCTAAAAGTTACAGACCAAGAAAACTGAACCAAGTAGAGCAGAACGTTCCCATAAGAACATCTACTGTGCCTCAGAGAATTGTTTGTATATCAGATTGTAACGCGTTCCATACTTATTCAGGGCTCGTTGCCACATACTTCTCGTAAAGCAAACTAAATTGTAAAATTTGAAGATTGCCAAGGTTGGCTACTACTGCAACTCAGCACAATAGGAGCCTACCCTGTCTCACCTGAGAGACTGTATGACTCCTAGCACAGCACCAGTCTAAAAGAAAGCATTGGTCTAAATAATTCTTTCAGTTTTTAAACATATAAGCTGTCAGCAAGCTTGTGGCTTTTACAAGAATACGCTTCACGGGTTGGCTATCCTACGGTCTCAAGCATTTTTTAAATATAGGCAACTCAGTAGGTATGTTTCTCACCATCTAAGCCAAAACTAGAAAAAAGGGAAAGTGTTATGATGTTAGGATTCTTTCCTGCCGTTATTGTTTGGACGAATTTGTCACAAAAGAAATGGGAGCTTTGCCTAAGTAAATAAGGACTACTGGAGTGGTTACTAGTTACCCTTTGCTCTTTCTGAGCATAGGAAACACCAAAGTACATATGGAAAGATCTGACTTGTGCCATTTGAAGTCAAAGGGAGTCTTGCCACTGACAAAAGTTTTGAGAGAACAGAACTCAGCTCTAGGTTTGTAGCAGAAAGTTTACTGCCCAGCCATAAGTATGAGGGCAGGTGTTTTGTTTTTATTTAACTTAAAAAAAAATGGTCTGAGATACAAGAGCCCTTACTACAGTCCCTTACTAGGGAGCCTTACAAGGTTAAACAACAGCCTTTACTTGGAACTGTGGAGAGATCATCCCCACGTTGTAATGGCAGTGACCTACATTCAAAGATGAGTTGTTAGTCTTCTCTAAATGCAGCTGAATTGCCCTTGTACACTCACTCTACCTGTATCCAAACAGGCCTAAATTGGTGTAACTTACAGGCTGAAGAGATGAAGGAAAAATATAATAAAATGTAAGTTTGTCTGAAAGGTTGAGATAAGAGCTCATGACAGCTCCCCAACCAAATTCAAATATCTTCAAGATCCTCTCTCATGTCTAGTAGGCCTCACAGGTGGATCCGGCTCCCCATTCAACATTAGGCTTCCCCGTATATATCTAAAAGATGCTTCCCTTCTCATCTAATCCATTCCCATTCTCATCTGTCCTCAGTAATATTGCTTACCACACTGGGCAGTCCCAGGTTCCCTCCGATAACCCTCCACAATCCACATTACACTGAAAGCTCCTTATACTTATTCGTTGCTTATCCAGTTATCCCATGTTATCCCTCTTGGGTGTTGAGCTCTCTTTGGCTCTCCATTTCCTAAATCCCCCAGCCATAATTTAATGCAGATGGTGTATATTGGATAAAAGTGTGAGAGAGGTCTGGTGGCTTTCTCCCATGCACAACTGTCCACCTATCACCAGCTAACTAAAATGAGGCTCTTTTTATGTCTCTAGAGACACCTCAGCCTTCCCTAATTCTGTTTGAATACTTAGAAACCTACAAGAAGGATTTGGTGACTGTTTGTGGCACTGTGGAAAACTCAGCATTCATGAAGATATAGGTATTACTCATTCTCAAAATATCACATGGGGTATAGTGAAGTACTTGTTATGCACAGCCCATTGAAACAGAACAAAGCAAGTCTCTTGCAAGCAGTATAAAGACTGAGTGATCACTGAATATCATATGATACTATATGAGTAGGAGAGATCTTTTAAAAATAATAAAAATATTTTAACCCCACAGTTTAAAGTACTACCCAGGCTGAAACTCCTTGGAAATGTTAAAAATAACTAAAGAAAAATCAGACAGCATCTACCTTTATATCTGCAAGCAAGTTTGCCAGCAAATGGAAGACTTGACAGAAGATAGCCTTATCTCTGAAAATCGTTTGTTGTGAAGCATGTGACATTAGTGGTTCCTAGTTAACTCAGGCAAAGGTCACTAACTAAAAAACTGTAGTACTGGAATTTAAGGAGTACCATGATCCGTGTATAAATTAAACAGGTGAGAAAAAAAGTTTTATACAAAAAGTACAAAAACAAAAAGATGGAAACAATGTAAGAGCAGGTGATTAGTCAAAAACCGAGACTCAGATCTGGCATAAAAAAAAAATCAGAAAGAAACTACTTAGAGGGTGTGTCTACACATGCATTAATGCACCATTGTTCCAGCGCATTAAGTCTAGTATTTGTAATAACAGATACTAACTCAATGCACAGTAACTGGTGCTACTGTGAAGTAGTGCCAGCACAGTCTTTTAGTGATGCTAATTTACAGCAGACTAATTCTACTGTGCATTAGCACATTAGCAGGACTTCTGCCATGACTCGCTCATGCGCAGTAGAATTAGTCTACTGCATATTTAGTGTTTCATGTAAACGCACCCAGGGACTCAGAAATCACTCTTATTAGAGCAATTAGAACTAGCCAAGGACAGAAAAACACCCAGTGCAGACTGAAGCTTATGGCAACTAGACAGTACTATGGCATCATATAAATCCAAAAGACCATAAGATAAAGACGCATAAGGAAGAAGGGCATATGGAACGCAAAGTAAATCCAACAAAAACAGTATAGGAAGTTCATGTGCTCCATGTAACCATAAATCAAAACAATGTCCAGTATATCAGAACAATACAAGAAGTACAGTGGATTACATCATTTTGCAAAGACCTGCAAGGGCCAGCTGAGCATACACAGAATGGACTAAAAGCATAATTGTACTACAAGCTCAGATGATATCTTCATAGGAGCAATAGTTTAGACTATCCATCTAAAGAGGATTTCAACTATCAATCTAAAAGCAAATGGGACATTTATTCATTCGATATAGGACATTAGTGTACAGTATAAAAGTCTTAATATCGCTAAAATAAAAGCCCCAGTGACTGGAAAAGGTACAAATCACGACTTGAATCTGTGAGGTTATCTCCACTAAAGATGCAGGTGAATTTAATATATGAGTAAATAATCAATCAGGGCTTGAGCACATGTTACTACTATACTTCTATTTTTGGCTTTATAGCACTACAGAAAGTGAGTGAACACACATTCAGCCTGTTTATAGCACTACCAAGATGGCACATCTGCCACACTATAGTTCCTGCTCCAAATAGGAACTTCTTTGTAGCATGACCTTGTGTAGTACTACATGCAACAAGTTAATGGTTACATTAGCATTTCAAGGAGTCTATAAGAGCCCCAAAATCCCTTCTCTGCCCCCCCACACTCCCAAGAGAGATGGAGGGAGAGCACCTGGTTCCTTGACAGTCCATTGGGAGTAGAGCTGCAGTTCTGTTCACTCCCAAGGCTGTAATGGCATCGCTGCTGCCAGACTCCACTGAACAGTTGATTGGCCACCAAACAGCTCATCAGGTTACTGTAGAAGCAACTACTGATTGAGCAGTAGAGACCACCCAATCAGCCATTGCCACCACATCACAACTTGCACCACACCACATCCATGTTATTACCTGATGGCAACAGTTGATCAGGCTCCAGTGATAGCAATAGCTATTAGGCAGTGAAGACTGCCTACTAGGGCTGTGCGAGGCTTTGGATCATGCTTTGGATCTGGGCCCACTTCAGAGTGAAGCATGGACTCATTTAAGCTGTCCAAAGTGGTTTGGAGCTTCCGAAGCGGTTCGGAAATGCTTCGGATGCTTCGGACGCTGAAAGTGAAAGGAGAGGGAATGGGGGAGGGAGGGAGAGTGGGAGGTGGTGTAGAGGGAGCGGTGGAAGGAAGACTGACATGTATGCCTTGTGTGCAATGACAGCATCTGAGGGGAGGGACCTAGAAACAACATAAAAACCTCTGTTTGGAGGCACGCAGAACATTGCGCTAGCTTGTTCCCTCTCAAGAACTGAGTGAGAAAGGTATCCTAGCAGACTCAAGCATCTCAGCTTGGTTACTTTATTCAGTAGTTGAATTTGCCTGCTCCTTTTTGTTGTTAGAAAGAATTCGGTAGGATTTAGCTTATCTTCGCTTAGCTATTCAATTACTATTACTATTCACTTCATTTCTTTCAATTTATAAGGGGTTTTTTTGCACTTTGAAAAGAGAAAGCTGTGTTTTCCCTGCCAGCATGATCCATCACTATGCAGGGAGAGACACACAGGTTGCACACATGCACACACACACTTACACAATATAAATTAGAAAAATCAGATATTCTTAGGAGAAGAAAGACAGACAGACAGCATACAATTTTTACATACCTCTTAACACTGAAGCAAACAATCAAAGAAGAGTCCAGTGCACAACAGAGGGAATAAAACACACAATACAAAAGGGTTGACACACACACACAGAAAAGATAAATATGAAGCATGCTAGAAAGGCAGGTGCCAGGTCTTCTGGCAGGGGGGGAGAGAGGGTGGGGGGAGAGCTAGAGCTGCAAGCCGCGCTCCTCCCCAAAAAACCACAGATTCATTTTCTTCCCAAGCAGCCATGACATCAGTGCTGCCAGTGGAAGCAAGGAGGTAGGAGCAGTGGATGAACTGGACATCCCTGCACCTGCACCACCTCCACTCAGTCCAGAAGTGGGCACCAGCAGTGGAATCACTGCCTCTCCTACCCCAATGTCATCTCTCAGCATGAGCCTCCCACTGCCAGAGGAGGAGCTGGAGCTGGAACCAGGGATGATAAGCGTGTTGGCTCAAGCAATTCTGGGGACTGAAGGGGAATCAGAGTTTATGCTCCGCACCCCTCAAGTTTACCCTAGACCCAGGTCTCCTCTGTCAGAGCCAAAGTTAAAAGGTGCTGATGACACCAAGTTAAGAGAGACAAGTACCAACATGCAGGTAGACAGCCCTTAAAGTAAGTGCGCATGTTCAGACACGCGCCACGCACATGGCCAGTGTGTGATTAATAAGGTATTCAGTTTGACAGGGTGCACATGCCCAGTCATGCATTAGCAGATAGCCATGATTTAACCAACTAGAATATTCCACTGAAAGCGTCGTATGATTGGCTATTTCAAAAGTATTTAAGCCAACACAGTTTCCGCCCAGACAGAGACCTGCAGAGACCAGCTCAGGAAAATCAGAGAATAGAGATCAGCTCAGAGATTCCTTGAGCTACTTCACAGGCCGGCCACCTGTGAGCACTGTCTCTCTGCCACCGCTGTTCCCAGCGTACCCCGCCCCTGCATGCTCATGATTTCGTGACCAGTCGACTTGTTTTCATCAGCTGTTGTTCCGCTGTTCTGTTCTACTTTGTTTTACTTTGTTAGTTCAGTTAGTTGTTGTTTTCAACCTAGGGTTCAATCAATCTAACAACTAAAAGTTTACATGTGTAACCTACGCTCCCTACAAGCGTAAGTAATAAAACTACGTTGCAACTACTACGCGTCAGTACCATCTCTGCCCCGCTAGCCCCCGCCTGTTTGTCCGAGCTTGTCATCTAGCACCGGCGCTTAGGACCGCTGACCGCCACATCCTCCAGAAAGCAGCATCCCGGAGGGGGCTGAGGTTGTGGAGGCAAGTGACTCAGCTGAGGCAGCTCCTCCTACTGCTGAGTCTCAGCCTGCTGAGAAGGGGGAAAAGGCAGGATCCTCACCGTCAGCCCAGAAGTGGGGGACTAGTGTAGCGTGGGATCATTTTAAGGTGACAGATGATCCCAGGTTTGCCATCTGCCAGTACTGCCAAAGGCTCATGAGCCATGGCAAGGATGTGAGACACTTCACCACAGCGATGCTGCTGCATCTGAGGAGGTATCATCCCCTTGCCCTTCTACTTGCTCAGTCTGGCACCAGTATGAGCGTGCTGCAAGGGAAGTCCTCCGCTCGCTCCAAAGCCCCTTTCCCCCCAAAGCAGAGGCAGGCCACCCTGGACCAGTGGGGGAAAGGTGGACAGAAACAGGGGCATGTTCCCAAAGTGAGCAAGATCACCCAGAGCATTAGGGAGATGCTTGCTCTGGATAGCCAGTCCTTCTCCCTAGTTGAGCGGCCAGGGTTCAGGCAGTTCATAGCACTTCTGGCCCCATTTTACAGAGTGTCTGCATACACCACCTTTAGCAGGACAGGGGTGCCCTCCCTGTATGAGGCATGCAGGGAGTACTTGAGGGAGGAGCTGAACAAGGCAGGGCCGCAGGTAGCCTTGTGCTTCACCTGCAACATCTGGAGCAGCCAGGGTGGTGATCATGCCTTCCCCTCCCTCACAGGGTACTGGTGTGATCAGTCAGGCTATCGGTGGGCTCTACTGCAAGCCAAGGTGCTGTATGAGTTTAACATGGCAAGGGAGATCATGGGGGCCATGAGCCACATGGTGCAGCGTTGGCTCATTGGGCAGGCCGAGCTCACCCATGGTTCATGGTCACCAACAATGGGGCCAATATGGTGAAGGCTGTCCATGATGCCAGCTTTGTTGGCATCCGCTGTGTGGCACACAGGCTGCACCTAATAGTGAGGGATGCCTTGGAGGAGGACAGGGCTGCCGGTGACAGTGCCACCACCACTACTGCTACAAGCCAGCTGATTTGGAAATGCAGGAAGGTGGTGGGCTACTTCCACCACAGCATCAAGGGGGGCAAGATGCTGCTGGAGAAACAGGCAGAGCATGTGTACTGGCTGTACCAAAACCCTCGATTACTGAATGCACGTGCTAGTCAAAGAAGTCAGGGAAGCTGAAGGGCAGAGGCAAGGGGATGTGGAAGAGGGGGATCCACTTTCCCGTGCCAACACTCCCTGCACCAGCACCAGCACCAGCTCCAGCTCCAGCTCCAGCACCAGCCAGTCTCCTCCACACCAGCCACTGCCAGTGTGGACCATGGGCATGGCTTCAATGCTGGGGTCCAAATGCACCAGACCCCAGCCTCGAGCAGGTAGCGCTGAGGCTTCAGAGGCTACCTATCTTGCTGAGGATGTGGAGCCACTGGACTGTGGCCCCTTGGCCTACTGAGCAAACTGCAGCCAGATGTGGAAGGATCTGGCCATGGTTGCCCAGAAACACCTGTCCTGTCCACCAACCAGTGTTCCAAGCGAGAGGGTGTTCAGCCTTGCTGGGGATGTAGTGACACCCCATCGCACCTGTTTGGATCCTGGTTTGGTGGAGGAGCTGGTGTTCTTCAAGGTGAACCTCCCACTGCTGGGGTTCCCCAAGCTCCAAGTGCAGGCAGACTGAGTGCTACCCTCCTCACTCCATCTGCACCAATTTCCTTTTTTTTATTTTTTTAAAACCTGAGTAATGCCCCACTCTCAGCTGGAGGGGGAACTAAGTGCAACACCAGCCAGCAAGGGAAGAACATGTCCCTGCTGAGCTCATTCCCCTGCCAGGACGAACTTGTAGGTATGGGATTGGAGCTATGAGAAAGAAGAACACCCCAGGTCCTGGGCATGACCAATAAAACTGCAACCTGCCAGGGTAGGGAGGCCTGGTGGGACTGTTGGTGGCATGGCAGCCTCATAAATGCCAGGATCAACCATCCCCTGGTGAAAGGCGGGTAGGAGGTGCCTGGCTCTGGCCTCTGAGATATGATGTGTGGGTGCACGCACACACAAAGTCCTGGGTGGGGAATGCCCAGACCTGTCATGTCTTTGAGAGGCCTCACGCTTGCTGGTTGCAGTGCAGTTGTGAGGCTCCTGGTGAGCACAGCTTAGCTGCCCAGGATGCCAGCTTTTGCATTGAAAACCCCTTTGTCAGACTGAGGAAGTACTTCAGTTGGTCCTGGATGAAAGGAATAGCAAAGAAGCCAGAGGCTGGCCTAGTCCACAATGCAGGCAAGAAAGCTAGTCAGTGAAAATGGAAATGGAGGCATCAGGGGGTCAGGGACAGGCTGGTGTGGGAGGTAGGGGATATTGGGGGTGTAGCAGCACAGGTAAAAGTGCAGTGGTGCCTGGGGAGTCAGATGTCCGGCAGGTCGCAGAGTGCCAGAATTCCACGGTGTATATTGAGTCCATGAGTTTCTGTACCTACTACCTCGGAGGCTGATAAAGGCCAGACAGCAATGCTGGGAGGCAAAGGCTGTGTCCATCTCCAGGAACTGTGATGGGCACCTGCTCCACTCCTTCAGAGGGTCTGGGGCCCCCACAGTCCTATGGGGACTCAGACTATCCCTGAAGTGGGCAGGGAGTGGCTCTGAATACATCAGGAGGGGTATGGGTGGGGTTTTCTACACTTTAAGGGATTGGTATGGGAGGCACTGTTGAGGACCAGGATGGGGCCATGATGTCATGGGAAGGACAGTTGTTTGAAGGGTTGGTATAGTGACTGAGTCTTGGGGTCACCTGGCACCCACAGATTTTCCCCAGGGATCAGATCAGAGGGGAGGGGAAAAGTGCTGGAGTTCCACTTGCAAGCCTCTCCAGGTATATGACTCAGGAGGCACCCTGGCAGCAGGACCGAATCAGCTGAGATAATGGCTCCCATGTGGGATTCCTGCCATCACATCTGTGCCTCTCTTGGACCGGGAGGAAGGGAGAGAGAGGGGTTGTTTGGCAAGGGGAAATTTTTCTCATTCCTGTCTCCTGTCCTTGACCTCAGTATCCTCTCTACCACCTGGCCCTCTGGTGCTGCTAACTGAGATGGGGTACAGAGTACCAGCACTTGTATCTGTTTATTACAGTTTACCTGCAGAGATAAATGTACTGTTTTAGTGTCTTTCCACAAGTGCAAGTGGGGAGAGGGACACTTTCAGTGTCAATGCTCTGGGCAGCTAGGAAGGAAGCTCAGTTTTTCCTGGTAACAGAGTATGGCCCTGAGAGAGAGGCCAAAGAGATGTGAATGAGGTGTACAGGCAGTCCTCGGACTTACAACACAATGGGTTCCTGAAAATCGCGTCTGAAGTCAAAACATCATAACTCAGAACCAATTTTCCCATAGGAACAATGTTGTAAATAGGGAAATGGTTCCTGAACCAAGATCTGATACCTTACTTTCACCAAAATAACCCAGAATTTTGTACTCAATCAATTATACATGAGTAATATAGCTACATTCATGAATTTATATTGAAAATAGTAGAAGTGCACCAATACATCGATTCAATATTGGATCAGTACCAATATAAAGAAAATTTGCTGTATCAGATATTGACCTGATGAAGCCAATAATTTGGCCTATAAATGCCCATGCTGCACTGTGGCTGCATGCAGCATGTATCAGAGCTGGCAGGTGGAGAGCTGCCTCCAGCTGGTAAGTCAGAAGAGGAGGGTAGGGGAATGGAGGGGGCAGATCAATGCCCATCCCAGTGGGGGAGGGAGGTGGCAAGGGCAGGTGCTGCCTAGGTGAGGCAGGGGTGCAGGACAGAGGCACTGCTCATGGAGTGGGGGTGGCTCACACTACTGCTTGCACCCTGAGGCATGTGCCCCTGGATTTGTGTGGGGCAGGCAGGCAGGAGCTGGAGCTGGTGCTGCATGGTGCTCTTCTTGGTGGGGATGACCTCAGAGATGGCACTGGGAGGGGCTGCAGCCACCCCAAAGTTCACCACAGCTTTGCTCCCAGAGCTACCACCACCAGGTGCAGCCTGGCACCATGTCCTGCCTCCACCTGTGCACTGGAAAGAGCCAAGGCTGTGTTGGGCACCTAGTGGCAGCGGTGGTGTTGGGAGTGGACCTGCAGCAAAATTTGGGGTGGCTGCAGCCCCCTCCCAGTGCCTGCTCTCAACCCACCATGACCAAGAAGAGCCCTGCAAAGCTCTAGTACTCTGGAAGCCTGTAGATGTAGGCCAAAAAACCTTTGTGGCACCTAAGTTTCACATAGCCCGGGTACCTGCTGACAGTGGTTGAGCCATGGAGGTAACAGGGTCACCTCCACAAAGGCCTAGTCCCAATGTTCTGCTCCCTGCCACCCCAGCTGACTGGAGGAGAGCTACCTGCACCAGCTTCTTCTTGGGAGTCGGGGGGTGTCTGTGCTGGGGTCTCAGTTGCCTGGCTCTGGCCTCTGAGATGTGATGTGTGGGTGCCAAATTCAGGGCCTGTGGGGCTATGCTTCAGGGGTTCTCCTGAGGTCAGTGTTAGAATCTATGTGTACATCACAGGGTTCTTCATGATGGGGCACTGGGGGGTGCAAGGTCTCGGGACTCAGGTGCCCAGGCCTATAGCTGTCAGATGGCAGGAGGCAGGGCTAGGGAGAGGGGTTGTGCTTTCTCAGCCCTGGGAGAACTCAGGAGTGGGGCCTGCTGGGTGCTTGGCTGGAGCAGCCAAGTGTGGGCCAAGTGCCAACTCACCTCCCTGTGAGGGAGGAATGGGGAGGGGCACAAAGCAGGCTGGGATGCCAAAGGACAGCAATCTAACTTGAATCTCTGGGGAAACAGCACAGAAGTTTTGTGCATTGGTCTAACCTAAACAGATCTGAATTGAGTGTACCTCACACTTGGTCTATCTTAGGCTGCTTGCACCATTTTTAGACCAGTCTATGTGCACCAAATTTCTGTACAGTTGCACATTCACTTACACTGGGCTAAATATAAGGTATATATGTGCCCCTGCTAAAAGCCAGAGGACTGCTCCCCTTTTTACTATCTTGTCAAAATAAACGTATGAGTGACATTCTGGATATGGTATCTTTATGAATATTAGAACAAGAGAGATACCACTTTTTGAAACACTACTGCTTGTGGGTAGCAGTTGAAGAAATGAGTCAAACAGAACATGCAATGTAATTTAAACTCCTATTTCACTGAAGACCAGTTGAACAGGGGGTTGCAGAAAGGTCAATGTGTTTTAACTTCTCCAAGTCTTCCTATAAGACTTGTGCACTCAATTTAATGCAGGAGTAGCAGAATACTTAACATGCTGACAATTTCCTGGCTCTTGAATGGGTATTGGATTTTTTTCTGGTCTCATGAAACAGTTTTAAAGACAAATTGCTTGGTAACTACCTGCTTGCAAAACATAAAACTAATGTACTGTATTTGTTAATGGATAAGGGTATGTTTAAAAATTCATATTCCATCAACTATACTAGAATTAACACTGCATTTTACTAAGTCTTGGCTCCATTTAAAATTTGCATTGACAGATGTTATGCAAAGTTGGATTTTTTTCCCCCTCATGTAAGGTGTACTTCAAATTGTGGATCTAATTCAATAAAGAAACATGAAAAGCTTATGCAGACAATGTGACCATGTGCATGATTCAAAATTCAATTAAGCCAAAAGAAAAAATGCTGCACAAGGGAGCCTCTACTAAAACATACTGGAGAAATTTTCACATGATGAATGGCACATTAGACATATAACTTCTGTGGTAGATACCAAAAATGTCATAGTTCTTAGATCCTATTGAAATATACATTTTGATTTTATGGGAAAATGGTTTTCTTTTAATAAAAGGGGGGGAAAGGGCTTTATTTGTTGTAAAACAAAGGCATCAAGGTCTGCCTCAAGGGCCTAATAATTGGTCATAGGGCTTTTCACATCTAGATAGGATGTTTCAGTTTGGCCACTGTCCATTTTGATGGAAAATCATTATTGTCTGATACCCAGTCCTACATTTCTTGGCATGCAAAACGTGCCCGTAAGTGAATGGTACTTTCGCATGCACAAGGAATTCATAATAAGTCTCTCTTAATTGCTATTCAGTGGCTTTTGTGAAGTTCAAGTTCTCTGTTTAATTCCACTACAGCTCGCTTTGGACCTCTGTTTCATGTCTCAGCTGACAGGCAGGGAGTAAATGGTTACCTACACACATTCCTAGAAGCAGTCTCTCCATATCAGGGTACAGCACATAGGAAGGGCAATATGAAGAATCTTGCCTTTCCAATATTGGTTTCATATCTGTTGGGCGGAGTAATGAAAGAGTTCATGCAGTATTGCTCTGACATCTTTCCTAAGCAATGAATACACTTTAAAAAGGGAAAGCATGACTGGACTAAATGAGATGGGTATAAAGAAGCATACAATCAAAATCTAATGTAAAAGCTTCCAGGACATGTCCACATGGGATAGAGAAATCATAACAATGAGAGGCTTTATGGTCCTTGATCAATATGATTTTTCAAAGCTAAACAAAAACAAAAAAATCTCAGTTAACCATTAGCTTCAGCCCTTAGTACATTGTGTGGTTACTAGGCTGCTATCCAGTCGAGCTCTATTGGTTTTTAAAATGTCTTCACTTCTCTCAGTGAATGTCATAATGCAGTACCAAAAGAGTAGCTATAAACTGCAATGCTGGGGGTATCACTCTGCACAGTTAGCAATACTGACCTATGGCATGTATAATAAATGCAGGTCCTTTCTCCTTTTTCTCAAGACTTTCTAGCAAAAGTTAAACCTCCCACCCTTCAAGGAGTAGAAAGAAATAATTGTAGTGTATCATTTTCAAGCAGTTCATATTGTACAAGGCTCTGTGACAGCTATTAACTAATACAGATGTGTGCAACCTTTGGCCCACAGGTCAAATGCAGCCCACAGAGGTATTTCATCTGGCCCACAGAGATTCACACAGATCCAGATATTTGGTGGTGAGGGAGTGGTGGTGATTAATATGGCCAACCTCCCCTACTGCCAAATTACCAAACCTTGTATGCATCTCCTTCCCCTGCCCAGCTGCTCCACACCCCTTTCCCACTTCTTGATCAGTGCCAAGCCATGCCCCCTTTCCCTCCACACAGGGCCAAGTTGAGGCCAGGCCATGATCCCTTTCCCTGGGGCCAAGTCAAGCTCCTTTCCACTGTGGGGCCACATTGAGGTCAGCCTGTCTGCCATACCTCTTCAGTGCCAGATAAGGACCACCAGCCAGATTCGGCTCATGGCCAGACCAGGCACTGCCCATCTGGCTCACTGGACAAAAATGTTGGGCACCACAGGACTAATGCAAAAGACCAAATTCTGCTACCAGATGCATGTGTACATCTCCCATTGAAATCACCATGAGATGCATATGAGTGCTTGATTACTGTTAATCAGCTTAGCCTCCCAGATGTCAGTGAATGCATACTATATACACCTGGTTCTGAGGGCACATCATTTGTCTGCACAGCCACTGCACTATCCATATCCATCTTGCTATGGTTCTTCATATAGCCCTTACGATGGGAAGGCATGATATAAAACCAGATGCCATTGTCCTACTAGTTTAGCTTGTACTCTTCAAAAAGGGATAGGCTTGGGACAATAGAACCCCATGCTGTTGACTTAGGATTTGTCTCTAGGCAAGTGACTTAACTGTGCAGTGCCTCGGTGTTCCCATTGTATAAAATAAGGTTAATACAACTTTCAAACATCCCAGTTTAGGAACTGGAAGTGCCTCTGCAAGGGAACACCCAGTAAGGCTAGAATTTTAAAATAGGAAGAAAATGGTTTAGTTCCCTGTCCACAAAATTTTCCCTTTTTGCAGGATATTAGAGCTCAATTCTGACAGCCCTTAGAATTTATTACAAAACACACCTGTTTCAAATGACAAAAATGCTGTGTTGGAAGACACTAAATACAGAACAATTTAATCCCATGCATCCAATCAACACAAAGCCAGTTTAAAAAGAGAAGAAAGAAGGATTTTACCTCTTTTTTTTTCTTCAGTATTCAAACACTATGGTGATAAGTGTAACTGGTCAAACTATTATTCCCTAACTTTTTCAGACATAGAAATCTTTTCTGCCTGTTGATTATCTGCAGCTTAGTTGTGATTTTATAAAGTTGTTTTGAATTTTTCCTTGGTGACTAGCATTTATGAACACAGTTTGACCTATGCATTCTCCATAAACTGTTTGTATTCGGTATATGGAATTTGCTGTTTAAACTCTGCAGCTGGTCTCTTATATCTCACAGCAAAGCTTGTTCCCTGCCTGAATATTTGAAATGTTATAAATAAAAGCTACAGCTGAAAAAGATGTGCATTCTTCAGGGAGGGAATCATAACAGGAGATAAGAAGGCCTGAGAACTGTTAGGGCATCACTTTCTTAGCTGCTTTCACCTACCATACTTGTTACTATGGATCCCTTTCTCCTTTACTGGTGCTGCTGTTTACTGGCTCCCTATTCTTCTTTTTTTCTTCTTTTTTTTTTTAAAATACAAGCAGTTCTCAACGTTACATGGGAGGGCAACCATCTATTTGCAGGACTATTTATAGCAGAGGCGGCCAACAAGAGGCATGGACAGCTGCTGTGCGTGGCACGTGAGCCCTGGGAGCTCAGCAAAACGAGGTGCTGGAAAGGCGGCAGGGAGTGGACCACTCAATGAAGCAAAGTGGGAGTAAGATGGTGCTATAAGGAGAGGTGTCAGGTGTCATTGCTGAAAGCCAAATTAACGCTTCCCTGGCTCTACAGCTGCCACTGAATTCAGGATTTTGGACCCTTACTCGCCATATAAAACTGCAGCAGTTGCAAGGCTAGAGAAGGGCTAACCTGGCTCTAGTAGCAGCATCCTGCCCCTGCTCCACTAGGAACTCAAGGCCCACTATCTTCATTCTGGTGCCAAAGGGCACAAGCATTATCAGGTATGCCTGCATTCAGGGAAGGGGCACCACAGATTTGGCCAGCACTGATATGCAGTGTGCGTGCCCCTGTGCCCTGTGTCTTGGTGGTTCAAAAGTATAGCTAAGCATTTTCACCAGTTTCCTTCTTCTTATCTGGTCCATTTTAAGGATTTAAATGTATGCTAAAGGTTTCTGGGCAAGACACTTTTCTGTTGTTTAAGCATTTTTTTTTTACCTGCTCTTCCTTCAGGTATTCAGGCTAACCAATCACTCCATTTTGGGGGGGGAAATCACTGGCTTTCTCCCTCTGCTGTTCTTACACTTTTATTCTTATATGTACACACTTTGAATACCTGAGGAGTGGCTGGATGAGCAGCTTCAGTACAAATATGCTAGTTCATACACCAATAACCAATTGTCTTTGTTCCAATCCAAGTCCTCATGAAAACAGTGTCCATGGAAGAACATTTTTCAAAAATGGATTAAAAGGGCAGGAAGGAATAAGGGCTATGATTTTTCTGTTATATGCCCATTCTAGTGAAGAGTGTTATAGAAATATATGTACATTGGAATTGCTTAATTAGAAACTGGTGCCCAGCTACTTTTGGATGAAATTTTATTAAAATGTTACTGTTGTGGGGGGGGGAAGGTTATATATATTTGAGATCTCTACTTCTGTTCTGTATTTGCATTAACTAGAGAGTGTGGCACCCCCAGCTGGCACTATAAGTATAGTCCTGCTCTGTGGTTGGAGTCCCCAAACTCTCCTGCCACAACTCGATGGAAAATGTAAAGAAGGCAGGGGTTCAGTAGTGTTCCTTCCCCCTTGACCCAAAGCTGGGGTACTCACAGACTTAACGTGGTGGTCCTCAGGGCTCTGCCTCCCCTACATCCTGTCCACTCACCAGCCACTTGGGTCTTCATGCTCCCACCCCAACTCAGGGCTAAGGCACATGTGTCAGCACAAAAAGGAGTTCGCCCCACAACTGTGGGTACAAGTGGGGACTGACAGTCCACCTGGCTACCTGACCCCTAATTCAACCCTGAGGCTCCAGATGCCAGCTTCAGGATCCAAGCTGATAGAGTCGGGGCAATTCTTTTAGAGAGAATTGCCGCCTTGGAGCCCTAATGCTCCGGGGCCAGGAACTGCCCATTCCCAGCAGGGTGCCAGTAACTGCCCCTGCTCCTCTGCCATAGGACAGTGTTGACAGGACCACTTCTGCTAGTGCTCTGGGTCCCTGTGTGCCTGGCGTGCTCCCAGTTGGCTTCTTCACCCTGCCTAACTCCTGGTGGGGTTTTTAAATCTCCCGTGGCAGTGGCTTCAGCTGATGTCATCAGCTGGCCGCCGCCCAGCTTGACTGACAGCTGCTTTAAGAGCCGGTAAAACACTGGCTCACGTGGCTCCTTCTCTGCTCCAGCCTAGGTGTCCCTTTTTCCTTCTTTGGAAGCACTGGGGACTGTTCCCAGTGCTTCCAACCCCTACGGGTATCTCCTGCCACCACAGAGAGGAAAAAGAAACAGGTAAAACTATTGTGAGTTTGCCCACTCAGTGATGAACATTCCTTGTAGGAAAAAAGTAATAATTTTAACTTTTGCATTGGTAATCTTTCTTGGGAGGAGTCATATCTATGGTATCATGAAATTTTCTGACATTCTCTGACTCCTTCCTGGAAGTTGTGATGGGTGGTAGATTAGAATGATTAGCTAATGTAACTTCCAGTTCATTCTAGCCATAAAGGACAATGTGGTTTCTCAATGAAACTTGTGGTGTGCAACAACTATTTATTATTTACAGGAATTTATATACAGGACTATTTACAGTACAGAGGTAACAAATTCTACTAGTGCCCTTGCAAGGCTCTTGCAATTGGTCTGTTCCTGTTCTGCCACTCAAAAGTTCCAGCTGATCTCACCCAGACCATTTCATGGGATGCCATATTTCCTAGACACTCCACATGTCCTGGAGGGCTTACTTTATGTTACATGTCCTTTCTAGGCTGCCTGAAAATAATCACCTCAGTTGCTATGCCTGTATTGGGTGGTGGATCCTCTGATAGGACTTCTAAGTCCAGAATCAAATTAGTGCTCAATTCAATTTATCATGGAGAAATTATTAGTGGCTACTCGGCATATTGAATATAACTAACATGTTTTCTCACATACAATATGCAACTTTTCCCAAAAATCAGTGCCCCAAAAATGGGATGTATGTTTTAAATGGGGAAGCTTTAAAAACTTTTTTTGCTGGATAAGAAGCAAACCTGGAGACACTGTGCATGCCATGCAACTGCCAAGATGGTAAAGTATTAACCCTCCAACAGCCATAGCTAATAGCTTAGCAGTGTAGCTTATGCCTGAAGCAGAGAATGATCTGCTTGCAATATCCAAATGAGGCTGCTGATATGGAAACCATATTTTATTTACAGAGGCTAATATAAAGAACTACTTTTGCTACTTTCCATGTAAGGGTCTGGGGCCTAACTTTATGTGGCATAGAGTACATCATTTCAAAAACATAGTGTGTCCAGGAAGCGAGGCTCCCAGAAGATAAGGAAGGAAGGAGCTGGAACTAGCAACTTCTTGGTGCCACACTTTCTGGACACCTAGTGTTCCCAGGAAGATTTATTCTAAGTCATACGGTTGGCCATAGCCCTGAAAAAAATTTTTTTTACAATTTCCCTTCCAAAAACAAGGTGCACATTGTATCTGAGGGTGTGTTGTATGTAAGAAAATATGGTATAACAACTTTTTTTTTCTTCCCACAGCTGTCCAACTTTTTGTTCCCTTGATTAATAAGATCCTTCCCTCTGTGCTATACAACAAAGAGGAGTTTGGCAGCTTGTTTCAGCCTCATCCAGTTTCCACTTAAGTTGGTGAGAATCCTATTGATTTCAGCATGGACTGGATTTGGTTTTTTGTATGATTAAATACTAATATTAAATAATGATACATACTTTTGTATATCAGTACTTTGTGTATAAAAGAAAGCATCAAACTAGTATAAGTATAGTATGACTCCCTTTAAGATAACAGCTCCAGCTTTCATGCAAAACAACTAGAGGTTTGATAAATATTCTGCGTATAAATCTATTGACTTCTTTAGTAGAAGGTAACTGCTGAGAGATTGAGTGTCACAGATGCAACAAAATGAAGAAAGAAAAAGGGGTGTTATGGGGGAATGATTTCTTAAACAACATCAGCCACATCTGGCAAAAGCTGGAAAATGGCATCTGTCATAGGGTACTCCAGAAGAAATCACTTGTGAAAAAGTAATAAAGAGAGCTTTATCTTGCAGCTATAGCATTCTGCTTGCAGTGGAACTCATCTCAGAACTCCTTCAGGGCCACATATACTGTGCAGCACATAGCAAAGATCACAGAGTGGAAAAATAGCAATAGTATGCTAAAATACATTTGCAGAAGACATGAGATTGAGCATTAGAAATCTACAAAGATGGATTTTTCAGAAGAATGTGTCCCTGTCTAGTATAGTAATTCTTCTTCATCTAATAAGATATAGAACACAGTCAAGTGTGCATAAATCATTTCATGTTTGTTCCATTTGTACTGTATGTGGCTGGGATTGGAGTGCTTTGGACACTGCTTATATCAAGGAAAAGAAATATTACAGAGTGAAGAGAAAGAAAGAGAGAAAGAAAAGAATATTCTTGTGCTACAGGCACAACATTCACCTCTATAGCTTGCAATCAAGAACAAGATCCAAATGGGGTCTGGAAGATGAAAGAGGCTGCATCTAGCAAATTCATTTAAGGGAAATGCTCTTTGGTAACATTCAGCTCACTGAAAACGTGTTTCAAACACCAGCTACACAAAATACCGAGCAATATTACCAGACATGGATTTTTTTTTGTTTGGTGAACTGTCCTGACACACAAACAAACTGAAGTGGAAGTGTTATCTGTGGCTAGAGCTGAGATAAGTGTTAGAATGCCTTAGTTCTGTTCGCAGCTCCGCTACTAATTCATTGTGTGAATCTGAGCATCTAATCTTACTTAACTTTTCTGTGCCTGAGCCTTTCCATTCATCTTAATGAACTGGTTAATAGTTACCATACTCAACCTGGTGTTACTGGCAACAGAGCTCTCTGAAATTATTGGATAAATTCCAGCTGTCATTATAGATGTTAAATGATAGAGCTGGTTTAAAAACTTAAAAATAGTTTTGCATATAATTTCAAAATTTCAGAGTTTTCGTTTTAAAAAGTCAAGATTGAACTCTTTTCCAAGTAACATAGAACTGGGAGGAACCTCATTTATTATCAAGTCCAGTCCCCTGCATTCGCAAGAATCATGGAATATCATTCTCTTCATAAATTTATAAATCTTAGAAGTAGGTAATATTTTTTGCCTCTGCTATTCCGGTTGGTCAGCATGCTAGAAAAAACCACCAATGGTGGTGAATATTATTACTGATATTCTTATCAATATGTTGTCAGCCAGAAGGAGAATGGCAGATTGAAATGGAGACTCAGAGAACCCAAACAGCTGTACCAGCATTTCTGTTGACCTCAGAAGATCCAGTTGTTCTAAGTCTGAAACTCCTGTTCATTATGCTGGAGAGTGAGGATATTCCTATCCACACTGTGGACTGGCAAGCAGCAAACAGAATAGAAATTGCTTATGTGCCTTTCCTATATATACAGTGATTATGCCATCAGTTACTTTTTTATATCTGACATTAGCCTAATGATCTCTTTTTGTTTGATTGTTAGCTATTTTACATTTTATCTTTTACACTACTGTAGCTAAATAATATTCAGTGTTTTATAGAAAGGAAAACAAAAGAAAATTGTTTTTAGGGAAAGAATGAGAGAGGAACACATACCAGATTTTATGCAGTATTTTGCTTCAAATCTGGATTGGTTCAGCTAAAAATCCAAGAAAATTTCTTTGGTGTCTGACTTCAACCCCTACAAGGTCTTCTTGGTATCTGCAAAACTTTTCATCAGCTATTGGTGTCACAAAGCAAAAGAATTCTGCCATATGCAGCCAGAGGATGAACAGTGATTAGGCCTCATGTCACAATGAACTATTGGCTATTATTGTTTACAAGGAGTACTCCATACTAAATGCTGGGGTGAGGATTCAGAACTAGTAGTGCTTGTAACATCTTGTTCTGTCATTCTACTATATCACTCTCTTTGGCTGTAAAATTCTTTTACAAGTACTCTTCAATCAGTTCAGTTTCATCTTGGAGCTCTATCTTCAGATCCCTGCCCTTATTGGAATAAAAGTTGGTGGGTAGGGACTGTTGAATTATTATAGGTTTGCACTTCACAGTGCTATGGTTAAAATTGTGTCAGCCTATCCATAATTTCTGTAATAAACCTCTTTCTTTTAGAAATTTAAAATTTTCTGTGCCTTGAAACACGACATAAGTTCTTAACGAAGTGTGAGAGATAAGGATTAACAAAAAAGAATATTAATTTTTCAGAATTTGAAAGAAAATGAATTTGGTTAAGTGTAAAAAAACCCTACAATAACTGGACTTTTTCTACCGTAATTCATGGAAAATATCAAATTACTCTTTCCAGAATTTGAAATCCAGAACAGATTAAAATAGTACAAAGCAGCCTCTATGCAGTGTACATGTTATAATATATATCAATAAGAAGAAGATATAAATATTCTGAAATCTTATACATTACAGCTAGGTACCAACATTCAAAAAGCCTGAGGCAGAACTGAACCAAGTTATCCAGTTTTCTGTAAGCAGTATAGTTTAGATCAGTAGCAAACAGAACACACATTCCCCTTTTGGTGGGGGTGCAAGTCTTAGACTAGTCAATGTGCACCACATTCTGTTCTGTTACGGATATAGACTGGTTTCTAATAATTTATACCAGTAAAAGTATAATGTATGTACCTGGCTATGCTGAATATAGAATGTTTCTATTTCCTATAGTTGCTCAAATTTGAAAAAATAATTTATTTTCAAATAAGTGTGTGTGTGTGTGTATACATGCACACATGTACACACAAACACATTCATACATATATATATTTTAGCAAAATAGAGTCAGTTGTTAGAAGGATATTATCAGATCTCTAATGTAAAAACTTGCAAAATTTCATTGTCTGATTTAAAAGAGTATAACATTTTTTTTTCCGAAAAAGGAAGACAATAAAATCTCAGTACATCCAGATTCATCAAAATGCAATCTCACTGATAACATCTAAAGTGGAGAGTTTTCTAGTCAGATGGCCTAGATATTTTAATAGAAACTAGGAGCAGCTGGATTTATGTTTTTATAAATTGGCATACAGAGGTTGACAGTGGTTCTAACAAAGAACCTATTGCATGCTTTTTAGCTCATAAATAACAAGGGCTAAAATCCCTCCTCAGTTATGCCAGTATAGCCCCCCTGCCTTCAGTTGCATTGTATAAGTGTAACTGAAGAAGACTCTGTACAGCACGTGGGACACTTGTACATGTGATGAAATTGCCCTTTTTAGTGGTTCATTATACATGCAGCAGCATATTGTGATATCACTTTTCACAGGCAGGCCTATGAACTGTACTTCATCAGCCTCCTAGGTAGTAGGTAAAGAAACTCATGGACTCAATATACACCGTGGAATTCTGGCAGACTACAACCTGCCAGACATCTGACTCCCCAGGTACCTTTCCACTTTTACCTGCGCTGCTACATCCCCCCTCTCCCCCCACACCCCAGCCTGTCCCTCACCCCGTGATGCCTCCATTTCCATTTTCACTGACTGGCTTTCTTGCCTACATTGCTTCTGGCTTCTTTACTATTCCTTCCATCCAGGAACAGCACACACACCAACTGCAGGTGCTTCCTCAGCCTGACCAAGGGCTTTTCAATGCGAAAGCTGGCATCCCAGTCAGCTAAGCTGAGCTCACCTGGAGCCTCACAACTCTGTTGCAACCAGCAAGACTCAGGCCTGTCAAAGATGTGACAGCTCTGGGCTTTCCAGGACTGTGAATGTGTGTGGTAGCTGGAGGTTATGCGCCTCCTACCTGCCTTTCACCAGGGGGCTCCATTGTCTTTCCTGGGACTGCTGCACCACCAGCAGTCCCACCAGGCCTCCTCAACCCTGGTAAAGTGCAGTTTTAGTGGTCATGCCCAAGACCTGGGGCCTCCACCTTCCCCATAGCCCCAGCTCATACCTCCAAGTTTGTCCTGGCACCAAAGCTCAGCAGGGACATGTTCTTCCCCTGCAGGCTGGTGATGCAGTGAGTCCCCCCTCCAGCTCAGAGAGTGGGGCATTAAATGGCTTTTAAAAAATGAAAAAAGGAAATGGGTGCAGACAGAGTGAGGAGGGTAGCATTCACTCCGTCTGAACCTGGAGCTTGGGGAACCCCAACAGTGGGAGATTCACCTTCAGGAACACCAGCTGCTCCACCAAACCAGGATCTAAGCAGGTGCAGTGGGGTGTCACTACATCCCCAGCAATGCTGAACATCCTCTCATGTGGAACACTGGTCAGTGGACAGTAGGGGTGTTCCCAGGCAACCATGGCCACATCTGGCTGCACTTGCCCAGTAGGACAAGGGGTAACACAGCAGCAGCTTCACATCCTTGGTGAGATAGGCAGCCACCAAGGCCTGAGTGCTACCTGACTGATGGTGGGGTCTGGTGCCTCTGGACTCCACCATGGAAGCTAGGTCCTTGGCCCACATTGGCAGCACTTGTGGTGGAAGAGGAGACTGGCTGGTGGATGGCTTGCTAGCATGGGACATTGGATCCCCCTCTTCCATGTCCCCCTGCCTCTGCCATTCTGCCTCCCTGGCTCTCTTCACCAGCATCTCTATCCACTGATTCAGGCTTTGGCTGCTGCATATGCTGCCCTTCACCTTCAGGTCACATATGGCAGCCAGTACATGGACCATACTGGACTGCAAGGGATCAAGCCATTTCCTGATGCCGTACTTCAGCTGCCTCACCAGTGCCTGCATGTCTGGTGACAGTGGCTTGCCCCAGCCAGGAACATTAATCCCCTGGAAGCTCTTCATTTGGTTCTGAAGTTCCCCCACTACAGGGATTACATGGCTAAGGGGGGCATCGCCAGCACTGAGGGTCTCAGTGGCCTTGAGGCAGGGCTTGAGGACCACCAAGATCTGGGAGATGGTATCCCACTCTGTTAAGGGGGCTAGTGATCCCAATCTCCCCAAGCAAGGCCTCTCATGGATGGCCTTTGGTTTCTCCTCCAGCCTTTTGAGCATCAGGTATGTGCAGTTCCACCAAGTCTCCACATCCTGCATGATTTTGTGCTGTGGGATGTTCAGCTCTGCTTGTTTATCCTGCAGCATCTTGCCCCCTTGATGCTCCGGTGGAAGTAGCCTGCCACCTTCCTGCATTTGAAAATAAGCTTGCAGCCCCATCCCCATCCAATGCATCTCCGACTATGAGATGGAACTTGTGTGCCACACAGCAGATGGCAACAAAGTTGGCATTACAGACCACCTTGAATGTATTGACCCCATTGTCAGTGACCGTGTATCCATGGGTGAACTTGCCCTGCCCAGCGAGCCACCCCTGCACCAAGTGGTTCATGGCCCCCTGTGACAGTGGTGCCTCCCTGGGGCCGTTTATTCATGGCCCCGCCACACCAATCCAGAGCCAACCACCCGCCTCCTCGTCTGCCACGCCTTATTGTTATTTTGATTGATTGAAAGATCTTAATCAAACGGGAGGCTGCCTATTTTTGGTCTCGGTGCCTTAGGCACTATCTGCGGCTCCTGTCCTCCCCTTATACCACAGCCCAAGCCTCGCAGATGTATCTGGTGTTGTTCAGGTCTGTCCTACTCCCTGCCACACGGACGCCCTCTGGCTTATCCCTCCATCTGTACCCTGGCTGGCGCCTTCTAGCTCATCTCAGAGTCCGTGCTCCTACCGGCGCCCTCTAGCCTGTCCCACACTGCCCGCTCCGGGCCTTCTCGCCCATGCCAAATCTGGGGCTCCTCACTGCCCCCTGGCTCCGGGGCCTTTCGCTGCCCCCTGGCTCCAGGCTCTTTGCTGCCCCCTAGCTCTGGGCTTCTCACTGCCCCCCTAGTCAGGGCTCTTCGCTGCCCCCCTAGCTCCGGGGCTGGGCCAATGCGCCCCAAACAAAGCTGTACCCCCTCCAGTGCCAGGAGACCCCACGCTATCATGGAGCTCCTATGAGGCTTCCTCCAACCACCTTATAGCCTCACCCGGTCCTCCGGTGAAACAGAAAACACAAAATACAAAGCCCCCGGGCTACAACATAAAAGCTAGACCGTTCTGGTCAAAATACGAATCTCTCCCTACCTGAGCAAGAGAGAGAATGCATCAACCCCCAGCAGGAACCAGGGGATGTTCCAACCATCAGAGTTCTCCCCTTTGTTCTGGCTGAGTTCCTCCTCCCTTGGCTGCCGGAGGGGAACTGCCCTCCTGGCCTTCTGCCTGAGCTTAAGAAGGGCTAAGCTCTGCCCCTTCCTGGCTCTAGGTTTCCCTGGTTGCTAGGGCAACCAGCACCTGGCAGTCCTGGTGACTGGCAGCTGCGCTTCCCCCTTCCTGCCACTAGGGGTCTCTCCCAAGCCATTTCTGCTCTGAGTCGCAGGGCACCTGAGAGCTCTGTGACACCCCCATAATTTCGGTCGCCATGTGGGACTCATCCATCACCTCGGCTTGAATGAGAGGCCACCAACACCCTAACTGATCACACCAGTGCCCTGTGATGGAGAGGTAGGTGTGATCTCCACCCCGGCTGCTCCAAATGTCCAAGGTGAAATGTAAGGCTGCTTGCAGACCTGCCTTGCACAGCTCCTCCCTCAAGTACTCCCTACATACCTTATAAAGGGAGGGCACCACAGTCCTGTTGAAGGTGGTCCATGAGGGCACTTGGTAGGATGAGGTCATGAGCACCATGAGCTGCCTAAACCCTGGCCTCTCAACTAAAGGGAAGGGCTGCCCATCAACAGCAAGCATCTCCTCAGTGCTGTAGGTCATCTTGCTCAACCTTGAAAAGTGCCCCACTTTTTGTTTGCTTTTCCCCCACTGTACCAGGGTAGCCTGCCTCTGCTTCGGAGGAATGGGGGCTTTGGACCAAGAGGGGGACTTCCCTTTGGGCATGCTCCCACTGGTGCCAGGCTGAGGAGGAGCAAGGGCAACTGGGTGGTGCCTGTGGAGATGCATCAGCATCCCTGTGGTGCTCATGTGTTTTGTTCCCTTGCCCCAGCTGGTTTTGGCTTGGCAGTACAGGCAGACAGAGTATGTGGGATCATCTGCCAGCTCAAAATGATCCCAGACCACACTACCTGCTCACTTCTGGAGTGTGGGTGCATGTGTGGATGCTGCAATTCCCCCTACTTGAGCAGGAAGAGGCACAGCAACAGGAGGAGCAGACTCAGCTGAGCTGCCTGCCTCCGCAAGCTCTACCTCAGACTCCTCTGAAGTGCTTTCTGGGAAAGAAGACTTGGCTCTAAGGGAAACTTAAGGAGTGTGGAGCACAAACTTAGCTGATTCCCCCTCCTTCCTCAGAATTTCTCTTGCTAGGGCACTGAAATCCAGATACAGCTCCAGTTCTTCCTCTGGCACTGGAAGGCTCAGAAAGTGAAATGGGGGTGGAGGAGACTGTCATGCTGGTGCTGGTACTGCTGCTTGTTGTCATGGTGGTGGGGGGGGCAGGGATTTCTCTTGGAGAGGATGCAGACTCAGGCACAGACAGTGACACTGGCACTGCTCCCCTCTCCTTGCTGCTTCTAGAAGTCTCATCCCTGCTGGTTGTAGGAAAGAGGCTGTCTCTCAGTTTGGGGGGTGGGGGGACTTACACCTCCCCCTCTGCCCCCTCTTCTGCCCCTCCCTGAAGGCCTGCCAGCTGCCTTTCCACCATGCTTCATGGTGTGTTTCATAGTCTCTTGTTTTTATACAAATATATAAATGTATCTGAGTTCCTATATAAATTCTATAATGTATGTAATATACCACAAGGTATAAATGTATAGAAATAAAATATAAATGTATCTCCCTTCCTGTATAAATTCTATAGTGTAATATCCAATATAATTATAAAATTGAAAAGAAAAAATCAATGAATATAATAATAAAATAAAAGAGTCTAGAAGAAAGCAAAAGGTATTGTGGAATCCCACTTGCTAAGCTAGCAAGTAGGAAATCATTCAAATCAATGCTACAATAGCCTTTGTTGTCTAACACTCCTGAACTGCTGGAAAATAGCTCAGTAACTGTCAGACCCCAAGGCAGAAAGCAAGCCAGTTTAAACAGTGCTGCCTTTTATGCACTAGGATTGGAAGGGACCTCAGGGAAGGATCTCAATCACTGGCCAGCTACACAGTCAATATGAGAGCAGTCCTTCCCACCTTTTCCCCCCTCTTCCCCTTCCCTCTCCATACTTTCTGTTTGCCTGCAGGCAAGCCCAGCTTGAGCTTTGAAACTCAAAATGTTTAGAAACTTTCAAAATGGTTCGACTGCCCTCATTTCGCTTCAAAGCCCATCATTTCATTTCAGTTCATTTCAATTTCTCTGTTTTAAGCTCAAAATGAGTCGAAATGAAACAACCAGCAAAATTTCACACCGCCCTATTGGCAGGCTTCCAGCACCCTGTGTACCATCCCCACCACCTTCTTCAGCCATCAGCACACCCAGCCACCCTCCTGCCACCTTCCACCTTTTTAAATGGTGGAATTTTAATTGTGATTATTGAAAAACTACCATTTCAATTTAGGGGAACTAAACCCCTGTCATGTGTGCAAGCGGCCATGCATTTTAGGTTTAAAATATATGGGTGGTTGTGCACATGATGGGGGTTTAGTCCTCAGGGTTTTATTCTATGCTTTTAAATGAAACCCACTGTTTCAAATTTTCATCATGTTACAGCGAGGGGCCCAGTCCTTTTTTTGTCAGAGCCAGAGCCTGCCCGGGGAACCGCGCTTGGCGGACTTCCAGTAGGCAGGCTCCAGGAACAGTTGGATCAGGCTAGGTGCTGCCTCTGAGCTGGGGCAGCACTCAGCCCACTAGCATCTCACTCTGGCAACCCCAGGGGGCACTGCTGCCACAGAGGAAAGGACCAGGGCCCTCCACAGCTCATGGACCACTCAGTTCATCAGCAGTTTGCTACCTGGCCACAGGAGAGGTGGGCAGGCTCCGCCAAACAAAAACAAAAGATCAGGCCCCACAGAAGCAGTGACGGGCCAGATCCTTTTTTTCTGCGAACCTGCTTGATTTTCCCGTGGCTGGGGGATGTGCTGACAGCTGCAACATGTTGTTGCAAATGAACTACAATTCAACAGTGCAAACTTATCTAAATCCCCCAAAACTGCCGCACATGTAATGTGTGACACCCTTAAGTCACTTTCATCACATGTACATTGTGATAACCATTACCTGTACAAGCACCCTATAGAACTAGGTTCTGAAAGGCCTTTATGTGAGTTAGCAGGAATGAGTGTTATACAAGAAGTCGGCCCCTTCAAGTTTCTATGCCAGAACTTGTCACAGATGCCGTTCCCTTGCTTCCTTTGTGCTGCCTCCAGAGGGGGAAGGAGTTCTGCAAAGAGCTTGTGAGGCCTTCATCCTGTTTCCCTACTCAATCTTTAGATGAAACTACTAAGGGGGAAATATTGTACTGCTTTCACATGCTTTTCACCCCTGAGGAATCCGCTCAATTTGAAACTTTGGTCTGCTCCCTACTGAGGTCATTGATAAACACCACTATTTGTTCCACAAAAGTCACCTGATCAAAAGGGAAGTAAAGGTCCCTATTCATGTGCATTTCTCATGATCACATCACAGCACTGTAAGCTTAGATGTCGTAATCTATCCCTCCTGAAGTATCATTTGAATAAAGGAGCTCTGGAGAATTATTCGAGGCTTTCACACTGATTGGAGAGTATGCTTAAAAAGATGCCATTTGTAAATTGCTTACTATTTTTCTTTGGCCTTTTGTTTCTTCACTTCATAGTGTTCCCATGTTTTTTTGGCTATTTTACTTGGGTATAAATCTACATTCCAAAATGTCACTGATTGATTAAGAGCTGGTTCATAAATGTGTATGGACTGCCATGGCGATGACAACCGGGGATGGGATTCATGCCTTGCAGTGGACAGGTGTCGGGGAGGAACACTTGGATCCATGCTTTAGGGTCCCAAATGGCAGGTGATTTGTGACTGGGACCATTTTCACTTTTCTGCATTCCATTCTTTCCAAAACAGTAAGCCTGCAACTATGGCGGCTGTAGGGAGTGCTTGGACTCCTCTCTTTGGGTTCCCAGGGGCCGAGACAATTGTGATGAAAGGGCATGGTTGAGTAATGAGTAAGGACACCACTGGTTTTGTGAACAAGCAGTGCAAGGGATCTCATTGATTAAAAAGTGCCAACAAAAAGGGGAAAAAGGGCAGTAGAGTTTTGGATGCATACGTAAGCAGGCAGTTGGGGGGGACAGGGGGAGGGAAGATCTACAAAGTGTGATGCCTGGAGCAGCGATGTACTGTGGGATTCCTGGAGGATCGATCAGACCTGTGTTACAAAATACCTGGTGTCCACATGAAACATTGAACTCATACACGGTGAACTAGTTCAAAAAAGTACTTGATTTTCCTGGTATACTTTTGAACTATTCCAGGTAGTTGTAAACATATTGTCTATCCACTTCTGCTTTAAACTGCATTTGAAAAGGTCTGAGTGTTATATGTATCCATATCTTCTCAATCGTATGCTCTGCCAAGAGTTAAGTCCTCTAAGTCAGGGGAAGATAGAGCCTGTGGGCAGGACATGGCCTGTGATGCATTTTACCCATAGAGCTCCTGGAGAGGCCAGGAATTCAGGAGGGGCTGCTGCCACATTTCCAGGTGTGGAGCTTTGTTGGGAATGCATGACACTGGTGGAAGGACACAAATAAATGGCTGTGTTGACTGCAGCCCACCGTCATTTGCCCCAACATTACTGTTTGCCAGGTTGCCACTGCCAGACCCAGATCCAACTCATGAAGACCCCTGGTCTGGACCCATCCCAGTGGGCAGGCAAGATTGACATCAGTGCTCTAAATACAAAGAAATGTCCGAGCTACTAGGTCCCAAACCAGAACACAGCATAATTTCAATAGGACTTCTCCTGTGCTTAAAGTAAATACCTGAGCATTTTTCTGAGCTGGCAAACTCTTTATATCAAGGTATTTGCAAATGAGGATTCTTCATCAGGGGCATCCGTATCTTTATGTTTCCATCTTTTTTGTCTTTCCCTTGAGGAAGAAAGAGGTCACCAAGATACCACAGGGACATCCAAATCAAATGGCCAACAGTGCTGTTGTTTAATATAGATTCTGTGTTGTACCCACCATCCTCAACCGTAAGATTGACAGGATTGTGGTAGAAGTTGAGGCACTGCTTACTGTTTTTCTTATTTCTATGTTGCCAAAATAGTGCGTCAAATTTTACAGGAAAGTTAAAAGAAAAAATTAAAGAGTCATATCTCTATCTGGTACAAATCAGCCTAGCTCCATTGTTCCTTCATTATTTCTGGCCTGAGGGACTTATGTTCTGAGGCAAGACAAAATGCACACAGAGCACACACACAAATACTTATCAGGTCAAATTAAAAGTTGTCTGACATTTTATACTGTGTTGAACCATCATTTTTAAGAAAAATTCCTAATAAATTTCTGTCGGTAATTTCCAATAAAATTTATTGTTCTGGTACCAACTATGAAAGCAAGCCCACTTCAATTTCTTCTCACCACACCAACATGAGCTAAAATTGAACCCTGGGAGATAGGGGATATCATTTTGTCACATGCTTGCGTATTGCAATGGGGGTGGGATATCAGTATGCTACTGCAATGAAAAACATAAAATTACTATCCAGCTCTTAGTTTTATTTTCCTATTTTTTCTGGGTTGTCACAGATCTATAAAGTAGCTTAACATTCTGTATTTAATTACATTCTCTATACCCTTCATATACCAGCCTCGGGGGGGGGGGGGCTGGCCAAGGCAGGGGTCGGGGGTGGGGGGTGGGGTCAGGCAGGGCAGGGGTCAGGGGGCGGGGAAGTGGGCGGAGCCTGTGGGGGTCCCTGCCATGGTCCCCTCCCTCCTCCTCCAACCCTCCCCAACCCTTTACTTACCAGCACTGGCTGGCCACGTGTTGCAGCACCAGAGCGAAGGGCCAACCAGAGACGCTCTGGCAGCCAGAGCATCTCCATGGAGGACCCAGCCTCTGGTTGCCTCAGCGCATGATCCGGGACCATGTCCTGCTACACTTTTTTAAACTTCGATTTTTTTTTAGACCCCTGGATATCCAGGGGTCTAATTTTCTCCCTGTGCTGCAAACTTGCAGCATGGGAAACATTTTTTCATTCTCGCATGTGCCTCTTGCCCCACTTCAAAGGGGTTTGAGGTGGGACAAGGGGCATGTCTGCGCTCATCTGGACACAGCCTAACAGTTTTTTAAATCCCTGCTTGTAAATATACTACAGTACATAGTATGTGACAGTCCCGCAGGAATATGTGCTATCAAGAATCTCCCTCACATAATCAACAGGGGAATTAAATTCCCTGTGTATAATGTATGATCACATATTGGCAACCTATTAATGGAATCTGTTATGACTGAATCAAACAATATATGACATAACACTCCCAGAGTATCTGAATACTTCAAAAAATCTGCTGTCTCTTATAACAGAATGGAAATACTAATAAGCAGAAAAAATAAAGCATTCAGATTAATTCTTGTAGAAAGACTAAGTTGCCTTCTTTTGCTTCTCATTTTTTTAAATAGGTTTGCAAACCTGGTCCATTTCCCTGGAGGCTAGCATATTATGCTCCTGAATCTAAAATTTCATTTAAAAAGTACTTAGAAGGTTATGTTCACATTCATGTGAACAAAATGCAGTTAATATTTTTTGTCTGAGTCCATTGACAATCTGAAACAATCTTTCCAAAGTGCAAATACCCCATTTCAGATAAATGGATGTAAACTTTAAATCCTGTTTATGATAATATCATATCAATAAGCTGATCACTGCTGTTCAAAGTGCATAAAAGAACATAGAGACTAAAAGAATCTTCTGAGTCATGAATTATCATCTCCTGATATTGCTGGCAACCATGTCATATAGCATACAGACATTCAAAGAGTTTTGGGGGAGGTTAGATCATATTAAAAATGGCTGCTTCACCCAGGTATGGACCTTACACTAGTTACTTGGATCCATATATGAACCGTACAGAAGTTCAGAACAGTTAGATTTCATAGCTATGCAAACTTTATTTCTTTAAATAAACTGTACAAACTGTACTAAATGTGCAAGTGTGCTAAATTGTGCTGGGGGGTAGCTATGGGTATACTCACATCCCTTATCTACAGGTCTTCCTGCTGGCTGGGAAGAATCCTGGAAGTGCTGTGGCATGGAAGCAAACCTTCTCATGTCTGAGCTGGATGGTTCCAAGGAGCTTAGTAGCCACATCTGTATGTTCAGATCCAGCTGCACACTGCTAGGAAGCTGGGTGGGGGAAAATAGCCCCAGCCTCCTGTTCCATCATCAAGTTCAGGTAACCTTTTGTGGCACTGCCCCCTTTGCTGATGGGGTTCAGGCACCTGGAAGCGTGGTGACATTCCCTGTCACCCTAGGCAAGGGAAGGGCTGTCTCTGCCATGGTGTTTGGCAGATATGCAGCTCAGACTTCCATTCCCTGCTTGGCATCGAGCCATGCTAGGGGAGTACAAGGCTCTGGCTGGCAAGAGAACCTGGAGAATGGGGAGGTTTCACACAGACTGACAACATTTTCCTTGACGCCATTGACCATCTGACAGCAGCCATTAGCCAGAGGAAGTTGGGGGAGGATGGGATAGAAGTAGCTAGTATCCAAGGTAACCTGAGCTAGCTAGAGGGTGATGGAAATGCCCTCTATTCTGGTGGAGGAGGTTTTGCAGCTACAGGTGCCTGTTGCCTTGCTAGTGTGCTGTTGTTGTTGCCTTGCTGACATACTCCTCCTTAGCAGTAGCCATCCTGTCCAATAAAGACTTGCATGGCTCCACAACAGACCAGATGAATGCATGGGTATGGACCCTCTCTGAGCCACTTAGCAGTCCCTGAACAAGTTCCAGGAACTGGAAGTTATGAACTGCAAAAGTCTGCTGAAGAGTTCTTAGGAGCTCCTCTAACCAGTCCTGCCAGCACTCATAGGCAGCAAGCCAGCCATCGATAATGCTGACTTGGCATGCAGGGGACTCCATGAGGTCCTCCAGCACCTGATCTTGCTGGCTCTGCCAATGACTTGTCTACAATACATCCCCTGATGTCCTCTGAGTGGAAGTGTCCATTTGTAGGACACTTGGGGCAGCATCAGCACTAGAACTTCTGAAGCTGTCACAGGCTGAAGAAAACTCTGAGAAGTAAACATAGTAGAAGCAACCTTGGATGTGTTTCCATATTTAGCAGATAATATAAGGAAGAAGCATGGTGTAGCAGGGCACTAGCGTGCCTGCTACTGATAACAGGAATATGGGCAGCTGCCACTCACCAGGGCAGCACAGGTGTGGATTGCTGGGACAACCCCAGAGGTCAGTTGACCAGAAGGGGGCAGGGCCTGGCCTTTATAAACAGCCTAGGCTGAGGCCAGGGAGCAGTTTCCCTTCTGGCTGCTGAGGAAGTAGGAGCTAGGTGGAAGCGGGCAGAGGAAAGAAGCCCGGTGGCCTGAGCAGTTTCCGTTGGGAGTAGACCAGGTGGAGGAAGCCCTGGTAGGGATTTTTGGGAGGAGAAACTTCTTGATGGTTTAGAGTTTATGTTTAGCCAGGTGGCTTAGTTCTTGAGTTCTAGCCAGTTGGCTTATGATATTGTTTTGTTGTTTGTTGTTGAGACCGGAGGACCGGGCGAGGCTGTAGGGGTAGAGGAGGCCTCAGAGGAGGTCCCCAGTAGTGTGGGGGGTTCCTGGCACCGGAGAGGGTGCTGCGTTTTGGGGTGTCCCGAACCCGGCCCCAGTGTGGGCGATTATCAGGAGGAGCCCCAGTGGGGCATAAGACCCAGGAAAGGGGTCCGGGGCCAGGTAAGGTCGAGGCTGCCTGAGCCCCAATTTACAGGAGTCACGAGCAAGGCCCCAGTGTGGGCGAGCATGAGGCACAGGCCCCAGTGGGACGTAAGACCCAAGAAGGGTCTGGGGGCCAGGTAAGGCCAAGGCCACCTGAGCCCCGATTGTGAGAAGCCCAGTGGGCGCAAGGCCCAGAGAAGGGGGTCTGGGGCCAGGTAAGGCCGAGGCCGCCTGAGCCCTGATTGCGTGAGTGCAAGCCAGACTCCAGTGCAGGCGTGGGCGCGAGCGCGTGGACAAGCCCCAGGAGGGAGCGAGCGCGTGGACAAGCCCCAGGAGGGGACAAGCCTACTGAGAAGCCCCAGGAGAGGGCAAGCACGTTGGTTGAGAAGCCCCAGGAGGGGACGAGAGCATACGGAGCAGCCCCAGGAGGGGGCGAGCACATTGAGCAGCCCCAGGAGGGGGCGAGCATGTCGAGCAGGCCCCAGGGTGGGCGACGCGAGCGCGGGAGACAGGCCCAGTGCAGGCAACAGTAGGACTTACGGATAGCCCCTAAGGCTAGAGTGCACCGGGGCAACTGGACAGTCATTAGCTAAGTTAAATCAAGGTATCGTGTCAAAGCAGATAGAAAAGGCAGCCTTCCCTAAACATGTAAAACATCAAAGATGTGGTGGGTGAGATCGGTGAGGGTGCATTGACACCGGCTTGACACGGTAGCCAGGGGGCACTAGAGGAGGTCATGGCACCTCTAGAGGTCATCCTGCCACACATAGGTTAGATGAATGAACTGTAAGGTGGATAGAAAACTAACTGTAACATTGGACTCAGAGGGTAGTAGTCAATAGCTTGATGTCTATTTGGCAGCCAGTATGAAGTGGAGTGCCCCAGGGGTTGGCCCTGGGGTCAGTTTTGTTCAATATCTTCGTCAGTGACATGGAAGATGGAATAGAGTGCACTCTCAGCAAGTTTGCAGATGACACCAAGGTGTGAGAGTAGTAGATTTGCTACAGGGTAAGGCTAGGATTCAGACATACTTAGACAAATTGGAGGATTAGACCAAAAGAAATCTCATGAGGTTCAATAAGGAGAAATGCAAAGTCTTGCAATTGGGATAGAACAATCCCATGAACTGACATAGGCTGGGGACCAACTGGCTAAGAAGCAGCTCTGCAGAAAAGGACCTAGGGTTACAGTGGACAATAGACTGAATATGAGCCAACACTGTACTCTTGTTGCAAAGAAAGCTAACAACATACTGGTCTGAACTGGCAGAGGCATTGTCAGTAGATCAAGGGAAGTCATTCTTCCCCTCTACTCAGCACTGGTGATGCCACATCTGAAGAACTGTATCCACTTTTGGGTCAGCCATTACAAAAAGAATATGGATGAATTGGACAGAGTCCAGCAGAGGTCAACAAAAATGGTTAGGCACATGACTTCTGAAGAGAGGCTGAGGGAACTGGGCTTGCTTAATGTAGAAAAGAGAAGACTGAGAGGGGATTTAATAGCATCTTTCAACTACCTGAAGGGTGGTTCCAAAAAGGATGGAGCTGGACTGTTCTCAGTGGTGGCAGAGGACAGAACAAGAAACAGTAGTCTCAAGTTGCAGTGGGGGAAGCTTAAGTTAGATATGAGGGAAATCATTCTCACTAGTGTGGTAGGCTGGCCAGTGGGCTCTGTGGCAGCCTAGATTGTTAGCTTGAGCCCAAAGGGCTCAGGATCCCATTGGTAGAGGCAGTTTTCCCTTCTTCAACAATCAGGGGAAGGTAGAAAGAAGGCAGGCCCACCCTGACCCAGGAGTGGGGGGAGAAAGAGGACCTGAAAGGGAACTAACCCCTTAAGCTTCCTTATTTGTCCACTCCCAATCTGGGGACAGAAGCTCTGGAAGGAATAAAAGGCCAGTGTGCCCAGCACATGGGCAGCTTTATGTTGAGGGACAATGGAGACAAGGGCTGTAGAAGAACTGGTTGAGCTGACCAGCAGGGGCGGAGCAGTTGCCCCAGAAGCACTCTGAAGACGCCTCTGGCAGAGAGAAGCAGCAGGTGGCCCCATCCCTGGGGCCATGGGAAAAGCACAGTGACAGTGCATGGGTTGGTGCACAGAGAGTCCGGGAGCGGATGGGACCTCAGCAGCTGCACGAGGCAGCATGGGTCTCCAACCCTGCACAAGGCAGGGGTGATTGTGCACAGGTCAGTGTGCAGGAGCAAATGGGATCCTGGCGGCTGCATGAGGCAGACTGGGTCTCCGACCCTGCATGAGGCAGGGGCAACAGTGCACAGGTTGGTGCACTGAGTGTCCAGGAGGGTTGATAGGCCCTGGTGGCTGCATCAGGCAGCTCAGGCCTTCCTGTTGCACGCAGTGACTAGACGGGTTGACCACCCCTGTGAGGGAGGACGCTGGGAGTCATGAGTTACCCAGAAAGGATATTCCCGCAGTGGAGGAGGGGCCTCCCTCACTGTGGTGGAGGATCAAGGGGAAGCCTCCTGAGGGGTGGGGATGGATCATCCTGGGCACAGAGGGTGCCTCTCTAGGGCCTGTCTTTATTACGAGTGGTGTCATGGTTATGGGCCTTTCCTAGATGAGCAATCCAGGAGGGGATAATGATGTTCTTTTAGGTAATGGGATCTTTCCCTGGGTTGCCATTTCTTCTTCAGGCATAGCTGCTGTGCCATTGATTGCAGTCTGGTTATTTATGCCACTGGGATTCTGTTTGTAATATTGCATCCTTATTGTTGTTATTTGAGAGAATTGTAAGCTGTTTATGTCGGAATCTATTTTAGTGGTTATTTTTGTATATGTGATGTAAACTTATTGTGTTCTGTTTAATTAGTGTCCTGTCACCACCAGGCATTCCTGTGTTGAGCTGATGATTAACTTGTGTTTTGTTATTGAGTTCTCCTTTGCCTGTTGAGGGGCAGAGGCTGCACACTGAATGGAAGGTCACAGGGGATTAGGCCTGTGTCTAAGATAAGGGTGAATAAGAGTTATTGTTGGTGTAAATCTATACTTGTAAATAATATATGTATGTATGTGTGTGTGTGTATGTGTGTATATATATATGTAGAGAGAGAGAGAGAGAGAGAGAGAGAGAGATAAATATTTGTATGTAAGTTTATGATTAAAAGTTTATATTATGTTGTGTCATTAAACCTGTAAATAGTTAAGTATCACTGGGTGTTCTGGTCTCAGCTTTGGTTCTGTAGATAAAGGAGGCAAGCTGGCCTGGTATTAAACCACCATGCTCCTGCAGCATTCCCACACCAACTGACATTTCTTCAATTGAAGAGGGGGTACCCTCCGCATACCGCCCAGGTACACTAGGAGGGTAGTTAAGTACTGGAACTGTTACCCAGAAAGGTTGTGGAATCTCCATCAGTGGAGGTTTTTAAGACCTAGATAGACAAGGCTTTGGCTGGTATGATCTAGTTGGGGATGGTCCTGCTTTGAGGAGGGGGTTGAACAAGATGAACTCCTGCAGTCCCTTCCAACCCTAATTTTCTATGATTCTATGTGTGTGTCAGTTCTACGTTCCCACACATACTCTGTCAGTATACAGACAACTATGCATTGCCAGAAATGCAGACCTTGAAATTGTTGCAAACATCTAGATATTATAAGGGAATATCTGAGCATCTTGCTGTCCCAGCATACTTATAGCAAAAGCCATGTTATCTGCTACTTTACCAGCTGGAAAGCTCCACTAACTGGCATCTGTAAATACAAATCTTCCTTCCAAAGGACATGGCAAAAGCAAAACCAGAAGTCCCGCTTCCAGTTTTGCCACTGCAAACGAAGTTCTTCTTCACTTCTTCCTTGCGGACCATGGCCTGGGGCAAAGCAGCCTGTGTGGGGCCCCCCTTTCTGTCCCCTGGCACACTGACACCAGGGAGTGTACTAGATGGTGTATATTTGTTTAACCAGCATCCCCCATTCCTGGGGGGATGCCGGATAATACAACAGTTAACAGAAAGATAAATGAGATAAGCAGACAATACAGTATTAAAGAGCTAATAGTAAATAACAGATAATAACAACAGATAGATCAATTCTGTCACAGGACAACTGGGCATTGTGAGGGTATTAGCTACTGGCCTGTGTGATTCCAGCGAAGTCAGGTGTCCCTGATCTACATTGTCAGAGGGATTACCAGGGAAGGTCCCTTGATCAGGATCTGATTCTCACTCACACCAGGAATCCAGGGTCCAGGCGTGGAACAGAAATGACCATTCTGTTCCCTCCTTCTTGTTGGTTACCTGATGCATGTGCTTTTTATACCTAGTCTTATGCAAATCTGTTGGCCTTAGAGCCACTCACAATGCTGCCCTATAGCAGTTACCCTATGGGATTGAAAGGTGTTAAAAATGATCATAAAAGGTTACTACCTAGACTTGGGTTTATCCAAGAAGCAAATTACAATGCAGCACCTTTAGGTTTGAAATTGACATTGCTCTGCCTAAGCCCCAACCCCTTTTAGGTTTCATTTGAATATGCTTTCTTGGGAATGTGCTTTCCTGGAATGTGTTGGGTGTGCCAGGCAGTTGGATCCAGTTTTTTATCGTCAAAGCTGAACCCGGAGCAGAAACCGTTAGGTCAGCTACTCTCACATCTACAGCTTTGCCTATGGGGACCAGTCAGTTCCACAAACAGTTAATTTTATCGTTTTGGTTAAATTTATAACAGACAACTTACATTTGCAGTTTACAAACTTATAAGCTTTATATTAACTAGTATTACCTGTTTAGGCAAAATAAAAAATGCCTCTAAGAAGCACATATTTATTGCTTATTAATCCCTCTGGTTCTGGTTGTCACAGAGGTCCAAGAAGGGTATTTTCTGCTTTAGTTCAGTTCAGTTTACATGGCTAGATGGTTCAGTGTTTGCACCAGACCACTCAGGCAAATGTGGGAGGCCTTTGAGAACCTTGAGGCTTTGAATGGGTACTCAGAGTGATAGCATGTGGGCAAGGGTCACCCTACCTCCCACCAGGGCAGGTGGGCATGGGTACCTGTGTATGTGTGAAATGAACTTAAAATGCCTACAATGCCTTCCACCTACCCTGGGAAGTAGTTTGGGCAGGTGGATAAACCTTGGAGTGGGGGCAGAGGCTGGGAGCAGCACATCCCAGAATGCTGGAGGACAGTAAATTGTTTGTATTATATCCATGGAGCTAGCCAGCACATCCCAGAATGCGGGAGGACAGTAAATTGTTTGTATTATATCCATGGAGCTAGCCAGCAGTAGCTGAATAATACATGTTACTTAATACAATCTGGAGAAAAGTTGTAAATGTACTACAATATGATTACACATAGTATGTGTTTTACTGCTTTGAACATATGGATTCTCGCATTTTAAGTTCATTTAACACAAACTAAGTGTCCTGTGCAACATGCCCTTAACTCCACTTTCTTGAACACAGGTAACCAGAACTGGTCAATGTTACAGTTATGGTCTTACCAGGGCTTTGTACAAAGATATAAATACTTCTCTATGTCTCTTGGAAATACTTCAATTGATACATCCTAGAATATACATTTCACAACCATATCAGAATGGCAGTTCAATCATTTTATGATAATTAGTAAACTCTTCCTTCTCAGTCATTTCTAACTGTTCCAACTTATAGCAAAATTTCATTTTATTATTCCCTAAATTCATTACTTTTCATTTTCTACTACTGGATTTCTTCCCTTTTCTATATAACTCTAAACATTATGGTCATCTGAGTTTTCTTGTAGGCCACTCCCATCCCCTTCTGTTCTGACACTGCCTCTTAATTTTGTATCAGCAGCAAATTTTATCAGGGCACTTCTACTTTTTTTTTGCTGAGTTCATTAATGAAAAAAAGTAATCAGTCCCAAGACTGATCTTTGAGGAATTCCACTAGTAACCTCCTACAATCTGATACTTCCCAAAGTTTTTGTGTCCATTTCAAACAGTTCTTTGTGTACCTGATAAACTAGAAAAAATGGTGAAGACATAATAAATAATTTTCTATATGTCACTGTATCATATTACTTACAGAAATCCAGATAAATAACACCTACTCTGTTTCCTTTATCCAGAAAATCCATTTTCTTATCAAATAAAGCTAATAGATTACACAATCTAGGTTTGATAAACCCATATTGCATTTTATCTCACTTCCATTTACCTCCAGTTTTTAAATCGTTCTTTCCTGTGATTTGGCAGGAAATGGCCTGAAGCCATGAGGGAAAGGAAAAGTAGGCCAAAAAGTTTTAAAAGTTAAAAAAAAAACCCCCAAAACCTTACCTGGAGCACAGAGGAGAAAGGCAGCAGAGACCCAGAAACACTGTGCAAGTGTCATGTATTTCCAGGGGCAGCCTAGTCAGGTTGTTTGATTCCCTACTTTGGCAGGGAGTTTAAAAGCCCAACTTAGAGTGGAGCTGGTAAATACCTCCTGCTGTAGGGGCTATGGGCCTAGGCATGCCAGATGCCTGCCCCCCATAGGTGACTAGTAGGGAGTGCATGGAGGTGCACATGCCTCCCCCAACGGGGCCGCTGCTGTTGCCAGTTTCTGAGGGTGCCCCCCAGATTCAGGAGGCACCAGTCACTCATGCTGTCCCCAAAGCTGAGCATGGAGTGCAGGGTTCCTCTGCCGGAGAGGCTTTACCTCACCTAGCATAGCTCTCCCAAGCCCAAGTTTGTTTTGCTGTCACATGGGACTAGAAGGGAATTTCCCCCTCCCCTTCTCTGCATGGTGGGGCAGAGTGGGGCTCGGGAGTGATGAGCTTTACTGAAAAAGTTTTTGTTTAATAAGTCATAAGCTTTACTTTCTTAAAACAGCTGAAGAACAGCCTTTGTGCTGCTTTTCAATAATAATCAGCCCCATAGCAGGCTCCTTCAGCCAATCAGAGGCATGGGAGAGTCCATCCTGAAAATCACCTGAAACTGACTCTGGCAAATCTCCAGGGAGCCCACTTTTCCCCTGACTGGAGCCTGAATTACAGTAATTCCTAATTATATCTATACCTGTGTTGTAGTAAAAATGGCTATTCTGCTATGTTTCTGTTATTCTTATACTAGCCAGTTTTACATTCTGTATCCCTAGCTCAAAATCTTCCCTTTTGTTGCTCAGGATCTGGGCATTATACTGTATTTACTCGAATGGAAGATGACCCTGATTATAAGACAACTCCCTTCCTTCCCCCCGCCCCCCCCCCCCAAATAATTAGATTCTATATAGGAAAAATTTATAAATTTGTTATAATTTTCCAGGTACAGAATCTAATTATTGAAGGTTTGCCTTGTCCCATCCCACTGCTATAGCTATATGTGGTCCTTTTGCTCTCTGCTTTCCCCCAGCTTTTTCCCCAGGCAGCCTTTTCCCTCTCTCCTCACTATCAGGCCCTACTCTTTCTAAGCACATGGAAGTAAGGAGAAAATTTCAAATAATCTTGTTATTAAACATAGCTGTAGCAATTTGTATTTAATACCTCCATTTAATACCTGTGAACTTAGTTCATCCAGAATTGATGCATGTTACCTTTTTTGAAACTGCTACAAGTTTTAACACAGGTATTTACCAACAAGCAAGTATCCTCCCTCCCAGACCCATTGGTCTGGGGCTTCAGATACTCCCCAGGTCCAGGCAGGCATCCTACTGCAAGTCCCAGGCCCAGAAGCCTTGGGGTTCAGATGCCCCATGCCCTCTGGATCCTAGCCAAAAGGCTGATACCATGGTATCTCCCCTGCCAGGTGAACACTTTCTCTTTTTCTTTAAGAACATTTTTTCATGTTCCAAGTCAAATCAACCAAATCAATTCCAAATCCATTAGTCATTCAAGAGCATATGTAGCTTCCAAATCATTTGGTGGGCATCCTACCTGCAGGCCCAGGCCTGGAGGCTTGGACTTCCAATGCCTTCAAGCTTCATTTTCCCTCAGCTACATGGCTGCAGGAGCAAGCTAGGGAAGAGTCTCCCATTTCCATAAAGTGGATTTAAAGCCAAGATCTTTCCACTAGAAGAGAAAGTGGGAGGTACCTTGGTCAAGGTACTACCCCAAACAAGAAAGTGGTTGTCCCCTGCAAGTAGGAAAACTGCCTGATTGGTCATGGTATTTCTCCTGCTCTGTGAATTTTTTTTTAAAGAAAATGTTCATGTTCCAAGCCAAATCAGCTAAATGAAGTCCAAATCCATGAGTCAGTCCAGAACCATACGTGGCCCTACAACCAGCAAACATCCTCCATCCCCACCAGGGGCTACAGATATTTCCAAAGTTTTTTGACGGGCATCCTACATGCAGGCCCAAGCCCAAAGGTTTGGGGTTCAGATGCCCCCAACTTTCACCTGCCCTCAGCCATATGGCCACAGGAACAAGCTAGGGTGGAGACTTCATTTCCATAAAATAGGCATTAAGCCCCAACACCTTGGCAGGTACTAAACTACATCAGAAGAACAGCTATCCCTGGGAGAGGTTAAGGAAAACTGCCTTCTTGGACTCAGATTTTTTTTTTTTTGGAAAAACATGTATTTATATATATATGAGGTTATATATATCTACATTCTGAGTATCACTCTTCAAAGAAAAAACATAACCCATTACAAAAACCCTACCTGTGCACCCATACAAAGGCCTGCTGGCCACCGGACCCATTATAATATCCACCCTGCATGTTACACACACACAAACAAACTCTGGTCTCTCAGACCAGTCAACCCCTTCCTTTCATCTCCACCCTGCCTGTGGGATCACTGACTCAGTTCACCTGTCATCCATGTCACTTGCTCCAGCTCCCGCTGGGGGATCTGCTGCTGTTGTCACTGTCCTTGATTCCGTTTGTCTCTTCCTCTTCCCTTCCCCGTGACGGGGCAGTTGAAAGATCCTGTGCCAGGTGTCTTTGGCCACGTCCTCTCCATCCTCCACTATTGATTTCTGATAGTAGGTGTGGAGTTTGCTTAGAGGCATTTTGACAAACCTATCACCTCTATGTCTGTGTGCCTATACAACAGGAGGGTCCTGGCTTTCCACAGGGTGCTCCTGGCACAGGATGCAAACTGGTCAAAATGGACTGATGGGTTCCCCTGGTATTTGGCAAGGTGCCTGTACAGCGCCATTTCTCTGGTTAGCCAGTTGATACCAGTCACCGCTTCACAGACCTGCTTCACCCTTTTCTATACCTCTTTGGCACAGATGTAGAGCCAGAGGAGATGGTCAATCATCTCAGTGGCTCCATGGCAGTTGGGCCATGGGCAGCTAGGTCTCCCCAGCTGATCCTTGGACCTAGATCTAAGCCAAAAGGTTCATGATTTATACATAGCTCACTGGACTGGGCACCACCAGAGTCAAGAGCATTTCATATCATGATGAAATGCAACATTACATACCCAGAATCTCTCTGTCACGCCCTCGTTCAGCCTGGTTCATATGATTAGTGTGGCCCTGCCCTCCAGCCCTAACTCAGCACTACTCAGTATGCATGCATACTCCAGGTCCCCCCTACAAAAAGTCCATGTGCTAATTAGACCCCACTCATGACTGGAACTCCATGTTTGTGTCATGGGGTGCTCCAAAAATTTATGTGCAAATGAGGTGCAGGGCAACCTGGCCTGGCTAGGTTGGGGGCCACACTAATCATATGCACCAGGCTGAGAGAGGAGTGACAGAGAAAGCAATGTTGTGATTCACCATGATTTGAAAAAGAGTCAGTAGTGAGGGGGACTGTGCTTAACGAGCACTACTTTATTCAGATGGGCTGAACTAATGTTCCATACACTCCCCCTGGTGGTGACATGCTCCAGAACCCTGACCAGAGAAGTGGTTTTCTATGGGCACTTGATCAAACAGGAAAGGGCTCCAACAGCCTGCTTTGACCACTTCATTTTCTGCTTCCAGTATGCCTCGTGGAAGACTTGCTCACAAACAGGCACTCAGGTTCCACAGTTGAGGACTCTATTAAAATGGGGCTGAGTGAAGTGTACTGGTACTACAGGAAGACAGAAGGAGGCGATAGGAAAGAGATGGTGGGCCTCATATGGAAAAGATGGGACTGGCATAAATTTTCAGAGGCAAAGCCTCCAAAGAGAACAACAAGGAAGACAACAGTAAGGACAGCAACTATGATGACAACAGATACGGCAACGATGTGTGAAAGCACTGGAATGGTGATGGGTGTGTGGGCGCGTGGGTATGTGGTGCAAACTTTGTAACAGAACTAAAATAGTTTAACTTCTAAAGTGTGATTTTGGTTTGTCAAGTGAACCACAATGGTTATATGCCTGGTTGTTAGAGGTACAGTTATAGATTTTTATATAGAGAAAAAGAAATATAAAAATATATTAGATTTTTATAATTATATAAAATTATATAGATGTTTAATATAGAGAGAAATAAATATTTGGGGGGGAAAACAAACTTTGACTATAAGCTGATGGGCAAAGTTTCTCCAGTGAGGGAGAAAGCTGAATGCCACCATTCTGAACCTCAACTTGGAGAAGGCCTATGACTGAGTGTCCCACCAGTTCCTATTTGAGACACTGAAGAAGATTCCGACCTTCATTGTCTGGATAAAGACACAGTACAGCAATGTGAGCCACAGGGTGCTGGTAAACATGTTCCTGACAGCCCTGATTATGATGGAGTCAGCTAGCAGGGCTGCCCTCCTATCCCAATCCTGTTTATCTGAAATCCAGAAGCTCAGGTGGGATCCTGGAATCAGCAGAGTAGAGATTTCCAGGAGCAACCAGGAAGAAATGAGGGTCCTGGCCTACATACATGATTTGAACTTCATATGTAGGGACAAGTAGACTTGTAACAGGCTGCAACTGTACCCAGCCAAGTTTACTTGTTAGCAACCATAACAGGCTGTAGTTCCACTGAGCTGAGTTTGTTAGCAACCTCAGCCAAGAAGGTGTACCCCCAACTCCAGACTTTCCTGCCATGACTTGATGTTAAAAGGTAGAATTTTTTTGACAGGAGCCCTCCCATCCTGCTGGGTTGGTAGTTCTGGTTAGCCTTGTCTACTCTTGCATATGTGATGATGCCTGCCATCCGAGCACAACCTTGCCATCTTTACAACATCAGGTCCATCTATCCTTCCCCTTTTGTACGATAGCCAAAAGAGCAGCCCTGTCTCCCCTGCAAATGGACACTGTCCTAAGCAAGGCCAATGGGGACTATTGGGAGCTCCTCCCCCTACACTGCCTCCACAAACCTCTAAGTCTTTAAATCAGTCACAGGGGTCCCGGTTCGGGCTGGGAGCACTTCACAATGTACCTAATCTCCTGGCTCAGGTTGGAGTGCATTCCTAAGCAATAAGTCCTGGGCTTCCTGCTTGGGATCCCTAAAAGTCTATCTTGAATAAACAAACAAACCGCTTCAATAAATAAACAAACAAAAATGCGGGCAGATGTGGGAGTTCCTTCCCCTCACCAATTTCCAGTACTCATTCTTCAGCCTCTCATCCAGTTGCCTTCACTCTCCTGTCCCATCCCTCTCTTACGACTGTCTCCATGGTACTCCAGCTGGTCAGGGTTAGGACAAATGAGAGGACTGTGGAGCTGGAAATGACAGTGGATGGACCCACTCCTCGCTCCAGAAGGGACTGGCTTTGCTCCAGGCTGGCTCAGGCTGTGCTCCAGCAAAGCTGGTGGAGACTGCAGCAGTCCCCTCCCCTTGCTTCAGAGGGGGAAAGGTTCTGCTCTGTACCAGCTTGGGCAGTGAACCAGCAAGGTTGGCAGGCTCTAGGACTCTCTCCAGTAAGAGGGAGGTGTGAGCAGACTTCCTACCCTCTTCCTCTCTCCCTGCTACATGGTCAGTTAAAAGATCATTACAAAAGTATATGAAGCAGCAGAGGGGACCAAAGTCAAACAGAGACTGGGACTGTGGCACATATGCTGCCTGTCAATGCGGAGCACATGGCACTTATGAGGTCAGTGTTACTACCAGTGCTTCTGTACACCATACTGGTCTTTCCCCACTCAGAGCAAGTCATCCATAGAATCCAGCGTGTCATGGGTGTCTTCTTTTGGGGCTCCAGATGAGTGAGAGTTGTGTGGACCACATTATATAAGACTAAACAGACTGGGGGCAGAGGAATGTTATGCTTCCTGCTGTTCCTCTGGGCCAAATACATGAGCCAGATCTTCAAATTGGGGCAGAATCCAAAACAGCCTGTTTGCCTGGCACCTGCTGCGATACTGGAAAGTGTACATACCATCCAACACAATCCCATGGATCATGGAGCCACCATCATTCTACAAGATCCTGAAATGCTTCTGGAATAAATACAATCTGCACAACAAGACCTCAGTGACCCTGATGAACCAGTGTAAGATGCAGAAAATGGTAAGGGCAAGAGACAGTTTGGCAACCATGGACTTTCTAACCGGCAACAGCTGCCAGGCTATATGGGAATGAATCTTCCACAAGGACCTGCAGAAGGAGCACAGGGATTTGAACTGGCAGGTAGCTGAAGGGGCACTCCCCATGAGGGTAAGAAAAAAACAGGAAGGGATAGAGAGGTCCACCAAATTGCCTCAGACAGACCTGCCAGTGGAAAATGGAAACAATTGACCACTTCCTCTGATTCTGCCCATATGCCAGGGAGATATGAAGAAGAGTAATTGTATTTTCCTTATGGTGACAGGGGTCAAGATCCTAACCAGAGATTTGGTGCTGTTCAGTCATTTGACCAAACACAAGGGACCCCAAGGGCCCACTTCAGCCAGTTCAACTCCTACTTCAGGAACACCCTGTGGAACACCTGAAATTTGCTCATGAACAGACACATGAACCTCTCTGCCAAGGACTGCACCAAAATGCAAGGGTACTACAGAGAGTCGGTTGAAAATGATGGGGAGGAGACAGCAAAGATCATGTGAAAGGGAAAGGGTGGCACAGATTTTTCAGAGGCAGAACTACACTAGAGATAATAACAACAGAGATGATGACAGTAATGATGTGACTACATAGACAAATGAAAGGACTGGGGAATCAGGTGGAGAATTGGGGAGCGGGAGAAGGAGAGAAGGGGAGCTCTGAGGCGGTCCTTTGGCAGATTGTGATGGTTAAAGGTGATAGTGATGGGCATGCAGATGCGTGGGTGCACTGGCATGGTTATTGTAATAGGAATGAGAATAGTGTAATTGTAAAGGTGTGATTTGGACTATTAAGTGAACCATATTGGTTACAAGACAGATTGGAAGAGATAGATAGATAGATAGATAGATAGATGTGTGTATAGAAATAAACAGTTTTGCAAAAAACATAGGTTCCCATCAGCATGTGTAGCTGGCATAGGACAGCGGACATAGGACAGAACCCAGACTGGCTAGAGCAGGTACTGTACTACATATGGTGCCAGCTAGATTGTGCCACACATGGCACCCACTCTAGAAACTATGCTGCACATAGATCTGCTTCAGCCAGTCCAGGACCCATGCTGCACATCATGCTCACAGGCACTGTCCCAGAGACACTGGGATGGGCACTGGTAATATGCAGGGAGTACATGCAGGTGCATGTGCATCCCCTGAGCATGGCGGTCCACCCCCTAAGAAAAGGAGTTTTGGCGATGCTTGTGGGTGGTTGCCGCTTGCCACCCCCGCTGCCGACACTGCCGGCAGTGTCTATGAGCAGTCAGTGATTAGTTTTACCTTTCCTTTGCTTTATCCTCATGGTTATATACTTTCACGGCTCATCCTCCTCATCAAATTATTTGTCTTCTAGGTCCTCTTGTTCAGCAGGCTTCAGCAGACTTCTGCAGATCTTGACTTGCCCACTCAGCCTCATCTCTCTTCTCCTTTAATTCTTGTCTGAGCTCCACCATTTTCCCCAGCTGCAGTTCTCGTCCTCAGGTCTTCTTTCCCACAAGTTCTCTCTAGTGACTTTTCATGTATAAAAAACTTCCATCAAGTAACCACTCCAAGGAGTGCATACTCCCAGCAGCATCAGTCATCTTCATAATATCTATAATCTTTACTATTACACCCGCTGCTGCCTCTGTCACCATTCTTCCTTGTTCCTACTGCTAAAGAACTTCTGTCCCTACAACTCTAAACTCCCTCTATAAATTCCCTGTCTTACCACTGTGTTCACATTCTTCTTGGGAATTGTGCTCTGAAAGTAACTGTCTGCTTGGGTTTTAAGGCTTTGCTTAGATCACCCCTACCCACTCATTTAAGCACCATAGTTAACTGAAGAAAAGGAAGGATCAGATTATGAAGATATTCACTGATGGACTGTAGATGGAGTGCAGAGCAGGGCCAAAGGCAAAAATCACTGCTGATTTTTTTACCCATCTAAACCTTGCCTACATTGTTTCTAGACAGACATTACCACTGGCTAAACAGGTTCCTTTTCTTTAGAACTCCAGTGCTTTGCTTTTAAACATAAAATGTGCATAGTGGCAGGGAATTATCACAATAAAAATTGTTATGGAAAAGGAACTGAGATTAAAAGGCTGAGATTAGTGACAGGGGTACAGTATTTGCTTTGCCAATGACTAGACTTTTTTTTAAGACACTTGTTCCTACATGACTGAAAAGGATTTTTTGTGAGTTTTTCTGCAGAAAAAATATTAATTCTTCTTGTTCTAGTTTATGTGCTATTTTGCAACATTTCCTGAAATTAATTTTTAACATAAGTTTTAATTAAATACTATTTCCTGAAATGAGCAAGGTTTCTTTAGTGTATTAATAGCACTGCAGCAACTCTTTAATCCTCTCCTACCCCCATCACCACTTTTCTCTAACCAGCTTCAATATTACCAAGGACCTTTCAATCAACTTGATATATATTCAAAACAGCTAACTAAAATTAATACATTCTGAATTTTCTCCTGCCATTTGTTGAATATTTATTAACTCCCACAGCCCCTTGAAACGTACAGACCTGATATAATGAAAAGGAAAAGTCTTTTCTCTCCTTTCATAAGCAAATTTCCTGGTAAATTGTGACAGAAAATATTCTCTCTTCGCTAATGAATCTATCTCACGGTGTACATGGCTGGGGCTTAAGCAATAAATGATATTTTAATGTTGCAGCTCAGAACTAAAAAATACTTTAATGAATTTTTAGCTCCCTGGGTTCTGGAACTGGCCATCTGAAGTTGCATAGGACTTGTGTTACAAAGATTGCAACTGTTCGGATCCCCTGATTTAAATGGAACAAAACATATTTATTACAATACTTTATAACAAGCCCATAGACAGAAACACATTTTTACTGCCAAGTAGTCATAACCTAACGCATGTAATTAGCAGCTTGCCATCAACTGGCTTGAAAGATATTACTGTAGCGCATGTAAATGGTTGGATTTTTTTCAGGATAAAGTGCTGAAAATGAAACAAAAATTACCAAAGAGAAACCGAAAATGTATTTTCCAGCAAAAGGCTGAAACTTCTTAGAGAAATTTTTCAAGCGTGACTGATTCCCATAGATTATTTGTTTCTACAAATAATCTTTATGAAATTCACAAATGGAAAGCATTGTGATATTTTTTACTGTTTTACCCTGATAATATAATCCCTCATTAATGTTTAACTACCTCCATCTCACAAAGAACATCTATGATTGTTTTTTCCTTTAACTTACATGACTGAAACTCAGTTGAAGCCCATGGAGTTGCCAGCATAACTTGGAAAATTTGCTTTAGAGGAAAACCGTATTTGTTGCTTCAAAACCAGCACCATCTATTATAATAGTGAATTACGTGGCCTGAGCCCAGCACTGGGAATCAAGACCTTCTAAGTTCTAATCATAACCCTGACCCTGGGGCTTTCAGTGACCTTTGACAAATTATAGGCTAATCCTTTTGTCTCGCTTCCTCCATCTGTAAAATGAGAACAATAAGATCCGTGTCGCAAGGCTGTTGTAGGAATTCATTAGTTAATATTTACATAATGCTTAGAAGATGAATGTACTAAGCATTGTAAACATTTAGTATTTTATTTAGACTTTTTTAAATTCTGGATTCTGATTTGCAAATGCTGCCTGCAGTAACTTTGCATTATGTCTGCTAAATCTGGCAATAGTTAAAAAGCAAAGGAAAAATAAACAGAAATAAAAATAGGCAACAAATTACTGCCCAGATGCTCCATGTTTGGAAAACTCCATGTGGCTGTTACAACCCTCCCCAGTAAAATTTATACAACTAAGCTTTTATTTGATAAAAAAGATATAATAAAGCAACCTGGCACCCGATTTTACACTGGTATGGCTGAGTAAAATATTGCCCTACTAAAAGTAAACACTAATCATTATTAAAACAATTACTACTGCTGCTGCTGTTACCAAAAACACTTTTTGGCATATGGCAAGATGTATAAGGCCATTAAAACATTATTAGTGGTATTAATATTCTTATTGATAATTATAGCACCCCAGACTTGCAGTGTTTGCAAAATTTAAGTTGAAGCCAATATGACTGTATGAAAGGCTAAAAGCCCCTTTTAGAATGACAACCATTCCCTGCCCCAGAGAGTTTACAGTCTAAAAAAGAAAACAAGGTAAAACAGGATAGTAGTTCACTTGGCCTAAAGCAGTGAGTATGGCAACAAGGAGCTTGTATTAGAGAGAATGTTCTGGTGTTAAGAATCAATATGATATAAGGCAAGGAGCTGAGAGTGAAAAGAAGAGACAAGTAATGTGTCAATTCCTAATCTCCCATAAAGACAAGGAAAATGGTTTTGCGTGGAGGCAGATAGGGTTCAGAGGCTGGAAGTAGGTCAGCGAGTAGTAGGTTTTGGAAGTTTCTGCAGCTTGCCAGCTTAATTATAACTAATCCAGCTCCCTCCTCTGTAGGCCCACTGTTCAGGCTTGCCCTCAGCCCTCCCCATATTTCAAGATGCTACAGAAAACCCAATTTGTAGTTCAACTGTAAAATGCAAGGGAGGCTGCAGAGTTTATTTGCATGGCTTCTCAGCCTTACACCTATAGGGGAAGTGTGGGGTCGCCACTGCACTTTTAACAGGAAGGAACCAGAAAGATCTGGCTCTCATTCAGTGTAAGGATCCCGTAGAAGTAAGTGTTTAAAGCTATTAATTTCCAAGGAATGGACTATTTATATAACTGATTTTACATTTGCTATAACAAATGCAAAACCAGTTGGCTGAGAGGGATTCTATCCTGCTGTCTTAGGGCCAACTTGAGCCAGGCCCGGCACCAGATCCCTGCTATGAAATGGGGCAAGCATTGAAGCTGAGAATTGGAGATGAATTAAAAAATAAAAGAAAGGACTCAAACAGAGCCCTGGGCCCCTGATCAGTTGAGAGAGCTCAAATGCAGGACAGTTGGCAATGCTGGATCAGAAGTAAGGAGCTGAAAGCCAAAAACAAAATCCAGACCTCTGGCAGTACCCATGCCACCTGTTTGTATTTGCTGGACAGGATTTATCCTGGGATGCTACTACTGAGATGTAACTTCTCTGCAGGCAACACAGAGGGCAACAAAAGTACCAGTTTCAGTAGTTGGAATAGACTAGTTAGAATAGACCAAAATATCTTCCTAATAAAACACTCGGGAGTAGATGAGAAGGACACTTCATGGATAAACCAGTCTGATGGTCCTGGGATCAAAGGACTTTACCCCATCTTTCTAGTGACCTATCACATTTATTATAAAGAATATTAATTACAGGCATACCTTGTTTTATTGCACTTCGCTTTATTGCGCTTCACAGATATTGCGGTTTTTTACAAATTGAAGGTTTGTGGCAACCCTGCCTCAAGCAAGTCTATCAGCGCCATTTTTCCAACAGCATTTGCTCACTTCTCATTTTTTAGCAATAAAGTATTTTTTAATTAAGGTATATACATTGGTTTTTTAGACATAATGCTATTGTACACTTAATAGACTACAGTATAGTGTAAACATAACTTTTATATGCACTGGGAAACCAAAAAATTCGTGTGACTCACTTTATTGCAATATTCGCTTTATTGCGGTGGTCTGGAACCGAACCCACAATATCTCCGAGGTATGCCTGTATTATGAGATACAATTGTTTGCTTTGAAGGCAACCATTTTGGGCAGGAATGGGGGGAAGTAGAAATGTCAATATCATTAATGTCCAGAGTGCTTGTGGGTGCAAATCTACCTTTTTCATTAAAAAAGACAGACATAGGTTCCGAATGATTCTACTGAAGGGTAACAATAAGGGTTTCTAGAAGTATGTCAGTAACAAGAGGAAAATCAGGGAAAGTGTGGGTCCCTGACTGAATGAAGGAGGCAACCTAGGATGCAGAAAAGGTTGAAGTGCTCAGTGTTTTTTTCACCTCAGTGTTCATAGGCAAGGTCAGCTCCCAGACTACTGCACCTGGAAACACAGTTTGGGGAAGAGGTGAGCAGCCAACAGTGGTGAAAGAACAGATTAGGGACTATTTAGAAAAGCTGGACATATACAAGTCCATGGGGCCGATGGGATGCACCCAAGGGTGCTGAGGGAGTTGGTTGATGTAATTGCAGAGTCACTTGCCATCATCTTTGAAAACTCATGGCTATCAGGAGATGTCCCAGATGATTGGAAAAGGGTAAACATAGTGCTCATATTTAAGAAAGGGGAAGAGGGGAGATTCTAGGGAACTACAGACTAGTCAGCCTCACCTCAGTTCCTGGAAAAATCATGGAGCAGGTCCTCAAGGAATCCATTTCTAAGCATTTGGAGAAGAAGGTCATTAGGAACAGTCGGCATGGATTCACCAAGGGCAACTCATGTCCGACCAACTTGATTGCCTTCTATGATGAGATGACTGGCACTGTGGATGTGGAGAGACTAGTGGATATGGTATACCTTGATTTTAGCAACGCTTTTGATATGGTCCCCAACAACATTCTTGCAGGCAAGCGAAGGAAGTACAGGCTGTAAGGTGGCTAGAAAACTGGCTGGAGCATAAGGCTCAGAGGGTAGTAATCAATGACTCAATACCTAGTTGGCAGCCAGTATCAAGTGGAGTGCCCCAGGGGTTGGTTCTGGGGTCAGTTTTGTTCAATACCTTCTTCAACAATCTGGAAGATGGCATAGAGTGCACCCTCAGCAAGTTTGCAGATGACACCAAGTTGTGGGGAGCAGTAGATACACTGGAGGGTAGGGCTAGGATTCAGAGAGACCTAGACAAATTGGAGGATTGAGCCAAAAGGAAACTCATGAGATTCATCAAGGACAAAGATGTAGAACAGAAGAATCCCATGCACCGGTACAGGATGGAGGCTGACTGGCTGGGCAGCAGTTCTGCAGAAAATGACTTTGGGGTTACGGTGGACAATAAACTGAATATGAGACAGTGGTGTGTCCTTGTTGCCAGGAAGGCTAAGAGAATACTGGGCTGCACTGGTAGGAGTGTTTCCAGAGGGGCAAAGGAAGTGATTATTCCCCTTTATTCTGCACTGGTGAGGTCACATCTGGAGTACTGTGATCAGTTTTGGGGCCCCCACTCTAGAAAGGATGTGGACAAATTGGAGAGAGTCCAGCAGGGGGCAATGAAAATGGTGAGGGTGCTGGAGCAAATGATTTATGAGGAGAGTCTGAGGGAACTTGGCTTACTTAATCTAGAGACGAGAAGACTGAAAAGAGATTTAATAACAGCCTTCAACTACCTGAAGCAGGGTTTGAAAGATGATGTAGCTAGACTGTTCTCAGTGATAGCAGATGACAAAAAAGGAAGCAACGGTCTCAATTTTCAGCAAGGGAAGTTTAGGTTACATACTAGTAAGAATTTTGTCACTAGAAAGGTAGTAAAACACTGGAACAGGTTATACACAAAGGTTGTGCACTCGCCATCTTTGGAGGTTTTTAAGACCTGGCTAGACAAAGCCTTGGCTGCAATGACCTAGTTGGGGATGGTTCTGCTTTGAGCAGGGGCTTGAACTAGATGACCTCTTGAGATCCTTTTCAACCCTGATTTTCTATGATTTTCTATCATTCTAATATCATGACATTTTCCAAACTATCCTATAATAATGCTGGTATACCTGTGCTCTGGATAGACCAAGCAGCGAAGCCCAATGAAGATATACCCCTTTTTATCCTTGAACACAAGGGTGTGGTGAAACAGACAAAGAATAGGAATATGAATTCCATATTGCTCTAACACAGTTTGGGAATCCCATAAAGGAAAATTCATCAATAGCTTCCTGGCAAGTGTTTATAATCCATGCCAACAGTATGCTCTTAATAGCAGCATGCACTTCATTCACAACAGCCCCAACAGTCTACTCCAGGGGTACGTAACTTCCATTATGGGTGCCAGAGGTTGGCACATGAAGGCATTTTGCTTGGCATGCACCCCTCAGGGTGGGCAGCGGGGAAGGGGCCAGGATTGGGCCCCTCCTGGCTCCCCCACCATCTGCCCTTGCCACACTAACATCTTACAAGTCAAGGTTGTGGGTGTTTTTCTCACTCTGCCCAAAAACATTGCCAACCCCTGGTCTACACATACCAAGTGGATTAGCTTCTGAACTCTTGTGGTGGTGGTAGCAGTGGCTGCTGCTGTCAGTATTATTGCCAACCCTACTGCAAAAGCTGCTTGGCATCAGGAATCAGAGCAGCAAAAAGGCTGACTAGACCCAGCTGGCCCTGACTACTTATGTGGGCTCAGCTGTCAATGGTCTGACCTTTCCAGCTGGCCCAGTTATCTGCGTGGATGTGTCTGCCTTATAAGGAGCAGTCCTTTTGGTACCCAAAAGGCTGCTCAACAGGAGTGATACCTCTCTGCCAAGTCCCCAGTTCTTGCCTATTGACTCTTTTCACCTGATTCAAATCCAAATCTTTGTTCCCTAACCATCAGCTCCTGGCTTGTGTGCTGGTCCCTTACAGACTTCTGCCAGCTGAGCCAGCTTCTCTTGATCTTCTGACTTCTGATTCTAGTTTGGACCCTTGCTTCCTGACCTTGCCTGCTTAGGCCTGCCACACCTTCAAAATCTTTTCTTGACCTCCTGACTCCCAGGCTCCTGATTCTCTGCTGTTAAGCCTGGACTGCCCAAGCCCTGATCATACCACAATGTTTGTTAGTGCAGCTGCTGCCTTGAAGCCACCTGGCAGCAAAATGTCTAGCACATGTCCATAAACATCCAACATCACAGCACAGAGCACTATTTCATTCAGTCAGCCAGTAACAGTTTGCAAATGGTGCCAGCTAATTTAAGGGGGATTGATCATAGGACAATGGAAGAGCAAGTCCAAACATTTTGCAATTGATGTGACCTCCCAGCGTCCAGAATTTCAGTTGCTTCTGGCTGGGCTTCCATTATGTATCTGCAATAATTAGTGTACCCCACATCAATGCACAAAATGCTCCTCACATGGTTGAGTCCCTTGTCTCACTGAAAGTTAGTGTCTATGTTGACCCCCAGGCAAACCCAGGACTGCCACCACGAAACAAGCACTTAGTCTCTCTCCACTTAAGCCCAAACCCAAACCCAGCAATTAGGATTAGTTAGTTTACAGGGGTCCTGAGCACATACTTCATCATAGTTTTAGGGCTCTCTGTTTTGGGAGAGCCCAAGAACAGCACAAAGATATGTATTCAGTAACCTTTCTCTATCACTTGCTCCCAGCAGAGTAGGAGAAGGCAGGTTTTTTTCCTTCCTCAGTTTGGGAGTGAGGCAGTGTAGACAGGGCTCTAGGCATGCTAAATGCCTAGGCCATTTTGGAAAATGAGACTCAAATGACAAAAGAAGCAACTTCTAAATATCTTTGGGGATCTGGACATCCTAACTCTTCAAATGGGATTGGTTTTTCCCCATTACATATCAATTTTAAAGTTTCTTTTAATCCTTTGAAAGTTTTAGTTGAAAGTTTGATAGCTCTGCAAACCTTTTATGTAGTGCTCTTGGAGGACATTAAACTATGACACAGATAAAAAAGGGAGAACAATCCAATAAAGCAGGAATGGAGGAAAGGACTAAAGTCATGGCATTTTCTTAAGGTGGCATTTTCTTCTAGTTTCCATAAACTATAAATTCAACTGATATTTGGGGATGGAGCAGCTAGATGAGCTAAGCTACTTCCTCACTTGAAATCTGTCCTGAGTGGACCACAGCATGAGACTAAAGCACAAATCATTTCAATGAAAAACAGAACAATGTAGAAGGTATGACTTCAGGCTGTAATCAGTTTGATGTTTAGAGTATTCTTATAATAGGCTATGGAAGCATTGTGCTGATTTATGATGTGAAGAGATTTATGATGGGTTTCAAAGTTTAGGTAGAGAGACAAGGGGTTCACTTTACATTGTATGATGCTGAAACTTGGTTCTTGCAAGATTCGGCTGCAAATAGTTTTGCAAATAAAGCTGATCTTGTAGGATTTCCACCACTGTGGATCCAAAATGAATTTGGAAAACAGGCGTCTCTTAGGTTTGGATCTGATACAGACTGTACTGATATATACTAAAAACAGGGAGGTTTGATTGGAAGATCCAGATGAAATTCCCTCCTTCCCCCCACCAACATCACACTTGGAGTACTGAGGTAGGAGGGAGGTTTGGAGGCTGCAGTCTGAGACTGTATCTTATCATAACTTTATTATTAGCACATTTTTATGTAAGCAAAATAATTTTTATTTTCTTAACTTGGAATTTTGCTGGAGAAAGTAAAGAAGGATTTGACCAAAGTAGCATAATTTATAAGTACCAAGCAAGCTGGGTTTTTTTCTTAGCTGGGAATTTTCCTGGAGTAAAAACAGCAGGATTGGTAGCTCATAACTGACACTCACTGCAGTGCTGTCCACGCCTGTGGCACTTATCATTGCATTGTAATTCTTATTCCCGTCTATATGAATAAAGGACCAAACTTTGCTCATCTCACCCATGAGACCACCCCAGCTATTGCTGTCTCTGAGATCACTGCCATGAGAAAAATGAACAGGATTTGATTATGGCTTCAGTGTTACAAAATGTAGATGAAGGGTATGACACAGTGTCCGATTTCTCATAGTTATACATTCAGTTTAGGACCCAAGTATTTTTCTTCCATTGCCTGGCTTAAAGGAGGTGATTGGAGAAGATGAGAGAGGCATAAAGCATCTTCCTCTGCATGTGAAGTCATGGGAGAAATATAAAATACCAATTCTAGTACTCCTGTGGGTTTCTGTGGCAAGAGCTTGGGTCATTTGGGGTCAGGAAGGAATTTTACCCCATGGTCAGAATGGGACCGACTGGATTTTTGCCTTCCTCTATAGTTGAGGTGCAGCCCTCAACCTGGGATCTCTTCAGCATATATTGGTAACATTTCCTAGAAGCAGGAGGTTGACTGCAATGGTTCCCTGGCTCATCCTGTGTCAGGTTGGGGTATTAAGTCTGTGTGGTGTCAGGGATGATTTATATTGAGTTAAGATTAGGAAGTGTGTGGGATGGTTTGGAGAGGGATGATCCTGCCTCAGGCAGGGGTTAGACTAGAGATCCCTTCCAGCCCTGCATCATTATGATGGTTTTACAAACAGGTGCCAGGTATCTCTATGAGCTGGGAAACACAGCCAGGCTTGCCTTCAACCAGGAAGCCTGGCACTGTAGGGAGTTGTTCAGGGGCTCTCAACAGAGCTGGGAGACCCAGGCTCCTCTCTCAGTTTGTGTGTGCCACTGATGCCACCAGCAGAGCCCTCCCCAACCACACCAATCCCTCTTGCTGTGGGGCACAGCCACCCATTAGGAGCAAGAAGGCTAATGGCATACTGGGCTGCATCAGTAGGAGTGTGGCCAGCCGATTCATGGAAGTGATTATTCCCCTCTATTTGTCCACATCTGGCATACAGTGTCCAGTTTTGAGTCCCCCCCCTACAGAAAGGATGTGGACACAAATTGGAGAGCCCAGCAGAAAGCCATGAAAATGATGAGGGGGTTGGGGGGCATGACTCGAGGAGAGGCTGTGGGCACTGGAGTTATTCAGTCTGGAGAAGAGAAGACTGAGGGGGGAGTTAATAGCCTTCAACTCCCCTAAGGGGGGTCGAGGCTAAACTGTTCTCAGTGGTGGCAGATGACAGAGCAAGGAGCAATGGCCTCAAGCTGCAGCAAGGGAAGTTAGGTGAGATACAAGGAAAAACTCCCTCAGAAGACCAGTAGTGAAGCATGGGAGCAGAGGCTGTGGACTCTCCATCCGTGGAGGTTTTGAAGCCTCGGCTGGGATGTAGTTGCGGCTGGTCCCGCGTGGAGCGGAGTGGCTGGACGAGTACCCCCTCCCAGCCGCTTTCCCTATGAGCCCCTGAACCTCGCGGGGCAGGCCGGGCCCGGGGCTCCCCGGCGGGCGCCGCTTCGGGGCGGGGGAGCCGGGCCGCGTCCTCCCTCCCCCACCTCGGGGCGGCGGCGGCCGGGCGGGCCGAGGCCAGGGGCGGGGGCGGGTGAGGGGAGCCTCCCGCGCCGGAGCGGATTGGGCAGAGGCGGCCGGCGAGGGAGGAGCCGGTGGCGGAGCGCCCCTCTCGCTGCCTCCGCCCGGTACCAGCAGCCGCCGCCGGGGTTCAGGAGCATCCCCTGCCCGCCGCCGCCCCCGGCTCTCGCACGGGGAGCTGGCTCTGCGGGGGCCGGCGGCCGCCCCATCCCCTGCCGCGCTCGGGGCAGCAGCGGGAGGCGCCGCGGGGAGCGCAGCGGCCCGGCATGGCCCTGGGGGGCGCCCGCAGGTGATGGGCGCGGGGCGCGCGAGCGGGCGCGTTTTGTTCCCGGGGAGTCAGCGGGGAAAGTCCGCCGGGGGCGCGGGGCGCCGCCCTGGAAAAGTTTAGGAGGGGGCGGGGCGCTGGTCCGGGGGGGTGGTCCGAGTGTGTTGGGTGGGAGGAGTGTCTGGGTGTGTGTGTTGTGGGGGGTGTGGGTTGGGGGGGTTGTGTTGGGGTGCGTGTGTGGGGTGGGGGTTGTTGGTTGGGGGTGCTGGTTTGGGAGGTGGGGGGCGTGTGTTGGGTGGGGGGTATCTGGGTGTGTATACAGGTGTGTTGGCTGGGGGGGTGTGGAGAGAGACTCTGTGCCTGTCTTCTGGGTGCGTGCCTGTCTGTTGGCTGGGGGCACCTCTGTGTGGGGGGATTGTCAGAGGGGGTGTTTCTGGTGTGGGGGGGTGAGCTTGTTTGTGGGGGTGGGATGTGTGTCTGTTGGCTGGGCGGTGGGGGTCTGTGTGCCTGCATGTGTGGGGGGGAGGTGTTTCAGTTGGGGTGGGGGAACTGTGTGCATCTGGGTGTGTGTCTACCTGGCTCTGGCTGTGTGTGTGTGTGTGTGTGTGTGTGTGTGAATTGGCTGGGGGGGGGGTGTGCACACACGCTCTTCCCATTCAAGCCCCCGCTCATCTTTTAAAAATAGACCCAGCCCAAGTTTAGCATCTGTGCCTTGGAGAAGAGTTTGCCTTGATTAGCTCCGTTAGCCTCTGTGTCCCCGGTGTGGTACCCAGGTCCGCCTGGCAGGAAAGAGGGTTGCCTTTTTTTTTATTTTTTTTTTCTGGCGTGACACGGTTGCCCTCTAGTGTTTTAGGACATTGGGAGAGCCATCAGATTGCTGCGCTCAGTGAGACTAAAACAGGATCGTAGCAGGGCGGTAATAATGCTGGTGCCGCATTCATAATCCTGGTCACTGTTCAACAGCTTGAAGTTCTCTCAAGCCCGTGCAACAATTGGCCTGTGCTGATGTTTGTTTCGAACAGCACGTGAGGAACTGAGAGGTTGACTTAACATTTGGAAATCTGCCTGGGTACTGAGAACGTGAGTGCATCCTTAAAGAAGGTCAGATAATTGTTCTGGAAATGCAGGGAATTTTTTTTTTTAACCAAATGATGACACTAGGAATAATGGTATGTCTTTTCATCCACTCTTGCAGCAACGTTAGTGCTTTATAATTTAGAACATCCCTGTTCCTTAATTTCTTGGCAAGGAGCATGTGGGAGATAAATCATGAATTTGTGAGGAAATAGGGGTTTTGCTGGTGAAGGTTCAGGGTTGGGAGGGAAGGGATCGATGCCTGCCACACATTACCTTTGTGACCTTGGGCAAGTCAGCTAACAGTTGGATGTTTCACCTTCTGCATCTGCTTAAAAGGTTGTAATAGCTGATTCACAGTAGTAATGTGCGAGTTACTTCACTGATGTTTGTAAGGCATTTTGAGATCCTTAGATGAAAAATATGTATGAACATGAGGCAATCATTGGGGTCAGGGAGTGGGGGATAGTTTACTTTTGGGAAGAAGAATTTCTGTCTGGTTTAGATGTTTTTTTAAGAAAGAAACAAGGGCTCTATATGCTACTTCCATGACCTTTACAGACCTTCTTTTCTAACAGACCTCCATTCAGTCACCCCCATCATGCAGGGCAATATACCCTACTAGGACTTAGAGCAATGCAACAAAAAGCTGAGGATAAAAGATATAATGAAAATTAAATACTGGTTGCCAGGAAGATTTGGACCGAACGTTACAAGCATAGGAAATATAAATGGAAAAGATCTTTTGGTCCATCTGATCTATTCCCCTTGTTGGTAGGCACAGCAAGAACTGTTAAATCTCCAGATACTTATCTGTTCTAGCCTTTAAACCATATGATACTTAAAGTTTTCAATTAATTCACTTGGTGGCTCATGACAATATCCCGTCATGTTAAAATTGTATTCCTAATATATAACCTAAATATCTCCTTTCTTAACTTTATTTTCCTTAGTGTTCAGTGCTTGATTCATATGACAAGTGGAGATTAGTATCAAATACTTAAGAGCACTATACATTTTCCATTGATGATCCAAAAATATGAATACTATCATCTATCCTATGATTGCTTTTAATCACCTGTATGTTGCTACTGTGTAGCATGTCATTCTTTGTCAAACTGAAAGGTTTGCATGTCTAGTAACATGAATGTAATAATTTCAAAAAGAACTCCCTTAGGAATGACATTTCATTTTCCAGGAAAGGTTTCATGATAGTTTCCCTAATCCCCCCAAACAAACAAAAACCCTTTTACATTAGAGATGTTAAATAATGTGTCAGCTATTACAGATTTAATGCCTGTCTGTGCTATACTTCCTGGAAAATATTTGCTTTGTTTGTAGCTTTCATTTAAAACAGGTTTTTCATTTTGCATTTGAGTAGTATATTGCTGTTGTGCTGGCAGTGGTCACTGTGGAAAGGAACAGTGCCAAAATGTAATTTTATGGGGTTATTAGGTTAAGAGACAAAGAAATAAAGATCTATGCTATATGTAACTGCAGAAATGTAACGTACAGTAATATTGGATGAGTAACTCATGAGCCCTGATTTCACATATTTTTTGCCTATTCTTTGTAAACCAGTGATGTTTTCCTTATTATACAGCTGTCAGAAAGGATTTATGTAGACCTGTCTGTAAGAAGAGCATAAGCGTGACATGATTTTACTGTTCCTACTGAAGGATCAGAGAGTACAATGTACACTAGAGGTAAATCTTAGGTTAAGCTAAATGTACTTGCTAGCAAGCAAACTGTTTCAAAAAGAGAACTTTATTTTTAAAGGCTTTATTTTCTCTTTGGGTTCTGTACATGATCTTTTCATTAATTTTGCTGAAGAACTTGACTTGCTGTACCTACTGTTTTTAATATAGTTGAGTTTGAGAAAACTGCTTCTGAGTAGAAAGGATTGCTGGACATCAACACAGTTTTAACAGACTGCATTTGCACACACACGTGTGTGTGTGTGTGTGTGCACATGCGCATACATGCACATGTGCACTTGTGTGTAGTGCGCTCAGTTTTCTATCTAGTTGGACATTATTTGCAACACAGACCCAAATAGGGTAGTATTAACCCCAAAGGGTATCATTTCAGTTCTTAGTTCTAAAAACCCACAAATACTAGTTATGAAGCTAAAGAACATAATTTTCATCAGTTATCTGTTACATCTTGTGCATATAAAAATGTGTATATATAATTCTCTGTACAGTATATAGAGAACAGCCCATGCAGAGTAACTTCTTCCTTGTGCATCATTGAGATCTCTGTAGCATGTTGCTGAACCATCCTACCCAGGTCTCATTTTGAGTATCCGGCAACTACATTCACATGGTACAAGTTCACAAGGGTTACATCCCATGACGAATGCTGTAGGTCATCTGCATATATTTGAGTGCCTTATCCACAGACTAAACTGTAAAGATTTATGTGCAAAGGTAACTTGCATGTTTCAGTGGCTTGGGGGTGAGGGGGATTATACTACATTGTGAAACAAGACACGGTATTTATTTATGCTTCAGGCTCAGTGACTACAACCCATTAATGGCTCAGATATTCAAGTTGTCTAAACCACCATAATTCAACTAAAGGTAATGTAGAGCCACACCAGTTTACAAAACTGAGGACTTGTTCCTTATACTTAGGTATGAAGCAGCACATCAAGGAAAATCTGCAAGCAGTATGAAGCAATGTAACACAGCCTCTACGAGCACTTTACAGTGCCATTGTGGTTTCAGTATTGAATACAGAAGCCAATTCAAGATCTGTGACTTAATGTTCAAAACCCATTTCAGGATTGGCCCTAATTACGTGAGTGTAGCTACTACTGTAACTTCCCAGGTATGTTTTGGTGGTACCCTGAAACTCAACTAATAGCTTGTGTCCACAAATGCAAAGGGAACAGAGTTTCTGTAGTAGGAGGACTTGGATTCTGGAAGACCATCCTACAAGAGATGGGAATGACCAGGGACACAGTGCATTTGGAGCTAACTGCAAACTCATCTTTTGGTTTAGCTTTTCCCTTAGTAAGTTCTTTTCATGCTCAGGAGACCCACTTGCATACAATCAAAAATTACTTTTTTGTTAATAGTGAGAACAAATGGAAGAGTGATTTTGCTTGACTTCTCTTTAACTTTGGAAAGCACTTTGAGCCTACGTATTAGAACAACGCGAGGATGTAGGATAGGCATGCATTTTAGCCTGCAGGTGGATGCATGATGAATACAAAGTCCTGCATGAGATCAAATTTGAGATTATCAAGCAGTGTTGAAGAAGTGTAGCTTGTGCTGCTGCTGACTCTAGTATATTTTATAAAATCATTGTATTGGGCTGTAGAATAATGATCAAATGATCTACAACATGCTGTGTTTGAGCTGCTTGCTAAATATTGTGGTACTTCTTACATGTATATCCAGAGCCTTATCTTTGTATAAATTTTTATCGTTCTATTGACATTAATGAACGATGCCAGTTTACATCAGCTGAGGGTCTGTTCCATGCTTTTCACAGATAACAAAGCAAAACAATGCCAACAAACCCATAACTCTTTTGAACAGTGAGATGTTAAAAAGCTGTGACTTCTGGTGGTATTCCTTAGGTTTTTAACTCTGTTTCTGTTTCCTTATGAATCAAACTATCACAACCTCTTTACTATTTTTATAGCATATTTCAGACTACTCCGCCATGAAAAAATAGCCTTAAAAACATAACAAGAAATCTACAAACACTGAAACTGCTCTGAGATCAGCCTCCAATTGCTCACTCAACCAGCACTGATGTATCTAAATTATATTCTTTGTTTGCTTTATGTCTAGTTTTATTGTTTGAAAGGAAATTGGGCAAGAACTGTTTTCTCTGAGGCTATGTATATACTGGAAGGTTACCATCATATGGTCTGCTAGCTTACAACAGCTGGCATTTCCATTTTATGAAAGCACATGCGTACCTGGGGGCTTATACTAGTGCTGCATGACTTTATCGCATCTGTTGTGTTACTTGAAGCTAGAATGTACCCCAGACCAGCAGCAAGTGTTCCCCTTGCCCCCTTCTGACACCATGTACCAAAACACTTTTGCAATGAATTGTGGGATGTTTTTGCCACCACTAGAGAATTATGGGTCTCCAAGACGAATGTCCCATCATTCCCTTTTCCGTGTTCCATATTTTGCATCCTATCATTTGTAAAAGTTTTACAGTTCTTTGTATTTTTTCCCCTCTATCTCTCTGCCAAGTTGCCACAGTTCTTGTGTCTGTTTTACAGACAGGCTGCACAGTTCTTCTGCATTTACAGCATTTAAATGACCATAATTGCAATAGTGACAGGTGGCACAATTAAGATTACACAGGAATTCTGAGAGAATGAGTCAATAATACAGAGAGTGCAGGTTGATACAAAGATTCACTGAGTGGTATTATTATTTCTGAGACCTGAGAAATGAACACCAAGTGATAGGATTGTGTTGTGATGAATATTTTCATTGGCTGCAGAACTTTTAAGATGAGAAGGCCACTTTTCTGGTGTTGTTGGTCCCAGCTTTCCAATGTAGGGATGAAAATGAAAGCTATTCTGATGGTACACTGAGGCTGTAGAAACTTCCAAGTTCAGACCGCTGTTGGTCTTAGTGGGGGCAGTTGTCATGTAGTGGGCAAAGCCATTGAGCACATCCTGCTATGTGGATGGACATGAGCTGCCAATGTGAGGAAGCGGTCAGTAAGGCTAACCGCACCTTGTACAGATGCAGCACAGGCAGGTCCAGGGAGGTGATCCTTCCCCTTTATGCGGTGCTGGTTAGGCCGCAGTTAGAGTACTGTGTCCAGCTCTGGGCACCGCACTTCAAGAGGGATGTGGCTAACCTTGAGAGAGTCCAGAGGAGGGCCACTCGCGTGGTCAGGGGGCAGCAGGCCAGGCCCTATGAAGAGAGGCTGAAAAGCCTGAATCTATTTAGCCTTCACAAGAGAAGACTGAGAGGGGATCTGGTGGCCATCTATAAACTCACCAGAGGGGACCAGCGGAACATAGGTGAGGCTCTGTTTTCCCGGGCACCACCTGGGCTAACAAGGAATAATGACCACAAATTGATTGAGAGCAGGTTCGGGCTTGATATCAGGAGGCATTACTTTACGGTTGGGGCTGCCAGGCTCTGGAATGGGCTCCCAAGGGAGTTGGTGCTCTCCCCTACCTTGGGGGTCTTCAAGAGGATGTTGGATAGATATCTGGCTGGGGTATTATGATCCCAGGACTTGTTCCTGCCCAGGGCAGGGGATCAGACTTGATGGTCTGTTCAGATCCCTTCCGACCCTAGAAACTATAAAACTAACTATGAAACTATGTGTTGTGCACATGTTGCAATATATAGGACATAATAGAGGGATATGAAGCAATCAGTTTCCTGAACTGTGATGGACTGATATATAGAATGCATATCCCAAGATCTAGTTCCTTACATTGTGCAACTGGCAGTATAAACAGAAAAAAATGATGCAAGTGTTAGTGGATTACAGAGAATGTCTGAGAAACTTTAATGTTGAATGTATGCGGAAAGCATATAATTTGTGCATCTTCAAAGATGTAACTTTTCCATGACCTCACCAGTATGAATGTACTGATTAGGGAAGAATCTCAGTAGTAATTCTCAGGACATGGCCCCGTTTCATTGCTCTGACTCATGAAGCCTTCCACTACACACCTGGGGCATGAACACACATAACACCTAGTGGTTTAAATGTAGGTTAAGCCTTAAGTGGAAAGACATGCAAGCCTGTTACAAAGGTATAAGGCTACCTGGAGCAGTTCAAAAGTATACCTGATAAATCAAGTACTATTTTGGACTAATTCACTGTTATCTGTGGACACCAAGCATTCTATGATGCGGGTTTAGTCCGTCCTTCAGGCATTCTGCACTGTATTGCTCCTCCCTATGGTGTTGCAACTGTCTGCTCTGGTATGTAGCCAGAACTCTACTGTCCTCTTCCTTCCTTCCCACTTCCCCTTTTTTGTGCCTTTTGTTAGCACTTGTTTTATCACTGAGCTCCCTTGCACTGCTTATTCAGTAAATGCTATCTAACAATGACCTGTCCTCACTCCCTACTTGACTGCAGCCCCTCATCATGCTCCCCACCCTCCTAGACCCAGGGAAGCAGTAAGTGTGGATCCAAGCACCTCTTTCCCGCTCCCCCCAAACTCCTCAAATCAGGCAGGTATACTTCAGACTTTAGTCAACTGAAGTTTAGTGAACTCATGTTTAGGAGAGAAGGGAAAGTGGAAGAGTGAAAATAGCCCAACCACAGGTCACCCACCCCCTGGGATCTCCAAAACATGTGAGTAAGTATTTACTACCCCTCAGTTGCAAAGTATGATGGGTACTCACTCCTAACCCCTGGTGTAAAAGCCACAGCACTTTATATAATTATAAAATGGTTCCCTATCAGTAACATTTAAGGATGGTTCAATTGTGATGTGTGCCTGCGTTACTGGATATAGCAAAAAGAGATTCACTTCCTGTCTTAAGTAGGCACAGGGTAACAGTGAGCACATGCTTTTTTTCAGTTGAAAGGATGCTGGTTATGTCTCATGACTAGGCTAAATCTCAGCAAGTCTCATATTCCTATTATTACTGGTGCATGCCGTGGATTACACTGTGTTTGTGAAGTGAAAGAGGAAACCTTGCCCACTGGGTGGCAGTGGACAGATTGTCTGCCCATTTTTACGTGCAGTTAAATTCAAACTTTCTGCAGAGTTGTTCAGCCAAGGGTGACCTTAAAAGAGTAGGTCAGTGCTGTGTCTGAAAGTGAGGGGCAAGTTTTTTCTTATTGTGTGGACCATCTCAATAATAAGTAATAATGGCATATGAGATAATGGCATCCATTCTTATGACAGATAGTGACTTAATGTGCAGCACTTCAGGATAAGTTACCTAGTTATCTTAATCAATGTTATTATTTTGTTTAATCAAATAAAGACAGAAAGTGAATTTATTTGATGCAAACAAGCCCAGTAACAGTACAATTTATAAAGAATCAATATTAAAATCCATTATTGAAAATATTTGCTTTTGTACAAGAACTTGAAAATTGTTTACAGATCATTTAAAAAGTATTAAAAGTGTGAAAGGCTTGGATATGTATAGTCTTCTTTCTGTTTTTCTCCTCTTCCCTTCCACCCTCCCACTCATGGCAGCGTTTGCACCTCACATTGAGGGGCAGGTAAGGGTACTTGTCCATGGCATGTGAAGGAGTTATGGAGATGGCCCCTGGGTATTTTGCTCCATATTAGTCTGCAACATTTTGACATGCTGTTTGAGGAGCTTCATGAGATTGTGGTGTCCTTCTTTGCATCTCATTGTCCTTCTAAACATCCTGCAGCATGATATCCACCCATTCCTGAGCCTTCTCTCTCCGGCATCCACCCTCCTTTCTCTGTTTGCAGCCCCTGTGGAGTAGAGAGCTTACAGGACAGGTCAGCTCTAGTATGTTTCTTTTGGCCGTGTGTAGACAAAATGAGAGGTGTGTGCGCACGATGCTTTAAAGCGGGCTAAATGCTTTTGCACTGTTTTAATGGTGTCGGTGTTTGCGCGCCTCAGCAGCATATTGCATATTCATTCCAGCTGCTGTAGAAAATTTGGGGGCATAATGTGCCTTAAATGACTTGGGGCACAGCAAACTAAAACTTCTTTGAGGAGTTTTAGTTTGCTCATACAGCTGCAGAGCAAAGCACTGGCTCTATGCAGTTCCATGGCTCTGCAGGCAGCCTAGCAGCAGCCCAGGAAAGCAGGCTCCACCCAAGAAAAGCGGTGAACCTGATCTTTTTTTTTTTTCCCCGTCTGGAGCCTGCCTGAGTTGTTCAGGGACTTGGTGCTTTCTTCCATGGCTGCGGTGCCGCCCGGGACCGCCCAAGCTAGAAGCCTGTGGGGAGGGAAGCAGCAGTACCGCCCCCCTCCATCCTCCCTGCACCCCAGAGACTGCTCCGCCTGCCGGCAGCTCACCCTTCCGTCCCCACTTGAGAGGCAGGTGAGGTGTGTGCATGGCATGGGGGTTTAATCAGCCCTAAATTGAAGTGTTGTTTTTTAAAACCCACCACTCCAGTTTAAGGCTCCTGTTTCATCCACACACACCTTTTGTTTCCTCCTCTGGGTCAGTTTTCAGCAGCTGTTGAGGTTGTCTCTCCCAAGGACACTTTAGCTGAGGATACGGAGAAAGATAGTTTATTAAATCACAGTGTTACCGAAGGGGGACAAACAAATTATGAGAACTCCCTAAATTTTTTTTTTCTTTTGAAGACCTTATGGGCAAGCTGCAAAGCAGCTTGCTTCAGGGCAATTAAAGTTAATGTAGCGCCACACCAGTTTACAAAACTAGGGACCTGTTCATTGTATTTAGGTAGGAAAAGCAACACATCCAGTTGCTTCTGTGCAGCTCTAGGCCTGGTGAGTTGCACAAAGTTTGTGTAGTCCCAAAATCATCAGGGAGGAAAGTTAATGAACAGTTATGAGTATTGGAAAAGCACCGTCCATATTGACAACGTTATTTTACAGGCAGTGATTCTTATGGTCAGCACATCACTCCTGAGGGTGACAAAGGCTCAGAGATGGTAGATGCTGCAGGCAGATCAGGATTGCATGAGCTAATGGCTGCATGACTGTTCAGTGGTGGTACCAGTATAACTCTTTGCTGAGTGACATGATGGAAAAAGCAGAGCTGCCATACCTAGAAATCACAGAGAAAGGATCTACTGGATTTTATTTATTATGTCTCTGAGGATAAAAGGGATCTCTTTGTACAAGAGCGCAAGATACTTTAGCAAAGAAGTAAGGACTGCTGATGCTGCCTAGCATTGGAAGTCAAAGAAAACACGCCCCCTGGGACAGGAATATTGGCTTTGCTATGCCACTCTCCTCTACCTCTCCCTAACATGCTGTGACAGTGATTCATTTTAAACTGGGCTGCTGCCTTTAACATTTTTACGTGCTTGCAAAGTTTTCTTCTTCAAAAAAAATATTCTGCCAAACACTGTGCCTCCAAGAAAATAGCCACTTGAATGCCTGCAAAGGAATATGTTTTATGTTCTTCTGCTGCAGTATGCAGGTCACTCTATTTTTTCCAATTTTTTTGCAGTGAAATGGCTTTTTGATATGTTACAGTTAAAATGCTCCAAATGGTTCTAATGTTATTTTATTGCTAGTAGATGTTTGTGAAATAAAATCACAACTGTAAAAGTCTATTCTTTTGTCCTTCCAGGGAGTGAAAGGACATCATTTTAAATAAGGAAAAGAGTTGGAGGTTTCCAGATAACTGCATTTTTTTATTTTTTATTTTGAGGTGATAAGTCATGCAATGTAGTATTTACCTGTAGTTTTTTCCTTTGCTTCAAAGATCTCCCTCTCTGCAGGCGAGCAAGATTAACTTTTTTCCCCTTCCTTTTCTTTTGCATTGTGTACTTCCAGAGATTTTTATCCTGTAGTTCATATGAGAATCCACAGGAGGGACTGAGGTGAAAGTAGTGTCCTCTCCAAATATGAAGCTCTTCTTAAAAAGAATTAGCCTATAACATAGCTCCACATTTTCTGTTCTATGCCCTTGTCCTATACTTCAAATTTAAGATGACCCTTAATAAGTTGATCCCATGTATAGAAAAATATACAGTTGTTTTATAGTTTTCCATGCATAGAATCTAGTTTTTGGGGAGTCATCTTTATTTCTGTTGGGTCCAAGAAAGCAGCAGGAGGGGGAGATGGGAGTATGCAGGCACCAGAGAGGGGCATGGTGGAGGGGGGGCAGTCCAGCCTCCTGCCCTGCTGTCCCTCCCCAGTAATCGCCCTGCCCCCACACTAGGTTTTTCTATTGTTTTGTGCTGTTACGTTCCTCCACGCTGGGTCCCCTGCCACCTCACCCCTTGTCCCTCTGTCACTTACCTTCTGCCCCTTCCCCTGCCATTGCCTGCCTCTAATCTGGACCCTGCACTGCCTTATGCCTTGGCAAGCAGATCCCTGCACCATCTTGTGACTGCAGCTGCTGTATTTTTACCTGACACCCAATGCTAAGACAAGGCTTTGATTTCCCCATGTTGAATGGAGAGGGAATGCCATCTTGGAGTTGAGTAAATACAGTAATAGGCTTGCTGCAGATCCCTTGCTTTTTCTTAGCACTGGTGCTTGTTTCTTTTGTAGCCCTTGGTTTGCATCTCTTCTGTAATGCCTGGAGAAACTTCTTTCTTCCTGGGATGGCTTCCCAGCTGGTCTTACGGGGGCCTATTTCGCCTCAGGCAAAGGAAAACCAAGATTTCTTTCCTATTCTAGGCAGTAGCCACTGTGTTTTGGTGGCAGTCCCTCACCATCTCCTCTGTTTGCTTACAAATGAGAGCTAGCGGTGAAAGAGGCATTTCCCAAGCATGCTGGTTATTTTTCAATGGCAGGCTGGAGACCAGTTATTCTGACCCCTGGACGTTCAAAACCAGAGCAGTGACTCTTGCAGGAACAGAAGGATTGTGGGCCTGTAGTAGTAGGTGCACTCACCCTGTCATTGGACCGATAGCTGTGTGTCTGATAAGGGTTTGAGTTATTCAGGGAGACGGTTGTACTCAGCCAACAGAAGACTGGTGTCTGGCTGGCTTAGCTTTGTGTGTGAACACATGCACACCTATGGCAACAAAAGTCAGTTCTGATCAAATATAATATCCTAAGCAAATCCAAGAGCAGTATAGGGCTGTGCACTAAAGTTCAGATGCCATGATTATTGGACACTAATGTGTAGATAGACACAAAGCGTGCTGACAGTGTTCAGTAAGTAAAAAGTAAATTACAATGAATTATTAATCATGAACTTGCTCGTAAAAATTACCTAAGGGTACATTTTCTGTCAGCCAGCTCAACTAGAGATGCAAAACTGTGATGGTAAGTTTCTCAGGCGTGAGTTGTATCCACAAATGAACAGTCACCTGTCAGAAAATGTGCTACTTAAATTTCATCCCAGTCTCTGAAGACTGAGCTTTTCTTTTGTTTCATATTCCCTGTTGATTAACCATCACTTTACTGTTAGCTAGACTGATGGTCCCTCCATAGTATCTAACATAAATGTGTGATGGTGACTAGGTGAATAACCTCTCAAACGTCTCTGGCAGTGCTGTTTTCTCGCACAGAGTTGTTATTTAGTCTTTTTATAATAATTTGCAAATTGCATATTTTTCAGACCAGTGACTCTAGAATTATTGTGTTTTTAACCAATCCATGTTTGTGAAAAACAAAGTGCAAGTTTGTTGTGCTCCAGTGCAAGAGTATAAGGGTTTTTCCAATGACAAATAAAGTTAAGTGTTAAGTTTAAGCCTTTCCAGTGAGCATAGTGTCAGCATACTTGTGCACCTACTCCTGTACTCTAAAGAGCAAGGGTAAAAAAAGGAAAGCTATGGACAGAGAATAGGTTTGTTTGGTGGGTTTAAATGTAATCATCATCTGAATAAGATACAGCTGTGTGCTCATTTCCTTGTCCATAGTCCAGCTTTTATGTAGGCTATAACTGGAGTGCCAAGCTCTCATTAAAGCAGCCTCGGATGCCTCTGTCTACTCAGCTTGTGCTGCTGTTCATCTTTTTTTTAGCTTGTGCTTATATTCCTTATTTCCCCCGTTGGGATGTAGCTAAACCTGAGAAAGTTGAAAAGCCATTGTTAAGTACTTTGTTTGCTTCTACCCTGTTTTTTTACATTTTGGTAACATGCATTTTGAATGCTTCAAAATAAAAGATCTGTTCCTCTCTTGATGCAAATCAGTGGGGATTTTGCTATGGACTATTAGGAGTAGGACAAAGCCCAAAACTTCTTTTGCTACCAAACTTTTCCTTTATCTGTTTGTTAATTTTCTGCATATCTTACGGAACACAAGCCTACTAGGTCTTGTTCAATTATTTTCTGCTTTGTGTACCAACAATAAATGAAGCTAGTGAAATTCTAGGAATAGAAATTCTTAGCAAAAGACTGTTTTTGCTCACTTGGCAGAACAGTGCAGAGCACAAAATGCTGTGGACCAAAACTTCATTAGGTCTCTAAAATGAGCATTAGCATATTCCTGAAGAAAGTGTAAATGTGCATCTGTGCTAGTTTTTGCATATGGATACACTTTTTTGCTCTAGAGGTACTCACAAATATTGCGTGAGAAATGTTAAACTCCATAGACTTTATACACATCAGCACTGGCTGTTGACTAAATTTAGAGAGACTTCAATCTTAACTTTAAAAAAAAATCATTTTCAGTTCTATTAAAAATGCATTACAAGTATGTGAAAGATATCTATGTAGTTAAGTGTCAAAAGTCAGGAAGTGATTGATTTAAGATTTCATGTGCAAACTTAAAGGCATCCCCTTATATTTATGAACTATGATATATTATGAGATTATACTAATTTGTTATTTGCTATACAGTATTATACAAATGTTGCTATGACCTTAAGTCTACATCTTGCAATATTTCATTTTATTTTATATTTAAACTAATTTCATTATAATATTTTTCTAGTTTGTTTTTTAGATAGACATTTAAATTTTTTCCCATTATATTATCTTTTTGACTGTCAGCACAGTTCTTTAAACTTTGGACATAAAATGCAAAATTAGATGCCATGTACGCACCAGCAAATTTCATTGCTGCTCTTCGATGTTAAATTTAATTTTTAGCATGTTTTACAAAGATTAGGTTACTTTTTTACTTTGTATGTTTGTATAGATAATATTTAAATACGTGTGTCAGACAGCCCGATACTACAAATATACATTGGACATTAAAGGTGGGGGGAAGGTCATAGTACATTGTTTGAGAAGGTACGTGACTATACTGAAAGAATTGCAGCAGAATCCATGCATACAATGTGTCAGAGTTTAAAAATGTATATATATATTCATAAGCTTATGCAACTTTAACTTGAGTATTGCAATGTAATGTTGACATAAGATTGTTGCAAAATCTAAAATCTCCTGTGTGGAATGACTTCCCCTCTCCCTCCCTCCTTAAAGGTTTTGTTTTTTAAAATATAAAGATTAGAAATATAATTTTTCTACTGTATAAATGTTTGGTCAGACATCACAGACATTCCTGTGCACACTGGGGCAGGATTTAGGGTTTGGCAGGGGATGTGTACCTCTGCAGTTCTCTGGTATCACACTTCCTGTGTTTGAGTTCCACAGGATGCGTCCAATACGAAGTTACCAATACAAAGAAGGGAATTTAGGACTATACTTGTAAAGGTATTTAGGTATTTAGATGCCTAACTAGGCACTAGACTAGCTAAGGAAATATGGGTTGTATGAATGGACAGTAATGTGGATAGAAAACTGTCTGGATCATTGGGAGTAGTAGTCAATGGCTCAATGTCTGGTTGGCAGCCAGTATCAAGTGGAGTTCCCCACTAGTACAGTAAGCTGAATATGAGCCAACAGTGTGCCCCTGTTGCAAAGAAAGCTAACAGCATACTGGGCTGCATTGGTAGGAGTGTTGCCAGCAGTTTGAGGACAGTAATTCTTCCCCTCTATTCAGCACAGGTGAGGCAACATCTGGAGTACCGTGTCCAGTTTTGGGCCCCCCACTACCGACAGGATGTGGACGAATTGGAGAGAGTCTAGCTGTGGGCAATAAAAGTAGTTAGGGGGCCAGGGCACATGACTTCTGAGGAGAGGTTGAGGGAACTGGACTTACTTAGTCTGGAAAAGAGAAGACTGAGGGAGGGAGTTAATAGCAGCCTTCAACTACCTGAAGCGGGTTCCAAAGAGGATGGAGCTGGACTGTTTTCAGGAGTGGCAGATGACAGAATAAGGAGCAATGGGCTCAAGTTGTAGCAAAAGAAGTTTATGTTAGACATTAGGAAAGACTTTCTCATGAGGAGGATAGTAAAGCACTGGGACAGGTTACCCAGAGAGGTTGTGCAATCTCCATCTTTGAAGGTTTTTAAGACCTGGATAGACAGAGCTTTGGCTTGGATGATCTAGTTGTGCATGATCCTGCTTTGAGCAGGGGGTTGGACTGGATGACCTCCTGAGATTCCTTCCAACTTTAATTTTCTATTATTCTAACTCCCATTGAAACACTTTTTGAAACACTTTTTGCTCATCCTCTATTATTAACATTCTAGGACAGGGGCAGGCAATTATTTCACATGGAGAGTCACTTAATGAAGTTTGGTGAGCTTTTGAGAGCCACATGGGTAGCACCACCCCTTGATAGTTGCCCCACCCCCGGTCATCATCTTGGGACTGGAAGTCCCATCCCTAACCCCTGGCCTTTGCCACTGGAAGTTCTTCCTCTTGCCTCCTGGAAATACTCCTTTTGGGAGTGAGGACTGCCATCTTAGAACCAGAAAAAAAACAAATCATACATTAAAGGCCAAACACCTACTATAATCTATTTTAATTTTATTACAAAAAATAGGTGTGTTATGATTTCTGTTTGCATACTGTATATAGAGGTGACTAAATAATAACTCAAAAAATAAATTGTAGAGTTGTATACTCTGTGTGTGTGTGTGTGTGTGTATGCTGGGGTGTGTGGGATGTGACTGTGTGTGGGGGGCATAGAATATGTTTGGGGGTGTATATAGGGGTGTGTGGATGAAGGGTGTGGGTGTGTGGCATTTGTGGGGTGTGGGGGGGATCCCCTCCGCACACTCCCCCCCCCCCCCATGGCACAGCAGCAGCAGATGGGCATGCTCATGGCGTTCATGCCTGGCACAGGGACTGCTGCCCAGCGGTGTGTGGCTCTGGCCAGCACTGCATGTAAGGGCAAGGGGCACAGCCCGGCCAGGCCACCTTTATCACTGGCACTCCCTGCTGCGCATGCACAGCCCCCACACTCACGTGCCACCAGAGGGATGCTCCATGTGGTAGAGCTGGCTGCCTGTGCCGCTCTCTGCTGTGCAGGTCCCAGGACTCCATGGGGAAGCAGTGGCCAGGGCTCCCCTCCACTTCTGACGGAGGGCCTTCCCTCCAGTGCTGCACGAGTGCAGAGGCTGCACATGTGTGGCAGGTAGCACCAGCGATAGAAGTAGCCTGGCCAGGCTGTGCTCCTCCTTCAGTGTGCAGCACTGGCCAGAGCCACATGCTGCCGGGCACCAGCGACTGTGCTGGGCATGAGCACCCCTGCCTGCTGCTGGCGGGGCTGCGAGCCGTGGGGTGAGTGTGGGGAGAGGAGACCCACACTTCCTCACATGCTCCGCCACACCCACACACTGCCCACCCAAGCCCTGCACTGTTGCCACCCCCCTGGGTGCAGGCTCCGCAGTGCCCTCAGCCCCAGCCCCGCACTCTTTGCTTCCACCCAGCTGCAGCGGTGCCCCTGTCCCCAACACTTTCCTACCTACTGCCCAGAGTGAGCAGGACTCCAGGGAAGCCGAGTAAGTCCCCCAGTGACTGTAGCAGTGGTAGCAGCAGCCCCACCCAGAAGCTGTGTGCTGGCCGAGCCAGGCCCTTCCACCCACAAGGGTGGGAGTGAGGCGCAGTAGGTTATGTTGGCAGGGGTGTGTATACATGGGCGCCTCTCTTCCACCCTCATGGACTGAAGGGCTGAGTGGGGTACAATTAGTTGGTGAATGCCCATGGGTGAGATGAAAGTGCCTGGAATTCTGCCAGTCCCTGTTCTAGGATCAATACAACCAACATGATGGTTGTTACACAGGTACACAGGCTAGCTGAGATGTGGCTGTTATGTGGGACTGGAGGAGATCTCTGACTCAGCCTGTGTAGCTAGGAAATGCAGAGATGAAATTTGTTTGGTTTTAAAATGTGGAAAAAGTGAATGGTAGAGGGGAGAAAACATTTTAACACTGTTTCAAACTTCAAAAAAAGACTTGATTTTTCAAACCTATACTTAGCAATGATTTGCCTACTATAGGATAATTAAAATGCAATGATATTTTAATGCATGACTTAAACCTCTAATTTTCTTTTCTTCTAGACTATACCTTCTGTAAAGCTTGTGGAAGATAGACATATGTGCTGCAATGGTGACATAAATTATTAAACAGGACTGGAACAAGTTGTTGAAAGCTGTTTATAATTTTTTTAATGCTGCTGCTGCTTGGGAACAGTCTAAGGCAAGTATACAACATGAGTTTTATCATGAAACTTCACAGACATTTTCAAAGAACAGTTATTCTGCTTGCCACTTTTTGTATGGTGAGCATTGTTATTTCTGCTTACTATTTGTATAATGGCTACAAACAGGAAAATGAACTTTCTGAGATCTCTTCAGACATGGAATGTGGCGATTTTCAGCTGTTGCCATACAAATTGATGGAACTGAAGACAGTGAAGCCCGTTGATCCCCTGAGGACTGATCTTGTAGTGCTGGTGTTTGTGGAAAGCCAGTATTCAACACTTGGTCAAGATATAATAACCATTCTAGAATCCAGCAGATTTCAATACCACATAGAGATTGCTCCTGGGAAAGGTGATCTTCCAGTGCTTATAGATAAAAATAAAGGCAAATACGTTCTCATTATATATGAAAACATTTTAAAGTATGTGAATATGGACTCCTGGAACAGAGGCCTTCTAGATAAATACTGTATAGAATATGGAGTGGGTGTCATTGGATTTTATAGAGGCAGTGAGAACAGCTTGCAGAGCTTTCAGTTGAAGGGTTTCTCTTTTCATGTTCACAGCAATCTAGGTGTTAAAGACTGTTGTATTAACCCACATTCTCCATTGCTTCATGTGACTAAATCATCAAAGCTTGATAAAGGCCCCTTACCTGGAAATGACTGGACAGTATTCCAAATTAATCACTCAGCCTATCAGCCTGTGATAGTCGCAAAAATAAAGGCACCAGAAAACCTTCCACCACCTGTTGCTAAAAGTGCTCTCTATGCCACAGTAGTTCATGACACAGGATTGCATGATGGGATTCAGCGAGTCCTCTTCGGCAACAACTTGAACTTCTGGCTGCACAAGCTGATCTTCGTAGATGCGGTCTCTTTCCTTTCTGGGAAGAAGCTCACATTGTCCTTGGATAGGTACATTCTTGTTGACATAGATGACATCTTTGTTGGGAAAGAGGGAACAAGGATGAATACCAATGATGTGCAGGTATAGTATGTGTGGAAACTACCCTTCTATTACAGCTAAGACGTCAGATGTGAATTCTTATTTGTCAAATGAAAAAGTAGTAAGATTTGAAACTCATGAAAGATGCAAATCTGCCCTCTAGCACCCAGCTAATATGCATGTGCTTGGTACAAGGGGGTATGGAGTTAGTCTTTCCTCATTGTAGGCTATAGAGTTCCTTTATGGTAAGTAGGTACTAGGGCTGTGCGAAATGGCACCATTTCCAGCACCATTTTGTTTTGACTGCCATTTCAATGGGACAGTGTTTTATTTCAAGGTTCATTTAGTTTTGAAAGCACTGTTCTGTTCTGTTTCATCGAAACTTTCACTGTTTCAGCGCTGTTTTGACATTTTGCTGTAATGGGGAAACACAAAGCTACCTATAACTTTGTCATTTCTAGCCTGATTCAGATGAAACTTGCAGGGATGGTAGCCCCCTCTGAGACCACAGAGCCTGCCAAGTTTCAAGGAGATAGGTGCAGGGTTTTCTGGGAAACTGCACTTCAAGTTGCTGACAAGCAGAACTTCTGATGTGTGACTGTGTATGTGTTAAGGCACAGCTGTTTTTCTGTCCCTTCCCCAGAGCACTGGGATTGGAAGAGACCTCAGGGAAGGATCACAGTCACTGGCCAGCTACACATGTCAATATTAGCACAGTCCTTGCCCACTCTTCCCCCCCCTTACTTTGTTTCCCTACAAGCAAGCCCAGCTTTGAAACCCGAAACGTTTCTAAACTTTAGAAACGTTTCAAGTGCCCTTGTTTCAAGGCTGTTTCAAAGCCTTTTGTTTCTTTCAGTTTTGCTGTTTCAAGCTCAAAACGAGTCGAAACAGCCTTGAAATGAAACATTGGCAAAATTTCACACAGCTCTAATAGGTACCTTGGTGGTAGTTGCTGCAGTTCTATGACTGAGTTCAGTCCACAAACTATCCATTCACTCCATGTATGGCTGCTGGATCATAGCAATAAATTGACTGTCACATCTCCTTTGCCCTTTCTGAAGTAGCACCTTTCTCATGAACCGAGGGACCTCTACATTTGTGAAGGTAGAGTCTCCTACCAGCACTCTCAATTGCTGAAAAGTTAGTAAATGTCAGAGTTTGATTCTACAAGGTGACAGGTCCCTCGTGGTAGATGCTTCATATGGTACTGAGGGCAAGCTTTTCCAGAAAGTACTCAACTCTTACCATGATTGGGTCCAAGAAGAGTTATTTTATATAAAGCTTGTATGTTGCTATCAGTCTCATAAACAGGAAGTGAATGTGTGTTGAACTAATAAAATATTTCAGCATAAATTTTAAAGAACAGATTGAATTATTGATAGATTTAAAAGTTTTTTAAATGTCGGAAGTTAGTGGTTTCTCTTGCCTACTTTTTGTGGTTGTAGCATTCAACCAAGATAATGTTCGTGCATGTTGGAAAAAATGGCTGTGTTTTCCTAACTGGTATCTGAAAATTTTCTACCATTTTAAACTGCAAATACCCAATGTAGGACGCATTCTTCCTCTGTGAGGATAAGAGTGACCATGAAGTGAAATGGATGGCCAGAGAATGCTTTGCAAAAAACTGATGTATTTGATATAACTGCTAAATAGCTATCAGGCATTTGTAATGTTTAGTACCCTGGTTATTTGTACTAAGAATCCCAGAAGATGCTTTGAAAGTTAGCAGTTTGACTGTTGAAAGAGAATTCAGGGAGAAAAGGATATATAGCACTGGGTAACTTTTTGGTTATTACATTTTTTTTTTTTAAAACTTCACATAACTGAAAAAAAAGAATCTTATTAAATTGCCACAACATGCTGCAAGCTATAATAATCTCAAAATATTGCTCCACTGAATAAAAGGTTTTAGATTGGCAATTCTGCACTCTTAAAATTAAAACATGCAGGTCATTCTGTCTGTTTTTAAAGAAACAGCTGCAACAAATATATTACATTTTGAATGTATTTTTAATAAACTGTTAGTCACAATTGTAAATTGCTTTCATCACATATAAAACCTTACAGTATGTACCTCTTGGATACAAGCAGTTTTCTAAAAATAGTTATAGAAGCAAAAGCGAGCACTGTACTCTAACCAGTGTGTGCGTGTGTATGTGTGTATAAAATGGTTGCATCATTTCCTTTGTGTATGTATGAGAGAGAACTTGAATGAAAAATTCAGTTGCAGGAAAGAAAGGTATAAGGCCTAATTCTGTTCCTCCCACATAAGTGGCAAAATTGCCTTTGCTTTGAAGAACAGCACAATTGGATTAATGAAATTATATAAAAATAAACCATGTAGCCCCTCTTTAAGAAATAATAAAAGTGCTCCGCTCTAATAGACTCTAAGGATCTGAAATTATATGTTTCCTATTATTTCTTTTTGTGAAATACACCTAAAAATGACATTTTTTATTATGCTTAAGTCATTTATAAACAACAGTTAACTATTGACTTCATTAATAGATAGTCATTGGATATAAAACGTTTTATTAATAGCTAAAGAAAATGCAAGAGTTGAATCCTGTTAATATCTCGTGAGAATATATATAAAATCAAATTAAAAGGAAAAATAATATAGAGGAGATAAATTTAGAAAATGACAACAGAGACTATCATTCAAAGATAGCTGTTTTCTGAAACACTGGATTTTTTTTAAAAGCATTCACTTCATATCCTTAATCTACTCAAATGTAATGTATTCTATTAAACATGTTGTTAGCACTGTCAGATGCAATGCATCTCCATTACTATTAATATCAAAGAGTTATCCTCTGAAGTACTTTGACAAACTGAATGAATAAGGTAGAATTAATTTGAAGCAGCTGAAAATGTTATTGAAAACCATACTTGTGCATAAATACCATCATATTAGATATGAGTGATAGTGTTTTGTTGAGTTCTGCTGCATTGACTAACACAGAGAATTGTGCACCTCAAGTGTGAAAATAGCTGCCTAATTGTGATTTTGTATATATTCAGTACCCATGATTAACTAATTTCAGCTAAACTATCATTTAAATACTGTACTAACAATACTGTCATTGGGCTGATGCTTTTCTATGACCTTTCAATTAAAATTACAGAGCTTTTTGACAGAATTATTTATTCTTTCCTATCAAATGTAATGATGTACATTTCAGACCATATAATTTCCAGTGCAGCTCTGCTGGAGTCTCACACTGGTCTCTAAATCACTAATGGTCTGCAGAATAAAGGCAGTTGGAACAATTTGGTTCAGGTTATACTTGGTTCTACACAAGTGCTCTGGAGAGAACTAAATTCATAAAAACTTTATGCACCCCATGCTCCCCACTCAGAGGGTGGTGATCATTCATTTCACTGTCTTGGGGAGGGAGTACAGGATTCATCTGCATAGTTTGGGTTTATCCCTTAGCTGCCTTAGTGAGGCTATGTATATCTTTATTTCTTGAGCTATATATTTTATATATCTATATATATCTTTATCTTGTTTCTTGTGGAATGAATCTCCCTGCCTAGAAGACTACCCCAGCAGTATTTAGGCTTAAAAATACATAGTAACATCATTCTAGTTACTGACTATTGATGAACGAGAAACAGAATTGTTAACAGTGTGAATCAGTGCTCTTCCATACACCCTAAAAGAGAGGGCAGTAGTTACAAAACATACCACTGAGTTGAAGTAGTACATATTATGGATTTACAGTTCATTTATAAATAGGGTTAGATACTCAAAAGAACTCAACATGTAACAGCTCTAATTCAGGCACCTAAATAAGTAGTCGGAACAATGGGAATTACTGCATATTGAGCACTTCATTCAGGTGTCTGAACAGGAGCTGACTGCTTTTGCAAATAGTTGTTTTGAGCCTTAAGTATACACGTGCTATTGTCCCAATATAATTTTAGCTGTAAAAAGCTGAGACTGTGCATTAGATTGTTAGATTACCTAATCATTACTGATGTGTGACTGTCACTGTATGAAATCTAGGCCAATAAGGGTGTAATCTTTCAATATGGCACAGTGAGTAACTGTCACTCCACATCAGCAATATCCATCCATCTTATTTTATTTACTTTGTCTTCATTTGTCATAATAGAAAGAATACCAGCAGAAGGCAACATTGTTGCAACCTAATTGTCTCCCACTTTGAAAATAAACTTGGTAACATCACCTCAGTATTCATTTTCAATATTTTTTTTCTTCTCTTGGCAGCAAGAGACCATTATTCTGTGACAACGTTATATTCCATTCACGTTATCTGTTTCTTTTAGTAGACTAAAAGCCTGTGCAGTGCAAATAATTCATTTAAATGGACATATAAAGAAAAACCTATCTGGACATCCCTAGGGTAAGTTTATCTTGGTAGCCCATGGTTGTCCCAGTTGGCAGTCTATTAAATTAATATATCACTCTTTCATTATAATGATTTTTTGCAGTGGTTCTCAAACTCAGAAGCATAAAGCTCTTCCAGGAAAGGTTCAAGCAAGAACAGAAGGAAAAAATAAAGTGCATATGTGTGTATGTGATTTATATGTATATGAATAGATGCCCAAAACAGCTTACAGGAGGAAATTAACAAGCTGCTCTATTTCTGTATTTCTTTCTGAATAGCCACCTTCCCCTCCTCCACCCTCCTCCCCAAGACTGGATCTATTTTTTGGTTTTGGTTTTTTTTAATGGAAAACTATGATATTGTGAAGTGTTGGCAGAAAGAAAAAAAAGTGTGTGCTTTCTTTTTGCCTTGTCTTGTTCCTTCACCCTTTAAAAATAGACCATTTTTCCAGTAAAGGCAGTACTGATCTCCACGTCACCCTTCTGTTTTCTCACAGATCCAATATTTCCGTTATGACCCTTAACCCTAATGAAAATACATGTTTGAGGCAGGGGGGTTTCTGCCTGTTTTTGTTTTTTCCCCACATGGTGGTAGATCAGGCTGGATTTGCTTGCAGTCTAACTTGAGGATTACTGAGGGCTTTTGAAAAGAAGAGACAGCCATCATTGTCAGAACTCGTCTGTTACACACAGTTCCTTCAAGAAGTGTCCTAGACAGCTTAATATTGTTTGTGTTTTTACCCTCATGTGACATTGTAGAAGTGGATGGTCACTATTAGAAGGATACTGCATAATTTAAGAAAGGCCAGTTTCACACTAACCATATCCACCTTTTTGCAGGTGGCATGAGCTCTTCTACGTTCTAGTCTTACCTCTTTTAGTGAGTATTAGGGTTTTGTGTCTTTGATAGATTTTAATACACCTAGGAAATATGAGATCAATCCTCCAAGCCTTATTCATCCAAATAATACTTACTTATATGAGTAGTTCTTTGGAATGCAACAGGACTACTTACAGGGGTAGGCAATACTCAGGAATTATTCAGGGGAGAAAGAGTTGCAGGATCAGACCATTAATCTTTGATGTATCTGTTCTATCTTTTGTTTTTGATGATATTTTTATTGGCACATACAGTTAAAGAAAAAAATGATAAATCCATTGAACAACCAAATGAAATGAACTAGTTCAGGACAGTTTAGAGTTTGCAATAAGATCTACAAATAATTTAAGTTTCTTTACACATTTAAATGCAAGTAAGAAGTTCATACAACCTGGAACACAGGCACAGGCTCTGTGGCCCATTATAATCCATTTGTACCATTCAGGAAGTTGAAAAATATCCTAACGTGGCTACAGCGGCAGAGTGCAGACTTCCACTGTCAAAGGGATAGACTGCTGGTCCATCAGTGCTTCTGTCAGGACTGCTTTTCCAATTCCAGAGTGTCAGGAGCATCAGAGTATATCATGGGCACATAGTTGGACTCTGTCAGAGTAGCACTCCACTTTGCCAGATCTCTTCTGAAGTAAAGTCCAGTAACACAGTTCAGGGCAGGTTGCTATAAATCACACCAGGATTAAGACCATTAATAAGAATTGGTTACCAGTTTCCTGGTGCTCGCTCTCTTCACATCTTCTGATAGTGGAGAAAATGAAGCCCTGAAGAATGAATTCCCAGTGTCTTCTACACACATACGGCATGTCCCCACATACAGGGGTGTGTGCATGCAATGGCAAAAATAGTAGCAGCACAAATTTGTGCCCCTACTTTTTGCCACAGTGCATGCCCCTGCATGTGCACTTTGATGTGAAGCAAATTGCCCTGCTTCAGGAAAACTGCCCTTTCCCTGCTCCTCCCAGCATGCTGGAAGAGCCGGGAGACAACTAGAGGAGTAGAGGACCGAGCCTCCATGTCTGCTGATGCATGCTCCTGTCACGTGCACTGCACCACTTTTTTCACACCTTTTTTTTTCGCTACTGAGCTGCAAATTTGCAGTGTGGGACACACTTTAATGTTTTGGGCGTGTGGTTTGTGGTGCTGCAAAGGTTTGTGATGTCACAAACCGCACATGCTCGCATGTCTGGATGCAGCTATCCTGTCTGTATGTGTCTGTGAACAGTTATCGTTACCATGACATTAAGAAGCGCACATACACAAAACAACCATTTCATCCACACATACACTAGATATAGTTACCAGCAATAGTTGCTCAATATCAGCCCAGGGTGGCCAACACGGCATTATTGAGTAGATGATGATGATTTGGAGATAGCAGATTTGAAGATAACGGCTGGAGAGGGGTGAACAGATGCATCTGTGCTCCGATGAAACAGCAGTAGAGAAAGAGACTCACCCCACTTGGCATTTTCAAAGTGTTCTTTTATAGGGATTGGCATCCTTTGTTTCAGTGCTTTGGGGGTTTTCTATACCCAGCTTCTGTTTTTGTGGTTGTTCTTCTTTTGTCTTTAGCTTATTTTAGCCCTGGAGTGTTTTTGCTGCCTGTCTGTCATTCCTTCTTGTTATCTTCTTTGTGCCCAAGGCTTAAAAGGGATTCTTCAGCTGTTCATTAATTAGTTTACTGACTGGTAACTTATATTTGGCGCCTTGTTGCTTACATAAACAGTTACATCTTCTTCTCCCATCTCTATGCCATTCTCTCATCATTCACCCTTTTACACACACTCATACATACATACAGGTTATGCAGAGTTGATTCACTTATGTCAGGCAGAAGGATACAAAATGGAGTTTTTAAGTTGCTTACAAGACAAGACTAACATGGTTATATTTCACTATTATTACACTTTTTGTTAACATCAGCCACATTAGTTCATGCTACACACTCCTTCCAGTTGCTGACTGGCTGCTGGCAGGGCAAGTGCCCCCCCGACTCAGGAGGCACCAGTTGCCCATGGTGAGGTTTGTGGCATGTGGGGAGGGTTTGCCCACAGCACACACCCCACACACCGCAGCAGGTGGAGCCCCTACCAGTTCTCCAAGCCCAGGTTCTGCACTTCTGCCACTCCTGGCCCCAGGGCACCAGTGCAGGTCCCATCCTCCCACTCACAGCCACTTCCCCTTCCCATCTGCCACCGCTACCCTTCTGCCACTTCCCCATCCCCTCCCCCGCCTGACTCTCCAGCACCATGTTCCAGCTGCACAGCCAAGACCACAGGAAGCAGCAGGAGCTGAGCCAGCCTGGCTAGCACCGCACAGAGCCAGCCAGGAATTGCGGGGGCCAGGCCAACTTCTGCTGAGTCCTGCAGTCCCAGCACTGCAGCCAGGAACCACATGGTGCTGGAGCAGCAGGCAAGGAGTGGGGTGGAGTGGTGGCAGCAGGCAGAAAAGCAGAGAAATGGTGGGGGCAGGTAGGGGAGCAAGTGGCAGTGAGTGGGCACATGGGAGTGCAGCAACAGCTGGGCAGAAGCGCAGGGCCCATGCCGGTGCTCTAGGGCCAGGGCTGGCAGGGGCCTAGAGCGGCGGGGGGTGGGACAGGATAGAAGTGCAGGGCCTGGGCTGACAGGCCCTCTATGGAGCCAGGCTGGGCTGTGCCAGCAGGGAGAGTGGGAAGCTGCCCCAGCCCAGATCCAGCCTGTGGGCGGTGTTTTGCCTACCTCTGATTTACCTTGTCAGGGGAAAAGCCAGGTTTGAATCCCTTACTCAGTTTGCTTTGGTGCAAGTGGACATCATCAACATCAAGCTATAGAGGCAGTTTTTCTTTGGCTAAAGTAAGCCATTTATTTATGTGTAAGGTACCTAGATTCATGTCTGTGCTTCAGATCAGACAAAGCGGTAATTTAACTTAGGTCTCCTTTATCTGAGAGAAGTGTCCTGATGACTGAGTTAGTGGCTATGTGGCATGTGTGCAGTCTCTCTTTCTTTTGTGAGTTATTTGGTTTAAACAAAATTCTGAAGTCTCAGAAATTTTTATATAATGGAATTCCAGTTTTCTGTAATCCAGAAGCTAACATATGCAAATACTTTTTATTGATTTTATTGAATTGAATAGGAATTGGTCATTATTTTGAATTTTTTTCTGTTCCTAGATATCATTACATGACAAAATTGGAGTATGTTTTAAGCTACTCTGTTACATTTTTTGAAGTATCTTTCTACTCTATTACTTATATCAGGTACATAAAAGGAAATAATAGAACTTCCACATATTTAAAACACACCACTAAAATGCACTTTTTAAAAATAGTATGAAGGAAATAATTGATTATGGCTTTTAAGTTAATTTTGGCAAGAGTTGCTTGTGTAGTTCTGTGTGTACGGGTGTTACAGGGTGGTGGGAAAGGCTATAAAAAACATTAAACAACTAACAGAATACGTTAGATTGTTTAGTAGAATTTTCCAAAGAAAATTCAATAAACAAATCTTCAAAAAGTCTTTGCATGTTAAAGGGGGATTGTTTCTATGTTTTTATTTTAGTTTATTTTTAAAGGTCTTTGTAAATGAGTGACAGCTCATCAAAAACAAATTCTAGGAAAGTGAAGTAGACATGCAGATAAAATAATATTTATTAAATGGATATTAAACTGCAAGTTTTTTTCCATAGGCAGATGTGAGTCTTCTTGTGAATATATAATATTGAGAAATTTGTCTTTAGGGACCATTTAAAAGGTGGGGAGGGCAACCTGTACTATGGGTGCCACAAGTGGCATGGGCATCCTCTGTGTATGATATGCAGCACACTAGGGAGAGGACAGGCAGCACAGTAGCAGATAGAGCAGGGAGCAGAAAGCAGAGCATCAGATCAGGCAGGGAGCACAGGGCAGGAAACCGAAAGAGCAGCAACAGGCTAGGTAAGAAAAAGGGGTAGGAGTGGCACATGGGGAAGGTGTGGAGCTAATATGTGACATGCCTGTCAAAAAGTTGAGCCCCCGCTGATTTACTATATACACTATTATCTGGTTCATTTAACTATTTGCAACTTCCTCTTGTGCTGAAGGCTTCTTGTATTCCAAATGTATTGGCCAGCTTATTTTTACAAATTCTTAGTGCATTTTGTATATGTGTATGTATATGTTCCATCTTTACAGGGTATTTATCATATTTTATGATGAGATGTCTACAATAATAAGTAAAATAGATAAAATATCTTAACAGACAGAATGGACAAGGAATGTTATTAACTGTGTATGTTCCATTTTCCCCTTATTTCCTGGGGAGACTGACTTAGCTGCTGAAGCATATTTCATATGCAACGCTTATGGAATATTATGCATTATGAGGTAGTAGGCATATTATACCAATTAGATCTTAAAATTATAACTTTAAACTAAATTATGAAAGCTGCTCAACAGATTTTATGTGCTGCTACCAGTGCGTAGAACATTTTGCCAGTCAGATATATTAACATTTAATATGTTGATACAGAAGAACTTGGCCTACACACACAATACTGCTGTAAATTTCATTGCAGTAGAATAGTTTATGATCTCTGCTTTTTTGCCTTAAAAGTGATATATTGGTGATGATGAACTGGAGCGTGGGTTGAAAGCCACTGTCCACAAGGAGAGAAGTGCAAGCCAAGCAGGCATTCCAAGTACAATATCTGTCTTAATCACAATGCTTCTGGGCTTCCCTGGGATAGTGAACCACAGTACACCTTTCAAAAGAATGTCAGTGTGAACCTCTGTCCTTTCCCCCTATCCCCACCTCCTCCCCAATCTACCTCCATCTAGCAAAGTGAAGATGGCTGTATGACTACAGCCCCCACATGGTCCTTTCCCCTCCCATTGAGGAAATTATAATTTTCTTGGCACTAGAAAGATCTCATTGTTACTCTCAGAAAATACAAGAACTGGATTTTTACTTAGCCCTTGTACAAAAATGAACATTGGGACTGCTTTCCATGCCTCCTATCTTTGTGCCTGTAGGTAAAAGTAGTTTAATCTATTTCAAACCTGTTGCCTCTATTTCATGGAATAAATTTTGCACTATTTTAAGAGACTGTTTACTTGGATTATACACACTGCCAAATACTGAAGGCCATTTGCTTTGAATTAATTCTGGGTTGCCCCTGTAAGCAAAGAAAAAGAGGCCACATTTTTCCTTTGTACAACTGATCATGAATTGTCTTGTATCCCATAGGTGAGTACACTCCTTGCTTAATGCCAGCATGCATGTAGCCCAGGCATGGGCAAAATACAGCCCACAGGTTGGATCCAGCCCACCAGTTGATTGGATGCTGCCTATGGCTGCCCCCACCGTGCTCTGCATTGGGTCAAGTCCTGCCTGCTCCCCACCTGGGGCAGCCTGCACTGCACTCTTGCCCACACCTAGCTCTGGCCAGCATACACAGTTTCCTGGAGGGACTGCTCCTGGTGTGGCTGTAGCTGCCTGGGTACTGTTTAGCTCCTTTTCCTCCTCTTGCCTCTGCTACATTGCTCGAGGCAGCAGGTAGGGTGAGGAAGCAGCAGCAGGTTGAGGTGGGGCGGGGGGAAGCTACTGCTGGGAAGCTTCTGCCCCAGCATGCATGGACCCTGGCTCCAGCTTCCAACTACTTTCCACCCATTCTGCCTGCCTGGCACAATGAACAGCCACCTGCAAGCAGCCAAGTAGGTGGAAAGCAACCTTACATCCACCCTCCCTCACATACCCCCCCATCCTGTCATGCACACGGTATACAAGAGTAAGAGTTTATATTGGGCTGTTATGCAATTGCCTCTATATATACTACTCAAACATAAATCAGGACAATAATTATTTTTTAAAATAAAATTGAAATATGTCACAATAGATGTTTGATTTTTAGTATACAATTGCGGTTTTAGCTGTTATTAAAATGCCATCATCTGAAAGATTGTATGTGCGTGTCCTTCAGTGCCGCACCAAGAATCATGAAGTGGCCCTCCAGCTGAAATAATTACCCACCTCTGATGTAGCCATTAGGGGTTAAATCCTACTCTACTTTGTGTCTAAATCTCAACTAGACATGATAGTGTCACATGATAGTTTTTAGTATTTATTATTTGAAATTCAGCTCTAGGTGTACAAGTGTCCATGTGCCTACTGCACTCCAGCTGGGAAGATATACAGTGGGCTACGCTTGCAAGGCCACATAGGTTCAAAATGTATAGCCAGGCAGAAATTCATGACTAATGGGCATTAGACACTGGAGGAGGAGGAGGATTTTTCCCCATGCTTAGCCCACTTATTAGGCTGTAAAAAGCAGGAGACTCAGGTTCTAGGACCCCTCACTTGCAGGGGGTTTGAACCTGCATTTTCATAGATTTCATAGACATTAGGGGCTGGAAGGGACCTTGTAAGATCATTGAGTCCAGCCCCCCAACCACAGGCAGGAAGTCAGCTGGGATCAAATGCTCCCAGCAAGCAAATATCCAGATGCTTTTTGAATAAAGTCCAGAGTAGGTGCTTGTACCACCTCTGGGAGGAATCTGTTCCAAACCCTGAACATTGCACCGTAAAGTACTTTTTTCTTACGTCTAGACTAAATTGGCTTTCCTGGAGTTTATGGCCATTAGACCTTGTTATCCCTCGGGGAGCTCTGGTGAACAGCTGTTTTCCCAGGTCTTGATGTACCCCTCTTATATAATTGTAGGCTGCTACCAAGTCCCCCCTGAGCCTTCTCTTTTCCAGACTGAAGAGTCCTAAATCCCTCAGCCTCTCCTCATACGGCCTGCCCTCCAGGCCTTGGATCATACTAGTGGCTCTCCTCTAGACTGTCTCAAGCTTTTCCACATCCTTCCTGAAGTGAGGGGCCTGAAACTGGTTGCAATACCTGCTTGCCTTTGTTCCAGCTTACTAGGAACAAAGTGCTGTAACCATCAGCCCACAAGTTAAGCATGATTTCTTCAGCCCTTCTCTGGAAGCTGACACAGTGCAAGGTGCAGTTGATATTCATTGGATGAAATGGATGGAGAGCTATGGGAAGTCTCTGTCCCATTGGGAGCAAGGGCCTAGACTAGAACCCCAGGCACCTCCCATCCAGGGCACTGAGCTATGCACCCTTTAGCTTCTTGTTGTCTTCCTCCTAGTCCCACGTATCTCCCATTTCTTGAGGGATAGCGGGGAGGTCAACTTCACCAGGTGGGCTGCGGAAAGATCTGGATAATACCTAAGATCACTTTTGGGAAGCAGAAGATGCTGGCTCAGCCTGCTTTTGGGTGAGGGGGATATAGACTCTGGGTCTCCTGCCCTCTAGGCAAGTGCTTGAACGACTAAGCTAGTGATTCTCAACTGGGGTTCTGCACTGCCTGGTCTCTGTGTTCAGAGATAAAAGCCTGGCATCCTACAACTTCCCTGTCTATTCAGTAACACCCACGTCTGCTTTGCCAAGGACTGCCAGTGCTACTAGCTTCCCACACCCTTAAATTTAATAGATTTCGTAGACATTAGGGCTGGAAGGGGTCTTGTAAGATCGAGTCCAGCCTCCTGCCCAAGGGACAGGAAGTCAGCTAGGGTCAAAGGATCCAAACAAGATAAACAACCAAATTTCTTGAAACAAGATAAACAACCAAGTTTCTTGAAAGTGTCTAGAGTAGACTCTTGCACCACCTCTGGAGGGAATTTGTTCCAGGGCTTCGGGCCCTGGACAGTAGAGAAGTTTTTCCTTATGTCCAGCCTAAAATAGTCTTGCAGGAATTTGTGACCACTGGACCTTGTAATCCCCTGGGTTGCTCCGGTGAACAGATCCTGATGTATACCCCTTATGTACTTATAGGCTGCCACCATGTCACCCCTGAGCCTGCACTTCTCCAAGCTGAATAGTCCCATAGCTCACAGCCTCTCTTCATAAGGCCTGTTCTCCTGCCTTCTGATCATGTGTATGGCTCTCCTCTGGACTCTTTCAAGCCTCTCCATGTCCTTTCTAAGTTTTGGAGCCCAGAATTGGATGCAGTACTCCAGCTGTGGCCTCACCACAGCTGAATACAGTGGAAGGATTACTTCCTGGGTCTTGCTCGAGATGCATTGGTAGATGCAAGCCAGGGTTTTGTTTGCTTTGCCAGTTGTGGTATTGCATTGGTGGCTCATATTCATCTTTAGGTCAATCATGATTCCCAAGTCTCTTTCAGCCACGGTGCTAGCAAGTGTAGCATTACCGAGCCTGTAAGTGTGATGTAGGTTTTTTTATTCCTGAGGTGGAGCACCTTGCATTTCTCCGTATTGAATGCCATCAGGTTTCCGTCCGCCCACCTTGCAAGCCTATCAAGGTTAACCTGGATAGCCAGCCTATCCTCAAGTGTGGACAGGACAGTCTTCCTGAAAATTTGGTGTCATCAGCGAACTTGGCCAGTCCACTTTTGACACCAGTGTCCAGCTCGTTTATGAAGACATTAAAGAGTACAGTTCTGAGATTGGAGCCTTGGGGAACGCCACTAGTCACTGAGTGCCATGTTGATTCGGTTCCGTCAACTCCCACTCTCTGAGTCTGACCTCGGAGCCAGTTTCCCAGCCATCAAACTGTGGAGTAGTTGAGGCCACAGTTGCCCAGTTTTCCATGAAGACATCGTGGGACTTTTTTAAAGTCCAAATATATGACATCAACCTCTTCCCTTTTGTCCAGGTGATAGGTCACCTGGTCATAGATGGAAAGTAAACTGGTCAAGCAAGACCTACCTGCAATAAATCTGTGCTGGCTATCCCTCAGAATACTGCCTTTTGTAATCCTGTCAAGAATGGTTTCTTTGATCATTTTTTCCAAAATCTTCCCAGGGATTGAGGTCAACTGATTGGCCTGTAGTTTCCTGGGTCATCTTTCCTTCCTTTCTTGAAGATGAGCACCACATTGGCGTTCTGCCAATCTTCAAGTATTTTGCCCGAGCACCACGAGTTCTTGAATAATCCTCACCAGTGGCTGTGCTATGATGGCTGCCAGTTCCTTTAGCACTCTTGGGTGCAGCTTATCCAGACTAACTGATTTATGGGGTCCAGCCTCTCAAGATTCTCCCTCATAAGATCCATGCCAATGGCAGGCATATATTCATCTTCATCCTGGTCACCCCACATCATGTTCAGGAAGGTGGTCCCTTTGGGCTGGTGAAAAACCGATGCAAAGTAATTATTAAGCAGATTGGCTTTTTCCCGGGTGTCAGTAGTCTGCTGCCCCAGCTGGTTTAGCAGGGGTCCAATGTTGCCCTTGTTTTTCTTTCAACTCCCCACATACCTGAAGAAAGACTTTTTTTATTGTTCTTGATACATGTAGCCAGATGGAGTTCAGTTGCAGCCTTGGCTTTTTTTCTTGTTCACTCCCTGCATGTGCGTACCAATGCAGTATGCTCCTCCTTAGTGGTCTTTCCTGTCCTCCATCTATTATATGTCTCTCTTTTTAGATGTAGGGGGTCCATGAGTTCCCTGTTGAGCTAAGGGGGTTGTTGATCCCTTTTACCACCTTTTGGTTTTGCAAATGTTGATTAAAAGTCTACATTTTATCTTATTTATTAAAAAAGAAGAAAAGGGTATGTGCCTTTGTTAGGAGTTTTCTTTCCAGTTCAGAATCATTCACACTGGTATTGAAAGTGTGAGTGCTTTCATTTCTATTGATGTATCTGTTCTGAAGAAACACAGAGGATTTACATTTCCCATCCTATCAGTCTGATGTCTTGTATTATCACTGTGTTAATTTAATATATCACAAGATCTCTGTTTAAAAATATAAGAAGAGGTTTTGTTGGGCTTTGTAATGCTACCTCATTGAACTTGTGAGTATTATGTATTTTATTTTTAAAATCAGTTATTCTAGTCCTAGGTTTTTAAAAGCTCTCATTATCAATATGGTAAGACCTCTAGGGACTTCCACTGAAGTCACTGGACGTTTTTTTATCAAGTTTTAATGGCAGAATGATTCCTTGATCACTGGAATAAGTAATATTATTCCTTGGGTCTTTTTTCCATCTGTTCCTAAAATACTAAACACCTTTGATTCCAGTTGAAGCCAGTGGGAATTGATACATTCAGCACTTCACCAGAGGCAAAGTCCTGCACATGGCTGGGCCCAAGAGAACCATATTGACGTGGGCTTTTTCCATTAGTAATTAACCAAAGGTATGCACCCCCAGCTGCTAAATATTGAGAGAAGTTTTAGGACAGCAGCTATCTCACAAAGACAAAGTGGTTAATGGGTTAACACAAGTTAATAAGAGTTATCTTTCCTCCTGCTTAATTTGTTAGTGCCCATTGAACTAGTATTATTTTGACGTAAAAAACAAACAGAAAACCTAACATGATAGATGTTAAGATCTCAGATGTTAAATCCTCAGATTGGGTTCATTGTTTATTTAGTCTTTCTTCAGGCAAACTCCTATTAGAAGATTGTACCATCTCTCCTGCCGTTGTAATTGCAATGGCAGAGGACTCAGGAAAGGAATATCTACACATATGAAAGATGAACTAGAAGCGTTAGTGGTTTTTGTTTTGGGAAGGGGTTGGGGGGGAGGAGTTGCTTGTTTTAATAAAGCTCAATTTTTTTTCTTTCTAATGAAGGCCAGGGAGAGAGATGACTAACTTTAGAAATGAATGTGTGTAGCATGTAAAACAACTTCTGTTGCCTTTTATGAGTTGCTTTATGTTTCCATATTAGCATTTTGTAGTAGAGAGTAATTCTGTTTCTCCACCACTAATGTTGTTTTCCGATCTGGTTTGCTCAGTGGACCTTTCCTTTGGATGGACTATGCCAGGATGCTGTCTTCTGGGACTGTCATTTATTTTCAATAGAAGACCTTAATTAATACGATTAGAGGGATGTAGAGAAAGGAAGTTGCTGATTATTTGGAACACCCCTTCAATACACACATGCATGTGACTATTGAGAGAATTCTTTCTTTTAAATAATGCACTGCAATTCTACGAGCTGATCTACGGAAATAACAGAAAAGAAATATGATTCCCTTTATACATAATGAAGGTGAAGACTTAGAGGCTTGTCACATACTACATGCAACAGGAAGGCTTTGTTACATGTGTAGTAATTTGTTGCCATTCAGTAGGCTTATTAGTATTCACAGGAGAAAGTTGTTATGATCTCATTATTTTCTCCCCCAGTGGCCAAACCACTCTAATTAAGTACATTTAAAGGAAAAAAATAATGCCCTCCCTGTCTGTGTCCTCATTAAGTGACTGCTACTGATGCACTGCGTGTTACAGTTTAACTCTGTATTATAAAACAGGACACTGTATTGCTTTTCTTGCTTGTTATCTGGTATAAAAGGAGCAAGAAGTTACAGCACTGGCTTCCTGAGTTGTTTGGAGCCACATATGGCTATATAGAATTCCAGTGAAAAAGTATTGCTTTTGTGAAGTTAATTTTGATTCTCATGTTTCAAACTGTAATTTCCATAGTGTGGTTAGTGCACTGCATGTTATTTTGACAGTTATGTATATTCATTAATTTCCACTAAATTACAGAATTGTGATTGGGGTTTTTTTAATATCTACCATTCTTCTCAATATCAATCTATATGTTGGTATCTTTAGGTTGGATGAACATTTCTAGTGTCAGGGGTTTGCTTGTTGCATTCTTACCTTAGTACCTGATGGTATTATAATTAAGAGCTATGTTATTACAGAATTTATAAACATATATTCCATACAGTATAGACTGAGCAAGCATCAATCTTTGTTTTTCTTTTTTCTTTCTTTCCCCCAACACCTTTTCTGTTTTTCACCAGAATTAGTTTGATTATGCAGAGATGGCTTTCTGTTTGAGATGACCTTTCCCTCTTGCAAAGAAACCCATGCATCCTGTCCACGTCCTACCCAATAATTAGAATGCCATTGTTAGTTCACTATCTATGGTTCAATGGCATATGGTTATAGTAGGGACAGGATTCCTTAGCCGCCCCATTCTTCTCAGAAAGTTATGCTTCAACTTTATTGCTGAAAATACACATAGGTAAAAGTATCTGTTCATGGGCAGGGTAGAAATGAATGTTGCCATCATGCATGTTATTTTGTATATGATGCAAAAATCTAGGTCTGTCCCTGGTTGGGCATGGTCATGAAATCACCAGTATCACAGTATCTCTTCAAAATTTAATAAAGGGAAAAGTTGTTTTTAAAATAAAGTTAAAAAGCTGTAGGCCAGAATAAGTGGAAATCTCATTCTTCTACCTAACAGGTTCATATATACTGGAAAATATTCTCCCTAAATTAAAAATGATGATGGTAAAGAAGTCAGCAGACCTGTATGGTTCAACCTTCTGCACTCCAGTGTAAGCAAACAAACTGTAGTCTGGGTTTTTTTAAATAAGTGTACTCCCCTATTCCTAGTGCTTTAATAGGGTAGAATAAAAATGGTGTGCCATCAGCAAATATAATTGCCTGCAAATAGATTTACAAACAACAGCAAAACATCAAGGCTAATAAAACCAATATACTAACTTTCCACTCCTAAACTTGTATCAAGCCAGAACACAGCTTAACAAAAATGACAGAGCAAGTTGTGGGGAGGGAGTGTCTCATTAACCCCCATTCCTCAGTACAGAACATTTCTTTTCATCTCAGTGGTTCAGTCAGGGGGAAAAAGTCCCTTTAACTATGTGACTGATTCTTCAAGTCACACTTACACAGCAAAGAAAAAGATATCTTGGTTATCAGCTAATATTGAGTTCCTTTGGGAATTCCAGTACAATGTCTATTCCTAATTCCAGCTTCTTGTTCTCTGCAAACTTCAAAGTGATTTTTTTTTGTTTTGCTTTTTTCCCCCTTCTCCCTAAGATAAAAGCATTACCATGTTCTACAGATGGTATTATAGACTTGGAAGCCATTAACCAAAATTCCCATTTAGTCCTTACAAGATTCCTTTCCAATTAGCTTATCACTAATTCCGCTGCAAGTTTTGCAGCTTCAGATTACTGCTGCATACTTGAAGAGAGCCATAAAATAGTAAAATTGCATGTAGCAAAAATGTTGCAGAACAACAGGTGACTTTTGTCTTTCACCTTCATTGTTTCTGGTGGAAAGAGAGTATGTCCTTGATTGTTTGCCAGCTTAGGGGTAGCAACTGTGTTAAGTGAGTCTGTTACTTTTGCCACTGAGCCCAGCTCTTTTGGCAAATGAGAATCAGCTCCTGTATTTCTTTTCCTTCCTCCTGCTTCCCCCTCTTTCCCCACCACTTCTCCCCACCGCTTCCCTCCCCCCCCCCCGATTCAGTTAACTAGGAAATGACTAAAGTCAGGATTTCACTAGGTGCCTCACCTTGAACTTCCCTCAGACTCCAGTTGTAATAAGGTTTTTATATATTATTTACCTCCATGGTACTATACTGCCTAGATACCATACTTTCCATGGCCAAGTTCTTGCTGCTCAACAACTATTTTTCCTATTCCAAATCCTTTGCCTTTTGTCTTGATTGTTGTCAGTGACTCTACCTTTTTTTTCCTAAGCCTTTAATCTATCTGTATAATGGAATGACTTTAAAGAACCTGGAAAGTAGATATAATACATCTACCACTTGTGCATAATATAGTTAGAAAATGCCTGTCATCTTTTACCTCCAGGGAAAGGAATTTGAAAAATAATGTCTTATTTGGCAATTTCTGTGCTCCAAAAATCTAAAACCAATGGAAAATAAAACCCAACAAATCACTAATCCAAAAAAAAGAGTTAAACTTAACATATACGATCCCCTGATTTCTTGCATCTTTTCAGTTCCTAACGTATCTATGGTCCTGTAAAATTATTTTTCTAAAAATAGGTTACAGTGAATTAATCTTTATCTACTTGAACAGAGAACTGTTTGCATTGTAATGGTATCATCATGGCATGCTTTGAAAGATTAGTAGTTTGCTTCATAATCTGGTAGCTGTATCCAGAAGCCCAGGACTCAGAGTTTCAGACATAGGTATGCACACTCTTCCTGTATATCCAGATTTAGGTACATAAGGCAGTGTCTGAATTTCAGAGATACTGAATGCTGGCATGTCAGGTCAGCAACTGATTTTGGATTTTTGGAAGTTAATGGAAGTCCTGTGTGTTTAGTACCCCTTCAAGTGAGGCCACGGGTTATAGATTGGCTGGATACCTAGTCTTGAAAACCTTCACCCAGAATTCTAATTTATCACTTGACTTTTATTCAAGTTAACCCACAGTCTTTATAACTTAATTGGAATGCTTTTGGAGACCTACATTTAATTCCACCCTTGTAAACTGGTAACCTTTGTCTAAAACTATGATAGTAGTAAACAGATAAAGACTAAAGCAATGCAAGTGAACTGGAAGTGGTGGATGGGTGATGTACTCTGCTTCCTGAATGATTCAGGTCAGTGCTGTGACTTTATTATCCATCAAATAAAGGATATTTTGAAATATTCAGGTATAGCAAGTGCTGATCAGAAACTGGACTGTTAAGCCCTGTTTACTTTACTTCTGAACATGCTAGAGAGCACTGCTGTGAAAATGTGGCCCATCCATTTGCTCTAGTTCTTTGTGCCAAAAGTCCAAAAATGTCACATACCTGTTGTGGGACTGTGTGTTTTACTGTAATATTTCTGTGTTAACTGTGTTAATGTTGTAATAATAAGCGAGTTCTCCCAGCTAATTTTTATAAAGGGGGGGGCAGGGAAGAGTAGGTGACAAATACAGTGTATCCCAAGTGGGACAAGACAAGATGGAGCTCAGCTCCAGCATCCACAGGATGTGGTTAGCTCTGTTTACACATCAGCAAAGATGGGATGGTCAGTGATACCCAGGAGCTTGCATAGAAGCTAAATGATGGATAAACATGACAATAGATAGGGCAGCCAAGAAAGGAGGAGTGGGGCAGTCTGAAGACCTAGACCACCCGGATAGCTTCAGGGGCTCAAAAATTAGCTAAATTCAGACACTAAGAAATATTCTTCTCATAATAATGTATCCCACTTACGTTTGTAGTGCATGTGAGAATGAGCATGCCAACATCTAGCCCTGGAAGTCCAGTTCCCCTATTCCTTGACTCTGTGATACATGTTTAAATTGTTTGCTTAGGGGTGTCAAACATACAGCGCACAGGCTGGATCTAGTCCACAAAAGTGGGTCATCTGGCCTGCGGGGCTTGCTGATGCCGCTAATAGTGCTGCTTATCAATGTAGCTCTAGAACCCAAGGGGTTCATGCCCCCACTGTTAGTCTCCCACCCACCCTTTGCTAACAACAATGCTAAAATTGGTGGGGGGTGGTTATTGTTGGTGACTACAATTAGCATCAGGGAAAAAGGGGTGAGGGTGGCTGGCAGCTGTTGAACATAGGCCATCTTTCCCTGAGGTCTGGTTGTGGCACCTGAGAACTCCTGTAATCCAGATGGGGGCCCTGGGACCAAATGATTTTGACAATCCTGGCTTAGACCAGTGGCCTAATATTCAAACTAGGACACCTATATGAAGCAAATTTGCCATTTCTTGGATTTATCAAAAGGTAACTTGGGTAATGCTGACAGTGACCTAGAAAGAAGTGTAGACTGTAAATTAGATATGAGTGTGCAATATGAGATTGCTATCAATAAGGCCACTGATATTACAAAATGTCTATGCAAAAACATCACATTCTAGGTCAGGAAGTTACTTTTATTAGTTCCTTTCAGTGACTGTGGTGGTTTCTCAAATATCGTGCTCAATTCTGGTCACCATATTACCATAAAGAATTGGAAAGAGTTTAAAACAAAAAAATGGTCGGAGACAGCGGGAGTTAATTTCTGTAAAAGGTTTATTAGAATTCAGGGGTTCAGGTGGTAGCCGTGTTGATCTAAGGATATAGGCAGCATTGGGTGAATCTGATATCTTTTATTAGACCAACTTAAATAGTTGGAAAACAATTATTAAGAAAGCTTTCTGGTTCAAAAACCATTCATCAGGCCTTGTCTGCCTCTCGTAAGAGTTCAGGAACTTAGAAACTGATGACTTGGGCAAGATATGACAGACTACAAATAACTGCATTGTATGCACAGTGAGGATAGACAGAAATTACTTGGCGTGATACAGTAAAGTGCAACAGAAAAAGGAAAATTTTAGGTCAGTAAAATACAAGATCTGCTTGTAGACAAATTCAAGAGAGTCCAGCAGAGGGCAACGAAAATGGTTAGGAGGCTGGGGCACGTGACTTCTGAAGAGAGGCTGAGGGAACTGGGCTTATTAGTCTGGAGAAGAGAAGACTGAAGCGGGATTTACTGACAGCCTTCAACTCCCTGAAGGGTATTTCCAAAGAGGATGGAGCTAGACTGTTCTCAGTGGTGGCAGACAACAGAACAAGGAGCAATGGTCTCAAGTGGTAGCAAGGGAAGTTTAGGTTAGATATGAGGAAAAACTCTCTCACTAGGAGTGCAGTAAAGGACTGGAACAGGTTACCCAGAGAAGTTATGGAACCTCCATCCTTGGAGGTTTTTAAGACCCGGCTAGACAAAGCCTTGGCTGGGAAGATCTAGTTGGGGGATGGTCCTGCTTTGAGCAGGGAGTTGGACCAAATGATCTCCTGAGGTCCCTTCCAACCATCATTTTCTCTAATTCTATGATTCTATCCTTATAATGAAATATAATAATGTGTAGAATAGTCTCCAAAAGGAAGAATTTGGAAGAACGGGCAAAATGCTCAAAAATGTGCTATAGAGAACAATATTACATTGGCAAGGTGATTGTATTAAAAGTACTGCTAAAAAACCCATTGTTTCAGAGGCACGTGTATCAAGTTGAGTTCTCATACGGAATGTAGTGCCCATGTTTGGAAATAGGTCTGTAAGTGGCTGGGGTGGTTATATTTTAGTTTTCAGAAATCTGTATGATCATTTTAGAAAAAAGTAAAAGTAAATTAGTGTCGAAACAAAATATTAATGCTGTTGAAATTGTAATATATTATCACTATTTTTCTCTCTGTTTAGTCATGTGATCTTCCCAAATCCATAAAATTATACCTCTGCTGCTAAACAACATCCTTACAGATCACTGACTTCTGTGGATTTATGCCAGTGAGCACAGTTTTGCCAGTTTTGACTAACTTGGGACAGCCCCTAGGAGCTGTTCTGTTATTTTTAGCTTGATCATAAAATATATGTTCTAAAAAGGAGTCTTAGCTGTTCTTTTGTGAGCGCCTTCCTTTTCTTTCCCTTGAATTTGCTACGTCTGGTATGGAACTAGTTACAGAAGCTCAGTAAGCAGCTTCAGATCCACTGAAAAAAAGAGAACATGTATGCATTTGTTATCTTAGCTGATTATCAGTCACAAAGACTAACTTCCAACCTGATTTTGAGATGCAGTTGTGAGAGGGAGAGGGGGAGAGACTATAACAGTGGGAGTCCACTAAGCCAAAGATTCTTCCTGGAAATTAAGTGGAAAAGAGTCATTTTCCTGTGATGAACCAAACTCCCATTACTCCCCCATTTGGTTTTGCCAGCTCAGGAATCAGGATCAGGAACTGTGTACTTATTATTAGGGAGTCAGGACTAGGAGATCATTTGTGCCTCTGGAGAATGAGTGAATTATGCCACTTCCATTCCTCTGTCTACTTGACCATCCCTCAAGAGGGCTAGCATATCCGTTACACAGTCTAACTGTGGCATTAACACTTGTACAAGCAAGTTTCAAGATTTGATCTCCTGAGATTCTATCTAAATGCAAGTGGGAGTGGGATTTTTTGCCTGCATCCTGAACTTTTTAATGTTGTGATTCCCAACCAGGATGCAGCATCTTAGAGATCCTTTCAAGGGTTTTGCAGGGTGCCAGACAATGTTGTTACTGTTACGCTAAGTATAGACAGTCAAAAAGCCCAAGGCTGAATCAATTCAATCTTCACAGGTTAGTCTAAGCTGCACAGACTGAACTGATAAGCAAGTGAACAGACATTCACTTTTGAGTCCAGAAATGCAGCCACATGCCTACAGTGGCCCAGGCCAAAAGCTGGTGGGAAGGAGAGCACACCTGCCTGCTTGGCTAAAGCAGACAGCTTGGACCAAAGTTAGCCTTGTCCACCTGGCAAAGGGTGTGGGGGAGGATTTGCGGGGAGGTGCAAAGCATGCTGGGGGACTGTGAGTTAACTTGAATCTGGGGGGGATCTGGGACAGAAGTTCAATAAGCTGATTTAACTTAGAACAGCTAAGTCTGATACTACATCCATCCAGATTTATCTTAAACTGGTTTCGACCATTTGTAAAGTGGTTTGTGCACATCGAAATTTTGTGTTACAGATTTGAACCGGTTTCTGATCACTTATAGTGGTTTATGTATAATTTCTGTCCCTAGCCTTAGGGTACAAACATGATTCTCAAAATAAACCCAGAGATTTCAAACAGAAAAACATAGAATTAAAAACATTTTAACCTGTTGTGGTCTTTCTCAGTTCTTTGTAACAAAAGAATTGCACTGCTATTTTTTTGTAGTCAAAAATGAGTGAAAACTAAGAGCTGGCATTTTAAAACAGTGGTTCTCAGCACAAATCAAACACGGATATCAGTGTATTTTTCTTGTCTATCAGCCTTAGCTTCAGGGTCAAATGTATAAACTAAACTAAAAAAAGTAATAAAACCAAAAAAACCCCCCAACCTAGAAACTAGTTTTCTCGGACCAGAATCAATTTTTAGTCAAGTAGTGACTGATATGTTTTTTAAGCTATCCAAATTACAGCTGGTTATATCTTAGAATACAGACTTGAGTTTCTCCAGGAGCATGCAGAGAATTTTTACTATAATTGTGGTTCCTGTTTTCCAATGACAGCTCTGAACTATGGAAAAAATATTGAAAGTGTAAATGCTTGAAATATTTTCTGTTCTGGGAAATAGTTGAGAAGTAATACCCATTATCAATCTGATTGTCTGCAGTATTACCCTGTGTAAATAGACAGGCTGTGGAGGACATGATTTTTTTTTTAACTCTGCAGTTCGAAGATTATCTTTTAAGCTGATGGGGCAGTTGAGTCTTTTTTTTCTCCAGAGTGCAGAGCCATAGAAGAAACATGACACCCAGGCACAAAATTTTGGCCAAAGTTTTTTTTCAAAAGAGCTGTATCCATAACTGTATGTGTTTGGTGTATATACTTATAAACCTGTATGTGTTTTGTGGACAAACTGAGAGAGAAAATGTTGGCCTGCTAATCTTATATACAACTTTGAAAACTTGGATTGTGGACAGGGAGACAGAGTAAAACTTTAGTAATAGAATCCTCCAACAAACCAGATAGCCAAGTACAAGGGAGATGTACAACTGTCACAACCCATAGTTATTTCTGCCCCTTATGCCAGGAGTGTAGCTGTAACAAGTGCCTAATCTCCTCCCAGCCTCAGAATCAGTGACTAACTTCCATGCATGTACATATACTAAACTTCTTCAGAAAAAAAAGCAGAATACAGTAGAGCTAAATAATTCACAGTGTATCAGGAGTATGGACTTCTCCATAGATTGCCTTCCAAGCAGCATAGCCCTATGGTAGCACAATGGAAGGAAGAGGCTTTGTGACTTCAGGAAGCAGCATATGTCCCAAAATTACGACATACAAAAAACCAGAACTCTTGGTTCCAAAATGATACCTTTTATTAGACCAACTGGAAAATGGCAAGAAAATCTAGTTTTTTGTATGTCTTTTTGTCTCAGACCAACACAGCTACCAAGTACACCCCCAAAATTATGAAGATTTTGAATAATTCATTGTTCTGCCACTGGCTCTGATGAAAGTTTAAATGGGAAGTAGCATTCGAAGAAGCACTAAATAAAAAATAAACATCCTGTTAGAGACTGAGAGTTAGAGTAAGAACTTGAATATGTCTTGGTTCTTCCTGAAGTGTATGGAATATAATACATATGTTACAGTAGATCTAATGACACTATTTTTTTTTAAAAATCACTGATTCTGGTATTATGCATCCTAGTGAACTGTAAATATGCGACTGAAAGTGTGGAATTTATAGAAAGCAGTGGGACACTGATCCTTCATACCTTTGTACATAGGTATATAGGTCATTTTTAACCCATTAGTAAGGACTGAAATGTATTGCTGTTGGTCATTCAGTTCCCTATGAAGTAGTTGTTCATTTCAGCCTGGTTTGTATTAAGCATGTGTCCAACCTGCTTCAGAAAACAACTGCATCTTTTGCTTATAGGATGCAGTCAACATCAGCAACATCAGGCAGTCATAGCAAAGTGGCCAAGGAGTGAATTGAAATAAAATGGGAACTAGTGTATCGCCCCAAGATGTGGGCTGTCATGTTCAGATTTAAGGCTGCTCAGTGGTGTAAGGAATTTGCAGTGCAGCTACCTGAAATGCCCTGAATGTGACTAAAAATATATCAACTTCCAGCTCTGTCAGTTCATCCCATTTCACAAGAACTTAATTAATGCATGTGCAGTAACTTTAATTGCATGTTGAAGAGAATTTACTTCATTTTACTTAAAGTTTTATTCTGTTTTGGGAATTCACTTATTCATTCCCACTATTTTATAACACATGGAAGGTTTAGGCAAAAATGAAATAGAATCAATGTACTCTGTTGAGCCTAAAATCCTGTATATCAAAACCCATGGAAAAATATGATATGCACCAGCATGGTGCTTATTAGTTCTACTATTTTAATTGGCCTGGGGTTTTTTGACCTTTAATTAAAAGAAATGGAGGGGTTTTCTTTCCATTAAAAGCAGAATAATGAAATAATTTAGCTGGGCTAGTAATATTCAGGTCCTCTATCAAGCTACAGTTTAATCAAGAACTAATAATGAAGAATTCCATATAGAATCCTGAAAACAGCATTGCTAATTGCATTACTTTATTAAATACAGTTGGTGCTAGGTACTTAAAGCCTTCAACCTACCGTCTCATAATTAGCTTACTCCCTTTAGCTTTCCCCTTCAACCTTCAAGAAGAAAGAAGTTAGTGAAAGAAGTTAAAATTTAAAGTGTTTCTTGAATCTTTTGGTTGTGCAAATGATTCACTGAGATGAAAGAGCATAATATCTTGATAGGGTGTATCATTCTATCATCAAAACTAGTTCCAGCATATGATATATATGAGGATGCCGAGGGTGAAACCAGTAATATTAAATTAAAACAATGTATTCTGATAAAAACTAGAGGGATGCTTCTAATCTTCCAATCACATTTTTATAGCATTTTATTAAATGTTTCTATTTTACTATCAACAGGATAGGTATTTAACACTAAATTTTACTGAATTGTTTGTTTGCTTTCCTTCTGGTTTTGCCCTCCATTTCTCCTACATTTCAAATAATATTAATTATCAGAATTCAGCCACTGAGTCAGTCTGACCCAGAAGTTAGCAACTGACTCAGCCTGTGACCTGTAAGGCTAAGTACAGACAGTTCAAAAAGCCTGAGGCTGAATTAATTCAATCTAGGCAGTTTCCTCTAAGCTGCATAGGTTGAACCGATAACCAGCTGAACTGACATTCAGTTTACAACTGGGAAAGGTATGGGGAGGCCTGCACTGACCTAGGCCAGTAGGTGGGGGCGCTAGAGCACATCTCCCAGCCTGCTGGCTATTGCCAGCCCAGCCAAGAGTCCCCAAACCCCTGCTGTCCCCCCACAGATGATTAAGAAGCTGCCTGTCCAGGTACTAGCCCACCTTGGGGGAGCCTCCCCATCAGGAAGTTTCCCCCAGCCTGGGTTACCCAGCCCAGGCAGCCCTGGGGAGCCAAGGAGAATTCCCCCCTCCCCCTTCCCAGCTGCTGATTGCTTTAGCCACTGCTACAGGAGGGAGGGAGAAGAAGTCCTCCTGGCCGAGAAGCATTCCCCTCATTTCCCCGGGGGCTGCCCTGGGCTGGGGTGGGGGGAAGCCCCCCAAGGCTTCCCACTGCTCCCATGGTGGGCTGCATGCTCAGGCACCCAGCTCAGGGGACTCTTTTTCCCTCTGTCCTATGGCAGCTGCTAAAGCAATCAGGAGCTGGAAAAGGAGAGTGGAGAGAGCTGCCAGGATCTGAAAAGCCCCCACCGCAGGGGATCTCCTTCCCCCACCATGCTGTGTAGACCCCGGCTAGAGGGGCTGGGGGTCTGGTCTCCTGCCCTCCATCCCTATGGACTGATGGATGCAAGCAAGAAGCAAGCTAAGGAGCACTGGAGCTGGCAGCATAGTCCAGGGCTGCAAAGCATCCTGGGATGCTGGGGGACTGTGAGTTAACATGAACCAAGAAGGGATCTGGGACAGAAGTTCTATAAACTGGTTTGACCTAAATCAGTTGCCTGATACTACATTCAGCCAAGTTTGTCTTAAATTGCTTTCAAAAACTGTGGGGAGAAGTGGACACACCGGGGGGCAGGGAACAACTACAAGCAGACCTGGACAGGTTGGACAAATGGGCAAAAAACAATAGAATGTGATTTAACAAGGAAAAATGCAAAGTGCTGCACCTAGGGAGGAAAAATGTCCAGCACACCTGCTGCCTAGGAAATGACCTGCTCGGCAGCACAGAAGTGGAAAGGGATCTCGGAGTCCTAGTGGACTCCAAGATGAACATGAGTTGTCAGTGTTACGAAGTCATCAGCAAAGCTAATGGCACTTTATCATGCATCAGCAGATGCGTGACAAACAGAACCAAGGAGGTGATGCTTCCCCTCTATTGGGTGCTGGTCAGACCACAGTTGGAATACTGAGTCCAGTTTTGGGCGCCACCCTTCAAGACGGATGTGGATAACCTGGAGAGGGTCCAGAGAAGGGCCACTCATATGGTTAAGGGCCTGCAGGCCTACGAGGAGAGACTAAGGCGCCTGGACCTCTTCAGCCTCCGCAAGAGAAGGTTGAGAGGCGACCTTGTGGCTGCCTATAAATTCATCATGGGGGTGCAGAAGGGAATAGGTGAGGTTCTACTCACCAAGGCGCCCCTGAGGGTTATAAGAAATAATGGCCATAAGCTAGGAGAGAGCAGATTTAGACTGGGCATTAGGAAGAACTCCTTCACAGTTAGAGTGGGCAAAATCTGGAATGGACTCCCAAGGGAGGTGGTGCTGTCCCCTACCCTGAGGGCTTCAAGAGGAGTTTAGATAGGCACCTAGCTGGGGTCATTTGAACCCAGCACTCTTTCCTGCTTAAGCAGGGGTTTGGACTTGATGATCTATTGAGGTCCCTAACTTCTGATCCTAACATCTATGAATCTATGAAAATGACCAAAACCAGTTTATGTGCACTGAACCTATGTTCTGTTACAGGTTTTAACCAGTTTCTAGTCACTTAAACCAGCTTATATGTAAATTCTGTCCCTAGCCTAAACCATTTGGCTCATTATTTTTTAAAGTTGTCAATGGGACTTCCTCCATTTGGGGTCTCACCTTGTGACACTTTATGAGGTAGTTATGCCTGTGCTCTGGAGGTGGGCAGTTAAAGCACCTGCGCATCATGTGTCTCAGAGTCCCCATGCTGAAAAATGGTGGCAGGAGTACTTTAAGTAATTTTTGAAGGTGCTGACCACCCCATCACAGTTTCAGTTTACTTAAACTAGAGTTGTGGATGTTGATCTATTCTGAAAATCAGGGCCAATGTGTTTTGAGTGGGGCATTAAAATGCTAACATACAATATCAGAACAAAAATCTTAGACTCAGTCTCTTTGGTACAAGCATTGCATTTGGTTTGACCTAACCAGGGAAGCTCTTTGAAGTCCGTAGATAACTGGATGTGATTATCTGCTCCAAGTTATACTTAAGGTACAGTCAATGGGAGCTTTGCTTATGCCATAACTGCAATATTGGGCCCTAAGTAAGACTGAAGAAATTTGACATTTTACGGCTGTTACAGAAAAAATCTTAGCGCCTGTGAACAACAGCAGTTCTTGCATGTTTGGCATAAGATACTTCATTTCCTTCCCCAAGGAATTTGTGCATGTAATTTATGCTTTAAATGTTGCCACTACATTAGCTGGTTAACTGTAAATAACCATTCCACTAGCATACAGTACATTTAAGCTGTTGCATCTAAAAAGGAGGTTTTGTAGGTTTTTCAAAGCCCGTGTTTGCTTTTAATTGAAAGCAGGATTGGGAACTAATAATTTCCTGAAGCTGCTATATATGAAGAAACGTTGAAATACGTTTTGCTGTTTTAATTTTGTTATTCAAAGTAGTGTTAATGGTTATCATTTTGTTCAGGTCATAAACTAAATCTAGTAAGTCTGAAACTTAAAATGTTTGTCTGGTGTCAGCAGACATCCTTCCATACTTATTTTATCAGGCTTCCTATCTTTTCTGTCATCAGTTGGCTTCTCAGTTCCCACAATTCCAGAGCAATGTTTTTCCACCTATGTAATTTTCAGCGTATTTATAATTTATTTCTGCCAGCTCAGCTGTGTTGAACAAGCTAAAGAGTTCTTTAGTTCTCTTTTCTTTCATTTACCCCCTCTGTTTTTGCAGTTCAGATAAGAGAATGCAGTGTCAAAGAAAAATTTAAGTATTTTCCTGCCTTTATTTGAAGAATATTCCAAATATTTTTCAAATGTATCTAAAGTACCCACAGCAGATATCCTTTCTGCTATGTATATTAAGAATTTATGGTATTGGGTCTCAAAAAGAATACTCTGGGAATTCCAGAAAGAACATATATTGAATTTTAATGTTATTCCACAAATACATAATTTATCATGACTGAAACAACTTTTTCTCATAAACAAAATAGTCCTTCTATGAAAATACAGCAAAATGTACCTCCAAATACTTCTGCAAATAAATAGCACCACACTTTAAAATGTTAAAGGGATACTTTTAAACTATCTTAGATAAAATTAAGAAATTATGGTTCTTTAAATTTGTTGTGTGGACGTGTTTGTAATATCCTCTGTACGTGCATATCACATTTTTCAGTTCTGTATCTGAATCCATTTTAGTTTTGATTTGGTTTTGATTTGAATATTAATGGAACTTAGAAGGAGGAGCAGAGGAAGAAATAGTGTGGAGTATGCACCAGGGAAACAGGTTTTTGAGCATATCCCAAATCTGACCAAGGGTGGCTGTGCCTTAAGGAAACGATCCTTCGGGCACAGAGGGAGACGATTCCGATGCGGGGGGAAAGGGGCCAAGAGGCTTCCTTGGCTGACCAGAGAAATCCAGAGCAGCCTAAGGGCAAAAAGGGGGGCATATAAGCAGTGGAAACAGAGAGAGATTACTAAGGAGGAGTATGCCTCCTCAGCTCGCAGTTGTAGGGAGGAAGTTATAAAGGCCAAAGCTACCATGGAGCTGAATATGGCATCCCAAGTTAAGGATAACAAAAATTGTTTTTCAGATATATAGGGAGTAAAAGGAAGGCCCAGGGCAGTATAGGACCACTACCGAACGGGCAAAAGCAATTGGTGACAGACGGGGAGGACATGGCTGAACTCCTCAACAAGTTCTTTGCCTCAGTCTTCCTAAACGAGGGGCAAGGCAAGTCTTACATTGTAGAGAGGAGACAGCTGGGCACCAAGCGTTGACCCTGAGATGTTGCAGAGTCACTTGAAAGGACTGGATGTGTTTAAGTCGGCAGACCCGGATGAGCTCCATCCAAGGGTACTAAACCCACTGGTAGATACCATTGCACAGCCACTGGCAAGAATATTTGAGCACTCATGGTGTACGGGACAGGTCCCGGAGGACTGAAAACGGGCCAGTGTGGTCCTATTTTCAAGAAGGGGAGGAAGGAGGATCCAGGCAACTATAGGCCAGTCAGTCTCATCTCCATCCCTGGCAGTCTTTGAAAAGATTATTAAGGCTCATAGATGTGAGAGCCCAGAGAAAAAATTATGCTGAGGGGAAACCAGCATGGGTTCATAGCAGGTAGATCATGCCTGACTAATCTAGTCTCTTTTTATGACAAGGTTACTAAACACCTTGACACAGGAGTAGGGGTTGATATTGTTTACTTAGACTTCAGGAAGGCCTTCAATATGGTATCCCACTCCATACTGGTGAACAAGTTAAGAGGCTGTGACTTGGATGATTACACAGTCCAGTGGGTGGCAAATTGGCTAAAGGGTTGTACCCAGAGAGTGGTAGTGGATGAGTTGGTATCAACCTGGAAGGGAGTGGGTAGTGGGGTTCTGCAGGTCTCGGTCCTTGGACCGATACTCTTCAATGTCTTCATCAGCGACTTGGATGAGGGAGCGAAGTGTACTCTATCCAAGTTTGCGGATGATACAAAACTGTGGGGAGAAGTGGACACACCGGAGGGCAGGGAACAACTACAGGCAGACCTGGACAGGTTGGACAAATGGGCAGAAAACAACAGAATGCAATTTAACAAGGAGAAATGCAAAGTGCTGCACCTAGGGAGGAAAAATGTCCAGCACACCTACTGCCTAGGAAATGACCTGCTCGGCAGCACAGAAGTGGAAAGGGATCTTGGAGTCCCAGTGGAGTCCAAGATGAACATGAGTTGTCAGTGTGACGAAGTCATCAGCAAAGCTAACTGCACTTTATCATGCATCAGCAGATGCATGACAAACAGAACCAAGGAGGTGATGCTTCCCCTCTATCGGGTGCTGGTCAGACCACAGTTGGAATACGGCTTCCAGTTTTGGGCACCACCCTTCAAGATGGATGTGGATAACCTGGAGAGGGTCCAAAGAAGGGCCACTCATATGGTTAAGGGCTTGCAGGCCAAGCCCTACAAGGAGAGACTAAGGCACCTGGACCTCTTCAGCCTCCACAAGAGAAGGTTGAGAGGCGACCTTGTGGCTGCCTATAAATTCATCATGGGGGCACAGAAGGGAATTGGTGAGGCTCTACTGACCAAGGCGCACCTGGGGGCCACAAGAAATAATGGCCATAAGCTAGCAGAGAGCAGATTTAGAGTAGACATTAGGAGGAACTTCTTCACAGTTAGAGTGGCCAAGGTCTGGAATGGGATCCCAAGGGAGGTGGTGTTCTCCCCTACCCTGGGGGTCTTCAAGAGTAGGTTGGATGGACACCTGGCTGGGGTCATTTGAACCCAGCACTCTTTCCTGCCTATGCAGGGGGTCGGACTTGATGATCTATTGAGGTCCCTTCTAACCCTAACATCTATGAATCTATGAGTTCCAACCCCTGCATTAATAGTTTCCCTAGAGCCTGTCTATCTGGGGATACTTGGATCATTTAAGACAAATGAGCTCATACATGATATCAAAGGGGAGCAAGATAAAATAATCTTTATAAACCACTTCTGAATGTGGTCCAGAATGCCCTTTAAAAAACACGCTTTCACGTCACACTTTTGTCTTAACATTTCTGGAGTGTCTTAAGTAGACAAGTCCTTATAAAAAGCCAACAGAGATTTAGAAACATGGAATCTTGTAATGTATATATTAAATAAGTAGCATTTGCTTGCTGACAAACATGTACAAAACAGACTTTCTTGAACAATTAGAGCTTGTACATACCTTATTACTGAGATGAACCAATAACTGAGCTAAAGTTGTATTGCAATATCACAGTCGTGCTAGTAATCAAAGAAATATTTGGAGCAAATCCTGCTGGCCTTACTCATATTAGCATTGTTAAAATCAGTGTGGTTCTTTATGGAAGGCAAACAGGATTTTGCCTTAAGTTTCAGTGTATACTGGGGAAAAATATTATAATATTATCAGTCTGACTACAGAATCAAATTACAGTTACTTGTAGGTAGAGATAATAGAGCTTAACTATAACATCTGGCTTATCATCTGAACTCTGCTAATGCCGAGGGATGTTTGGGCATATAAATTTGGTTTATATTGAACAAATTGTTGCTGTTTATTAAAGACAGCTGACATTTCAAAACTTCTCTGAGCGGATAGTCAAATGAAGTCACTCTAAATAGAATGTGAGGCAGGGTGACAAAGTGATTGTGGGGGAAGGAAATGGATAGGAAGCTTGGTGACCCAAATTTTATTCCTGGCTTTCTCAGGCAAGTGACTTCTATGTCTCAGGTGCTCCATTTGTAAAATGAGACTAAAAAAATTTACTTTCTTTTGTTAATAACATGGAGATCTTTGAAAGGAAAGTGATATAAAATACGTAAATATTATTGTCGTGAGGAGGAAGGAGGCTATGTAGGAAAAAGCAAGAATTCTTCAACTTCTCATGGCCTGGGCAGCATCTGAGTAAAAGATATCTCCATCCATGTGTGACCTTATTGTCCACATGACATCACATGGTCACAGCCATTTCTTCATTGGAAAATGTGAACATTTTAAAATTAGGATGTATTATATTAAATGTATTAAAGTATTATGAATATTTTTGTAAACAATTATTGTAAATTATTAAATTTCATTTGGCAGCTAAAACATGGTGTCATTGCTCTATAACCAGCTAGCTCCCAATGGATTGCCCACAAGGGCTCCATGAGCCTTAGAGCACAATGGGAATCACTGCTTCACAAGAGCTGAGTTATTTTAAATTATTTAGGTTATGATCATCATTAAATTAAGTCTGCTTGTAAATAGTCATGGCAGTTTATCAGACAGGAAATGACAATGACCAAAATAGGTCTGTGGATCCTGGAAAATGCTAGTTATGTACTCAGAGGCCTACCTTTACAGTGATATAAATGTCAAAAGAGAACTGAAGTAACTCCAGTGACTTCATTGGAGCAAAATGGATAAATATAAGTTGAGAGTACATGAATATTTACTACATCTATACCTATCTCTGTTACTTATGATACCTATATACCAGATGCAAGAATTAAAAAAGTGTTATGTTTTATGATCACAATCACTTTTATCACTTTCCTAGGTTATATTGTCCTTTTCAAGGATTTGTTTTGGGAAGCTTGCCGCTGAAGAAAATGTCATCAGTACTTGAACAACCATCGTTGTTGTTCCTGTCTTGTACACTGAGAAACTCAAGCTTGATGAAAGGAATTTCCAGAGCCCTCAATCTTAGCTAGGAGAAGTTACAAAGAAATAAAATATTTTTATTTTAAAAAGTACATGATAATACTTGAAAAAAAATCCATTCAACTATAGTAATTAATTACATATTTATAAATATATGTAGATGGCTATGAACAATTTGTAAGATACTAATAACACAGAACTCTGCTTATACCAGGGGTAGGCAACGTTTTTGGCCTGAATGCCAAAAAACCCTGCAATGTCTACCTTGTAAGATGCCGGACTGCTGGTATACCAGAACCAGGGTGGGGGTATGTAGCGGGATGCACTGCATATTAATATCGTTAATAATAATAATAAATGTTGCTTTTTCTACAATAAATACCAGGTTTTCTAAAATTTCTAAACCTGGTAACAATAAACAAAACTTCATATACTACCTTGTATTGTAGTCTTTTTTAGTTAAGCATTATTGTGATGAAAGTGAGAAAGAAGAGAAAAGGAGGAGAGAGAATGTGGGAAAGACAAAGGAAAAAAAGAGGGAAAAAAGGAGAAGAGAGAGAGAACCAGACATACAGACATAAACATACTTGCACAGAACAGATATACACATACACTTGCCCAGACCAGACAGACACACGTGTGTACACAAAATCAGACACATATGTAGACAAACATATGGAACCAGACACACAGATACATAAACAGCAACACACACAGAACCAGACACACCTGGGCCGCAAGACAAAGTCCAACTCGATAATGTCCTGAGCCCGCCACAGCCTGTGTGCTTCCCCAGGGAGCTGGCTCCCGGGCTGCAGTGCGGCCTGCTGAGGCCCCGGCTCAGAGTTTTCCCATCATCCAGCTGCAGGGGCGGCACTAGGGGGGAAGCCTTGGGAGGGCACCCCAAAATTTGCCTTAGCCCCTTGTAGTCACCTTCCTAGCACTGCCATCTCCTGCCTACCCCACACAGCTGAGCCCGCAAACATGCAGCACTCGAGGCAGGGGAGGCACTAGCCTCTTCCTAGTGAGGGGGGCTGGGCTCGGAGCTGGCGGGAGCAGGGCAGGCAGGCAGATGTGGCAGTGCTGGGAGGGATGGAGCCTCTCGGCTCCACTGAGCCCAGGCCCAGCCTAGCCTCCCCACTGAGAAGAAGCTAGCACCACCCCTGCTCCAGAACCCCGGGATCAGCTCCGTATAGCCGGTGGGTGCACATGCACCTCAGAGCAGACAGCAGGAGGGGAGCCTGAGGCAGCACAACCCCAGCCTGACCCTGACCCCCGCTGTATGCTGGGGCTCCAGAGCCCGGTGCAGCTGTGTGCAGTCTATGGGCCGCAGTTGGCCCAGGCTCTGAGTAGCTGCTGCCAGCCATGGAGCCTGGGCTGCTTGCAGCAGGGCTTGCAGCCTCCCAGCTGCCTGCTGGAAGCAACAACCCAGGATGGCAACAGCTGCCCGGCAAAATGGCCTCATGTGCCATGCTCTGGTACATGCCAGGGGTTGCTGACCCTTGGTTACACAGATACCCTGAAGAGATTTTCGTAAAAGCAATCATTTAAAAAAACCACAAAAAACAAAATCCCCAGCGTACTACAAGCATACAAAACAGAATTTAGAAACAAAATTTTAGATTTGGCCCTCTACACTCTCTCTCTCTCTCTCAGAAATGCAATAATAGTCCTTGCCATCTGCTGCTGTATATTTTTCATGGGTTTTAACATTTTGCTTTTAAAATCTAAATGATGAGTAAAATGTCAAGTCACCCAGAAAATAATCATAGGCATGCTAATCCAAATGTTATCTCAGTTTGTCTGCACAGAAGATAGTTCACAGTAGGTCTGTACTCTCCTGCTTTAGAGACAGAACAGGTAGCATGTGGGTAGGCACATGTAAGCACGGTTGACTTTATCTGCTAAATTTGCGAAATAATATGCAGGCTTTTAGCAGCATGACTCCTGTAGATTTTAATGAGCATCACATGCCTAAGCTCCACACTAAATCTTTCAAAATTTACTCTGTAAGGGACTAGCTTCAAATTTTTTTGGAGATTAATAAATGCTACTACTTCTAATAAATGTGGGAAAAAATCAGTTAGGATCAACAACAAATCACTTTGTCATGCTTTCTAGCCTAAATGAAATTGAACTAAAGGACTCACCATTATAAATGCATGAAGGTGAAAAAACCCTCTTCCTTCCATTTACTTTCAACCATAGAAGGAAGCAAAAAAAACCCTCTTCCTTCCATAGACTAAAAATCAATTGTCAAGTTATCACAGAGATATCATGCAGTCTCTCCCGCTCTCTCTTTTCGTTTTCAAATACTTTGAATGGTGACTCTCATATCCATGATGCAGTGACTTTGACATATCAGAAAAGTAGAATTTGAAGAAATTGAAGAATTTCTGCAAAGGTCTCTTTCTCTCCAGCATTGCTACAGTTTTCTTCTTCCTCTTTTTCTTTTGATAGTCCATCAGTTAGAAACTATAGTGGAGATGATAGGTTCAGAGGTAGGTAGAATATTCCCAGCAGGATACAGATAAGGCCTGTAGCTACAGCACATTACTACAATTTAAAGATGGACACCACCACAATGAATGTAACATATAGAAGCTGTTTCCGGGGTGTTGGTTGGAGCCGTGTTGGTCTAAGGACATATGCATGCAAGGTTCTTTGGGTAGATGTGATGTCTTTTATTAGACCAACTAAATAGTTGGAAAAAATGGTTTTTGCCAGCTTTTAGGTACAAACACCCTTCATCAGGCAGAGGGAGAAAGGTGTTTGGACCCGAAAGCTTGCAAAGAACAGTTTTGCCAACTATTTAGTTGATCTCATAAAAGATACCATATTTTCCCAAAAATCTTGTCTACACGTAGAAAGTGTCATACAGAAAGTGATCAGACACCAGAGACAATATTCCACAGAGAACGTTTATGTTGTCGCAGATGGATGCAGTAAAGAACATAAATGTTGTCTGTAATAAAACTTATTCAAGTTACAGTGTTTTGAAGCTGTTCATTTAAGGATGACTGCACTTTATCTAGCAGCTGGAGCAGAATGCATATTTAAGTGGATGCAGATTTTTCCCTTAAACTTCTGTTTCAGATACGTAGCAAAAAGATGTTTGGTATCTATATCCATGAGGATTGTCATTGTGTTGTTTTATGTTCTTTCTTTCTTCTTCCGGGTATATTTTATATATATAGGTTCTTTGGGTAGATGTGGTATCTTTTATTAGACCAACTAAATAGCTGGAAAAAAATGTTCTTTGTAAGCTTTCAGGCACAAACACCATTCTTCAGGCATATAGAGAGTCTGCTGATGAATTGTGTGGTCTCCTGGGTAGAATAGAAGCCAAGATACCAAATGGAGGACTGTGAAAATGCAAATGTGTGGCAGTGAAGGTCTGAGGGATGGGAGACAATAGATGTGCTATATTTCTCAACTTACAATCTGGTGCCCTTAGTGTTTTGCTTTTAAAATAGCTTGCATTTTTAAATGAATTAATAACATAAAAGAGAGTTAAGAAAGGTATACATTTTAAAAGACTCAAATCATTAACATTTCGAATGAGATTTTCAAAGGCACAAATGGGAGTTAAGTCATTGAATTTCAAGAAAAGTTCTGTGCCTGCTTGCTCTTTGTATGTGGAAAATCTTCAGTAATTCTTCCTATTATTCCCACTGTGATTTTAAATGCATTCACTTTTCCTTAATATACTATTGTTGTTCATTTCTGAAATAAGCAATAAGGACACCATTAAAAGACATCTTTGTGGAATGTCTTTTTGCCTATGTCATTTTGAAGACCCTTGTGATGACCTGCAATACACCAACTTTATTTTCTTTCAGCCATGTGGTTTCAGGGCTGTTGCTGCTTACTAGAATCAGTGTGTATGTGTGCATGAGTATGTATGTATGCTATGTATAAGTATAAGATAACTGTACATTTGTTTTGGAGGGCGTTGTTTTTTGTTCTTTGGTTTTGGTTTTAGGCTTTTTTGGCTTTAATCAGAAGTAAAAGTTTGGGGGGGGTTGTAAAGCAAAAAAACAAAACAGTAACATAACTGTGTTGTTCCATTTTACAGTCTCAGTGTTTGGGAGACATCTGAAATTCTTTGTAACTCTTCAGAGTAACAGAAGATAAACAGTGTAGAAATATGAAGAATTAAGATGTATTTGATTAATAATAACTACCCGTTTCTTTCTTTGCATGATGCTTTTCTGTTCATACTAATTTAATGGAAGTACACTCATGCTAACAGTCAGTAAGCTAACTGCTTATGCCAGACTTTGTGCAGAGACATTAGCAGAGCCTTGGAATATAAGAATTGCTGTTTACTGGGGCATACCATAAGTCCATTTTGCCCAGTATCCTGTGTCACAAATGGCAGAGAGTGAATTCTGAAAGGGAGAATGAACTGAGAATGACCAGGGTTTTTTCCACTGTTTCTCTTTCACTTGTAGCCTCCAGCAGTTCGGCTAAGTACAGAAGTCAAAAAGCCAGAGGCTGAATCGGTTCAGTCTTTGCAATCGGTTTAATCTAAGCTGCATAGATTTAACTGGGAAGCAAGTAAACAGACATTCACTTCTGATTCCAGAAATGCAGCCACTTCTGAGATACTGGCTGCCAGGGGCAGACATCAGGGGAGTTGAGGGAGGCCCAATCCTTGTTATGGCAGTGCAGCCCTGCCTGCACCTTCCCCACCGCAAAATCCCAGTAATAAAAAAACACACCACAAAAAAGTTTAGTTTCTCTGCCTGTTGTCCTTTAGGGACCCTTTAACACCCTGATTATCCAAAGGCCCAACTGACTCCTTGGAAGGTATTCAGTTTCTTGTGTACTTAAAGATATTTTTATTGCTATCTTTTGTGTGTCTACCAAGTTTTTCCTCAAATTATCTCTTATCTTGTCATATTATAGTTTTACATTAGATTGGGCAGTATTTATGCTCTTTTGTTTCCTCATTGGGATTTGATGTCCGCATTTTGAAAGTGCACTGCACTTCAAGAGGGGTGTGGACAGCATCGAGAGGGTCCAGAGGAGGGCCACTCATATGATCAGGGGACAACAGGGCAGGCCCTATGAGGAGAGGCTACGGGACCTGAACCTGTTCAGCCTCCAAAAGAGAAGGCTCAGGGGGGATCTAGTGGCCTCTTATAAACTAGTCAGGGGGGATCAGCAGGCATTGGGGGAGTCACTGTTCCCCCGTGTGCTGCCAGAAGTGACCAGGAATAACGGTCACAAGCTGGCAGGGGGCAGGTTTAGGCTAGATATCAGGAGGCGCTACTTCACAGTCAGGGTGGCTAGGGTCTGGAACCAACTTCCGAGAGAGGTGGTCCTGGCTCCTACCCTGGGGGTTTTTAAGAGGAGGTTGGATGAACATCTTGCTGGGGTTGTTTGACCCCGGTATTGTTTCCTGCCATGGCGGGGGGTCGGACTCTATGATCTACTCAGGTCCCTTCTGACCCTAGAAACTATGAAACTATGAAGCTTAATGCATCTGCAACTCTGCCATTCAACTATGCTGGTTTTCTTTTGGGTTCAAAATAGGCTTCAGTTTTCATCTCAGTTCCTTTTCTGCTCTTAAGCAAATTTGCCAGTAAATTTTAAAGAAGAATAAAATATCCTACAACTATACATACATATATATGATGCAAAGAGTATCTAGGAGGGTAGAACTGGGGTAAGTTCAACAGAGTAGGACTCAAGAGGCTGGGCTCTATGTGAACATAGAAAAATCTCTTCTTGCTGTTCCTCCATTTTTCCAACTGTAATATGGGGATAATGATACTAATGTCCCATGTAGTAAAGCTACAGATAAAACATAACACAGTAATTTTTACTAGGGGAAGTCTATTATAAGTTTGACCTCCATGAAATGGCATGTAATTTACTTCAGTGCTGCATTTGCTCTTTAATCCTTAAGAAGTGAAGACATTTCATATTATTTAGCTCTGATGAATAAAGATCTCTTTTTATACATGGAAAATGATGAGAATAATTTATAATTAAAAACACAATCCTTATATTACAGTACTATGTTCTTCTGCATCTGATGCACTTTTTACGTTTATTTCAGGCCCTTCTTGATACTCAGAATCTTTTGCGATCTCAGATTACAAATTTTACTTTCAACCTGGGATTTTCTGGGAAGTTTTATCACACAGGTAAGAATTAAAATTTATAATAATTTATATTTTGGTTATTAGTATTCTTGAAAGTGTAAAGGATGTAGAAATGACTGTAATAATATAGTATCGCTTTATTATTCAGAATAAGAAATAGGGAAATGGCCTTTTTTTTTTTTTAGAATAAAGTTTTACATATAGTATTTAAATACGTATTTACAGTTTTCCTATACTTTATATTTTAATAAAACTGATACAATTTATGTAAATTATGCTGCATATATTTATACTGTGCCCTGATAGATTAGATACACATTTTAAGCATAGTAAGATATGCTTAAAATGTTCTAAAAATTGTTAAGAATCCATTCAACTTTCATAACGTTATGATTCAGGTATGCATGTAAACTATTTGTTCCATTGCCTTCCACTTTCCCTTTATTTCTTGATATGTTTTGTAATTTAACAAAGTAATTTCCATAGAAAGCTAGGTAAGTAATATTTTCGGAACTTTACATATGAAAGCTTTTGACAAAACCAGAGAGTTAAACCATTTATGGTCACTTTGGTGGATACTCTAAATCAAAGATAGCCAACCTGCAATATGCATGTCACAAGTGACACAGGCAGTCTGTGTGTGTGGCATATAGCAGACTGGGGAGGGGACAGGCATCACACTGGCAGATAGAGCAGCAAGCAGAAAGAACAGAAGATGGGGCACAGGTCAGAAAGCAGATTGGAAGACTGGACAAGGGAAGGAGATAGCATGGCATTTGGGGATTGAGGAGGGTGTGGGCATAATTTGTGGCACACCAGCCAAAAGACTGTCAGTTTGACCAAATAATATGTCTGTTTCAGAAAGAAGGTGAAAACACCTTGAGTGATATAGAGCTTGAGTGGAGTAAAGCCTAACAGTATATTATTATCTGGCACTGTCCTGCAATAAGAAAGAAGCAATGTGGCCTTTTCACCTAAATTTCCATGTTTTAGATGATACTTATAATTTTCCCTTGTTCTCCCTCCCCGCCATCATTCTGGAAAAATTTGGAACTCTGTTGAACAGAGGAACACAATCTGTGATGGTTAATCTTGTTTGGTTTATGGAGAATTTTGTACGTTAAAGGACCACAGATTTCACCTTTCATATTGCCAGTTGTTATAGCAGCTTAAATTGGTGAAATAGCAACAAAAAAAAACCAAAACAAAATGTATGCAGGCAAACTAAAGTAGCTGTATAAATAGGAATGGGGGGAATGAGTCATTAAGTTGGGGAAAAATAGAATATGGCCCTCAGCGATGAAGAGCATAAAAGACAACACAAGTTCATGTCAGACTTGAAGAAACAGGCACTGTACCTTTAAGAGGCTACACTGTCCTTCCTAAAACTCCTTTTTGGTAAGGGCAGCTGTCCTGCAGGTTGGTAGTACAAACTGGCTCACATTGCAGTGGTAAATTAGTAGAGACTGTCTCCTCTGTAGTAAACCCTATACTATTTAGGGTTTGTCTCCTTTTTGAGTTGCTCATCCTCTTTTTGCTTGCCTGGTTAGTTTTAGCCAGTTAGTTACTTTGCTGGCATGTGTAAAAAGCATAGTCCCATAATTACTATAGTCCTGGACTCTTGATGTTGGATCACCCCTGAAATGGCCATATTGTGAAACTGACAAAACGACTAGCTTTAATAGAGTCCTAAAGTCTAATGATCCCAGACAGACGGCTGCATCATTACATCTGACTGCCCCCATTTTATCCTTTTTCACATGTTTCTCTAGCTCTGTTCTCTCTGATGGAGAGAGGGTAAAATTCTGGATGGCAAAGGAATAAATCTGACATGATTCACTGATGAGAAGAGGAAGATATGAAGGGGATAGAATGTTAATTGGGGCAGAGATGAATTGAGGCATAAATGGGGATAGAGTGCTAGAGACAGCACAATACATCTGGTGCACAAAATAGAGTACTGGAAAGTTTTGTAAGGAAAGAAGTCAGAACAATAAAAAGGTGAATAAACTAGTTACATTTGGTGTCAAATTATAATGGCAACATGATGCTTGGAGAAAGACCTGAAGCAAGATATTTAAATGTGTGTGGTTTATGGGAAATATACAAAAGGAGAAAATAGCAATTGGACATACCAAGAGTTCTGTTAAACCACAGCGAACAAAATGAAGCAACAATTAGTCTCATATAAGATACCCTGAAGAGGCTGGTAGGAGAATGCTACAGAATAGCTAGAGTTAGTGGTCTCAACCTTTCCAGTCAGGGCATCCCTCCCCAACTTGAATGTGGCAGCACCACTGTTGTTCTCAGCTTGCCTCAGTGGTTCTCAACTGGGTGTCACCATGCTGGTAAAACTGCTCTGCATGCCTACTGTACAGCCAGACCGGGAAGGACTATGGCTCAAATGTGTACCCTCCTGCCTCCTTAGAGTTCTCTGCTAGTCCTAAAAGCAGGCAGGAGGGCCAGCTGATACTGCCATCCTTCCCAGTCCAACCCTACGCGGTATCTCCTGGAGTCAGCAGCATGCAGGGCAGGTGGAACCAACCCAGGAATTTCTGTTTTTGGAAGGAGCATGGGGTGGGGGGCACACTGGGAAGGGCTACAGCTTGAGCTGGCTCTCCTGTCTGCTGTAGGGGCTATCAGGGAATCCTAATGCAGGAGGATTGCACGTGTCACAGCCCTGCACATGGGCAGTTTTACCTGGCCCACACTGCAATACTTGCAATGTGGCACCCTGGCTGAGAGCCACTGTCTCAGGTAATGTAAAAAGGATAATAGAACTGATTGCAGGGATGATCTGGATAAAGAATCCTGAAAAGGATTCGTAAACACTTTCTCTTAACCTCTTTATACACCACCTTCTACATAGGTTATTTTACTAATAGGTTATCTCCGCCCCCCACCCCCATATAGTACTGTCGTCTAACTGGTCAAATGAAAATACAATGCTGAACTACTTATTTGAGATCTATCTAACAGAAGCTGGGTGGTGCTTTATTTTTTTTTAATGATTTTAATGTATTTAGGAGGTTTTAAAACTCTTGCTTGCAATCATTTTGAAATAATATTTTATACATCACATTTTATATGACTAATATTCAGCTTATTTTTTCCTAACGATTTTAACCCTGTAACAAAACTGGAGATATTGTTCTTGGGGATTTCTTTGCAGGAACAGAAGAAGAGGATGAAGGTGATGACCTGTTGTTGGGGTCAGTGGATGAATTCTGGTGGTTTCCCCATATGTGGAGTCACATGCAGCCTCATCTTTTCCATAATGAGTCTTCACTAGTGGAGCAGATGATTCTCAACAAAAAATTTGCATTAGTAAGTAACATCTGTGCATTGTGTACTGAGTAGAACTGGGCAGGAGCTATAATTTTTCTTTTATGGGAAATTCTGTTATTAAAAGATTTGTTTTTCCAGTACCCAAAAATAAATTAAATTTTATATACGGTGAACTGTAAAATAATAATAAGTTTAGGTCAACTGAAACAGTCTGTTACTATAAAACTGAAATCTTTTATTCTGATTTAGGTATTTTTATTATAAGTAATAACTTACAAGAGGGCTGTCCATGCAGCAGGGGGAAGCGAAGGAAGAAATGTGCTGCCCAACCACCCGAAGGGTTAGCATGCAACCTATGGGCTCCTTTCTGTTGGGATGTCAGAGATGCATGCATGTTTGGTGGTGGGCAGGGTGCCTGTGCTCTATGGTGGGGGACAGAGATGGGCTGCCCATATGGCATGTGGGTGGCACACATGGCTGGGAGACAAGTGGGGTGGTACACAGTTCAGTGGGGGAGCCAGGCTGAGCCAGGCAGCCTCTGAAGTACATGTGGCAAGGACAAGGAGGTGTGTTGCACTGCCCATGTAGTGGGAGAGAGCTGGGGGAAAGCCATGCTGGGGTGCCCATGTGGCAGGAGATAACATAGGGGGCTGGCCACGCATGGTCTCCAGCTGCCTGGAAGCTGGCTTACAGTATCTTTGGTTTATATGTAAAATACACTTTGCCATGAAAAGCTGTTTGAAATGAAAACTCAAAACATTTCACTTCACTAACATTTAAATATTATCAGAATTTTTTTTATATTTATCTATGAAATGTCATTGGAAAAAAACACGTTTTTTTGAAAGTGGGTATTGGAATGAAGACTTAATTTGATTAACTATAGTCCAAGTCTGCCACATTAGGAACTTTTAAAAGAATTTTCTGCTATGAAATCTAGTAAAGCGTTTCATGTTCCCTAGCCCTGTCTGTTATGGCCACAGAGAAAATACCATCTTCATCCTCTCTATAATGAGCCTTCAAGAATTTGAAAACTGATATCGATCCCTGCCTCAGTCTTCTCTCCTCCAGACAAAATAACCCTATCTCTGTCAGTCTTTTCTTACAAGTCATGCTTCCCAGGCCTCTTATCATGTGTGCTGCTCTCTGCTGTATTTTTCCAATCAGTCCAAATGCTTCTTGAAGTGGGGGGCCCAAAACTGGAGATGGTGAGGCCTCATTAATGTTGAGTAGCGTGGAAGAATCATTTCCCTTGATTTGTGACACTCCTGTTACTACCACTGAGTAGGAACATCTATATGAGACGCTACTGTGCAATAGTTACTGTGCATTTATTTAGTACTTGTATAATCGGCGTTACTGTACAGTAGCACCAGCGAATGCCTTTTTAGTAACACTACTGCGCAGTAGCCTAATAATATAATGCAGTAGCATATTAGTACTGTTTGTGCTGGGACATGCTACTGCACAGTATTATTCAGCTACTGCTCAGTTAGCATCTCGTGTAGATGCACCCAGTATGCTGTTGGCCTGTTTTTGCAACAAAAGCACACTGTTGGCTGTTATTCATCTTATGGTATACTGGAATCCCCAAGTCCTTCTCTGTAGTACTGCAGCCTAGCTAATCATTCCCCACTCTCTAATTGTGCATCCAGTTATTTTGTCCCAAGTGCAGGACTTTGCACTTGTCCTTGTTGAGTCTCATCTGGCTGATTGCAGGTCATTTCTCTAGTCTATCCAGATCATTCTGGATCTTAGCCCTGCCCTACAGAGCATCTACAGTTCCACCCAACTTGCTGTCATCTGCAGATTTGCTAAGTGTGCACTCAATCCCAACATCCTTTTGTTAATGAAGATGTTACTATCAGACCAAGGACAGACTCCTGGGGATTATGATGGGAGTTTCTCTGCAGAATCCCCCTGTCAGCCTGGAGGTTATGACTGCCTCAATCCCAACATCCTTAACATTAATGAAGATGTTAAGCAATATCAGACTCAGGACATACCGCTGAGGACTTGATGTCTTCTCCCAACTAGACATTGAGCCATTGATGACTACTTGTTGAGTGCAATGACCCAACCAGTTGTATATCCAGTTTATAGGACTTTTGTCTAGTATGTATTTCTGTTGCTTGTTAATGAGAATGTTATGGAGACAGGGTCAAAAGCCTTGCTGAAGCCAAGAATGTTGCATCTACTGCTCTCCCCCATCCACAGAGCCTGTCACCCTATAGAAGGAAATCAGATTGGTCAGGCCTGACTTGCTCTTGGTGAATCTATGCTGGCTGTTTTTGATCACCTTGTTCTCCTCTAGGTGCTTCACGGTAAATTCCTTGAGGACCTGCTTCATAATTTTTCCAGGTATTGAGGTCAGGCTGACTGGTCTGTAGTTTCCCAGATCCTCCTTCTTCGCCTTCTTAAAGATAGGCACTGTGTATTTGCCCTTTTCCACTCATCCAGGAACTGAGTTAAATTCCATGAGTTCTCAAACAGGATAGCAAATGGCTCTGAAATTACTTCAGGCAATTCCTCAGGGCTGCATGACATCCAGCTCTGCCAGATTGAAACTGTAGCTTTTTTAAGTAATCGTTCTGCCATTACTTTAAGATGTTTGACTCCTTTCCTCTCTTTGTTGCCAACTGCGCTCATCATCTGGTAGCTGCCCCTATTTGTGAAGACTCAAGTAAAAAAGGCATTAAATACTTCAGCCTTTCTGCATTGCCTGTAACTAGACTACCTTCTGCATTCCATAAGGGACCCACAGTTTCTTTAACCTTCCTCTTACTTTTGACATATTTATAGAATCCTTTTTATTGCCTCTCATATCCTGTGTCAGTTGCATCTGAAATCATTCCTTGGCCTTCCTCATTTTCTCATTTTCTCCCTACATATCTGTGTGATACTCATATTCTTCCCTAGTATATGTTTATATTTTTACAGCAAGAATCTGACAAAAAAGTTACTGTAGTGAGAATCTGAGAAAACACAAACAACCATGCAGGCATGAGCATGCAGGCATAGATATGTGCTTGATGTTATTCCGTAACTTGGTTACACGCGGTTTTACACATGCATGCCATACATTATTCTGTTCATAGAACTGAATGCTGCTGATTTTGAACTGTGATATTCTGATATGAAACGCATCTTATTATTTAACATGGGTTAAAACCATATGTATTTTCACTATTTAAGAATTCATTATAGGCTAAATTATGCTTCACCTTGTTACCTTGTGTGGGAGGATTAGATAAGTGGCGGCAGAGAAGCACAGGAAGCAGTTCTCTCATAACACATTCATACATGTGCTAGTCATAATTTGGCTCTCAGAGCTGGAAAATATATAGAAAATGAGGTGAAATTAGCACTACTGAAGCCCCAGACAGATTTGTTTTAGTTAACTTTTAGTGCAAAGAGTAAACATAAATTACTGTGGTATATTAATAAAATTTATATTCCGAACAAAAATATAAAAGCAAGGTCAAGAGTCCAGCCAAGTCCTTCCACCTAGTGTGGTTAAAGTGTGGCAGTGACTCCAAGAGAGTGATGTAATTCTCATAGAATTGTGGAAAAATATGGCTGGAAGGGTTCTTAGGAGGTCATCTATACCAGGAACCCCTACCCCTGTCCTAAACACTGACACAGAGCCAGGCAACCTAGCCGGGCAATGGCAGCCCACCACATGCTGCCCCACTTTGCTTTTACCCTAAATCTCTTTGCTGAGCCCCTGATGACCTGTCACAGACACTCAGGGTTCTGTAGAATGCTGTTTGGAAACCACTGATCTACACCTTAAGGCAAGATAAACCATCTCCTCCAAAAGTTTGATTTAAAAAAAAATCTTTTAACGATGGGAACTCCACAGGCTCTCTAGGTAATCTGTTCCAATGCTTACCCATGCTCATAGTGAGTGCTTCCTAATATACAGCCTACATTTCCCTTGCTGCAGTTTAAAATTGTGACTTCTTCTCCAGTCTACTTGAGCAACATTATCGCCATCATTGTTATAACCACCCTTCATGTACTTGAAGACTATTAGCAAATCCCCCCTCAACCTCATAGTCACCAGAGTAAATAATCCCATTTCTTCCAATCTTTCCTTGAAAGCTGTGTTTCCTAGACTTCTAATTATTCTTGTTGTTCTCTGCAGAATGCTTTCTAGTCATATCTGGCCATCTTTGAATCCCCAGTCTTAATAACCAAGTATTGATTCACATCTGGGTTGGCTGGTTGTAGCCTGGATTTCAAATTCTGAACAGGGCTCAAACTCTGGAACTAGAAAAGGCACCTTAATTATTAGCCACTCTGAGTTCCAGTTCAACCAAAATATTTTGTATAAATCAGCAGTATGCCCTTCCTGGAATATTATGTTCACTTCAGGCACTGTATCTCAAAAATATATTACAGAAATAGAAGAAATTCAGGCACAAGAATGATCAGAGCCATATGAAAAATGCACATATTGAAAGAGACTGAATATATTAAGACCCTTCTTTAGAGATGAGGTGAATGAGAGGGGAAGTAATGAAACATAACAAAAATGTCCAGGGTTATTATAGTATTTTAAAAATGTTTTGAAAGGTATATAAACCCTCATGCTGATGGAAATAAGTCAATCTTTAACTATTTGAAGTTAGGAGGAAATTTTCCCTGGCATCTTTTTCAAAAGCAGCTGGTATGGTGTCTGTTAGAGATAGGATATTGGCCTGACAGATCAGTACTCTAATCCTTTTTTCGCAATTTCTAGTTCCAAAGATGATTTGAAGATGGACTGAGGTATGACAGACAGTTGAGGTTTGAGGTGATAAAGATAGATTTAGATTTTTTTAAATCTTACCTGTAACAATATATATCTGTTACTATATATTTATATGTATGTGTGTGTGTGTGTACATATATACATACATATACATACACATATATATATGTGTGTGTGTGTATTGTATAAAACTACATAATATTCTTTCATTTGTATATATATATGGACCTTTCCCCAGTGGAGAGAAAGAAGTTTGTTTATAAACTGAATATTGATTAAGAATCCTACACTTCACTAGAAATGGTTTGTTTTAACCAACTACAAATAGACAGCATGAGTCAGATCTATGACAGATCTCAGAACTCTTTGCTATGTACTCTGAAAGTGGAAAGCAACCAAAATGAGTAGCATGTCCAACTTAGCTAATTTACTCAGTGTTAGAAGGTTGGTATAGCAAATCCTGTGGTACTATCTTTCTATCTAGTTCATGGAGTCCTGCTATAGTAAGGAAGGTATGTTCAGAGAATTTAATGTCCATCTCATCCCTGTGTACTATAGCAGTTCCTGAGGAGTGGTTAGCAATTAGTACAATATAGAGAAACTTCAGATTGCTTGAAGGCACAAGGTGTGCTGGATGCATGGGATGGCCTCTAGAATCTGCCCTTAAGTATGAAGTGCTGAAGTCTACTTAGTCCTCCCTCATTCTGGCAAGTTTGGATGGAAATCTTCTGCATGAGTTTTATATAGGAATATAAGTAAGGATTGTGGGCCTAATTTAAAAAATAGGAGGTCTGCATGCGGTGGGGCTAGGAAATAAGGACCTTTATGGTCATAAAAAACTATAAAGCATCGGTCAGTTTATTAAACCACCATCACTTTTTCTAATACTGTTTTCTCTTGGTTTCTGAAAGGCCAGGAATGTGTAGGTATAGTTTGAAATGTGAAATTTTGATCACAAGGGAACTTAATATAATGTAATTAAAAACCAGCATATTGACTAAAGTGGTAGTAGGCCATATCTACACATTACACTTAAGGTGTGATTAAGCAGTTAATCATGCCTTAAATTGTGATTCAGCCACACATTCAATCAATTAATGGCATGATAAAACAAGGATTAAGCTACAACATTATTCCACAAAAAATATGTAATACATTATGGCTTGTTCTTATCACAGCATTAATTGAAGTATGGCCAGGTGTTCCTCTGTGGCTGGAAGCCCCATCAGTTGACATGGCTCCTGGGTGCAGGGGTTCACCACCTGCTGTGAGTCCCATTAGCTGTGGGGCAAGAGTGCAAAACTGCAGTCCCATGCCCCGCCTTTCACTGGCTATAAGGCATAAATAATTTCACCGGATGCTGGATCCCAGTCACACTTACTGCTAGGTACATGTGGCATGGCAGGAGACATGATTGTGTGACTTTTGCTTCAGATCCTATCACGCATTTACCTCAACATCTAGAGAGGCCCTTAGATGACTAGCACAGATTCTTATATGAATGTGCCTGAGTCTAAAATAGCCATGGGTTTTGCAATTACAAATTTAAAACCAAAAAGGAAAAAAAGAGAGGTTTTGGCAAACCATTTCTTTTCATAACTTAAAACAATCAGTGATGTCCCTAACCAAGTGTGTGTGTCATACATAAAGTTGATTCAACTAAGTAGTTGTTAAACTTGTATGGGGTTAACTTGGACTGACGTGCCCTGGAGTAAACATTTCAGTCAAAATTAGAACCATGCTAGTTTAAAAATCACTTAGTCCAGTCAGCTTTATGTATCTGCAAGTTCCACTGGAGCTTGAATAAGCTATGGTACACTTCAAGCTGAAAACATTAAAACTGAACAAGGACCACTGGGATTATAGTCCAAGCTACACGGTACTGAAAATATTGGGTTAGAATAAATGGTATGTACTTTGATTTCAACTTAATTCTCAGGTCAAGCTGATTCATGTTTTCCTCATCATTTTATTAATGCTTTAAATATTTTACATTGATAGTCATGTTTAAAAATGCTTTTAATGAAGTGACTCTGTTACACTTGCTTTCCCACAGAGTAAGGGTGTTTGCCTTCCTCTGTAGCTGGAGGCATGGCCTCCTTCCTTGGATCTCTTGAGCACATTTTAACAGTTCTCTCAGCAGCAAGGCGTTGGCCACTATTGTCCCCCTGATTTGGTGGTGGCAGGTTAGGGTATTATGCCTTGTGGTTTGTGAGGGTTGACTATGTAGTTGTATTAATAGGTCAGACAATGGATTTGTATAGGAAGGTTTGGGTGATAGGCATGATCCTGATTCTGGTGGGGGGTTGAACAAGATGACCTCTGGAGATCCCTTCTAGCCCTACTTTTCTGTTCTATGAAAATGCGCACCTTTAAAATCTGTACAGTCTGTAAAATGATTGGCATCAGAAGCACAGTGCTTGAGAAATAATAAGGACACTATTACATAGGAAAAACAATAGGCTTATAATTATAAAGATTTTAATTAAATTGCACATTTGTATTGCATATTGGTGAGAGCTCCAGAAATCCCTTAAAAATTCAGACTTTTGTTTAGAGCTGGATAAAGAAAATTAAATGGAACATTAGAGAATACAGTCTCAGATATTTCTATAAAGTTTATTCTTTGTGGTGCTTTTGCATGCTCAAGTGAAGTAGAAAAGATTAAGATAAGAGAAAAGGGAATTGAAACATCCATAATGGAATTAAGTAGTTTAAAGTGGTATAACTGATTGTGTTTCCATCTTTTATCTTCACATGCACTGAAATCAATGGATGAAATCCTATACTATTTACATACTGTTGAAATACATTTTCATTACACACTTTGCCTCTATAGTAGTGAATCAGACATATTATATTTTATATATATAATATGTAGCGTAATTGATGGTATGTTGTATAGTTCCTACTGGCAAGACTTTTGGGTGTCTGTAAAGCCCCCTGTAAACTAAGCAGGCTATGCCATCAGTTTGCAGTTGTATGTGCTATAAGTTGTCAAGGGAACATATATTTTAATTAAATAAAGTAAGTTATTGAGATTTTGAAAAATTGCTGCCTCTTTAAACCAGGTTATTTTTTTTACCAGCCTCACTTAGCTAGGATGAAACACTTACCATGATGAAAAATAGCTTGCTTTCTTTACAGATTTTGTGAGAGGTAAGCATTTCTTTGGGTAATATCTTTTACTGGACCAGCTGCATGGTGGGGATGGAGTTAGACAAGCATTTAAATGCAAGACATTCTTCAGGTCTGAGGGAAAAAGAATATGTTGGCCTAGTAAAATATATCACCCTAAAAAAACCTTCCCTCTTGCATAATTCCTAAACCATCACAGCTACAATATCACTGTAATACAAATTCTACAACTTTAAGATCTGATTTCCTAGAGTCTTCCAGTCTACAAGAAAACATTTTGCATTCCACTGAGAATCTTTTCTTTCCAGCCTTAATTGTTTGAGCTTGAACTGCTTGAAAGATTAATCAAAGAGGCAGATGTAAAGCATCAAGAATTCACTGATGTATTTACGTGTGTGTATGGTACCTTAGGCAAATGGTTGCACAAGAAATTCGCTCGAAGAAGGGTGTTTATGCCCGAAAGCTTACGAAGGACTTTTTCAGCTGGTTAGTTGGTCTAAAAAAAGATATCACATCTACCCAAAGAACCTTGCCTGCACAAGAAATGTGATTTGCACCCTTCACACCTTTAAGGGCACCTGAGCCTCAAAGAGAATTCATTCCACAGGCACAGAAAGCATTAGCTCTGACTTTACGCCCCCTCCATAGGTTCTGTCCATTGGGCACCTGATGGCTCAGAGGACTAATGAGCCCTTCACTTTTAGGTCAGAAATTGGAACGTTGCCCTAGCAAGAACTGACAAAAAAGCAGTTACTATTTTGTGGATCACTGTAGACTATGGGTACAAGCAGAGTTACAGTTAGATTGACCGTTAGGGGTTAAGTTGATCTAAGTGACAGTCTGTACGGACTTCAGGGAGGTTAAATTGGGCAAAAAATGGCTGGCTTGATTTAACTTAGTTCACCTAAGGAGGTGAACTAAGTTAGATAGGAATTGGGTTATCCCGATCTTCTAAACCTCTGCACACATTTGGACCATCTGTGGGTGCACTTTTCTGATCCTCCTACACCATGACTGAGCTGTTTTTAGCCTCCCAGTACCTCCCCCTCATGATGGACACCCCCCACCCACACACCCAGCAGCCCACTCCTCCCCAGCTCCCACCCTGACTTACTTAAATCAGGTTTCCCATGTGAATCCTGGCACCAGTGAACACACACGCCACACATGATCTACAGTCACATGGCTTAAAGCAAGCCACATGATCATAGATCGGGTATGATGACCATGTACATGTGTCCTGTGTAAAAGAGCTAGTAGTCTAGGTCCAGCCCCTGGTGGATAAGTGGTCACAAAAATAATTCCCTGTCAGTTAGGAGCATTATTGGCAGTTGCAGTCCAGCAACTAGGGAAAGTGACTTCAGAAAATGAAGTGCCATTTCACTGAAAAAGGTTATCGGGGTTAAGGAATGTTAGCAAAATATATTGAAGAAATTTGCTCTGCTACAGCCACTGCTGTTTTGTGGATAAAAAGCAAGTTTCATTCTTCAGGGATGTCAATATGCCAGCATCTGCAAGCACTAAATTTACTACAAAAGAAAAAAATGTATAAAAACCAGTAAGAAAAATGATGCCATTGCAATATCAACTGATTGTGTCTCAGAAGAAAAGTGAGGTTATGTTTTTGTTATAATAAGCCATTCAGTACCAATTCTAAAGTATTAAGAAGTTGCTCTTTTCATTTTTTTGTGGGATTATTGATGTTTTAAATACTTTCACACTTAGCTTCATCCCTGTGCATTGTACATGTAGGTAGGAGGTTTTATTCTAGAGTTTTTTTGAAAAAATCTGAAAAGAAGTAGGAGCTTAGGGAAAATTCTTCACCCTTTGACTTGTGAACAACTTATGATTCTGTCTATGAGCTACAGGTTGAAACCTCAGTAGCTAATATAGGATAATTTCAGAACTTAACTTTAGCACAGAAATAGATTTACAACCAGAAATAACCAAAATCAATAATTAAATCAGCAAAAAGGAAGTGAGAGATTTGAAATTGCAGGAGTTGACATTTTAAATTGTAGAAAAACAACAATGTGAATTTGGAGGGACAAATTAACCATTGTTAAGGATGGGGCTGACTATCTAAGATTTTGAAATTAGTCAGGCAAGGCTATTAAAATTTACGTGAAACTCACTGATTGTTATTTACGTCAGTAGATTTCTAGGTGGAAAAGAAAGAAATAATTGTATGTGACAATGACAACAAAATAAAGTCCTTGGTGGTTAGCCATGAATATTTGTCAGATTTCAAGATCGTCAGCATATTTGTACATATCTATATATAGCTCTCTCACATGCTTTCTCTCTCTCCCTCTACTTCAATAGATAGAGAGGGAGAGAGAGAAATATTAATTCATTAAAAACTTGAAGAAAATGGTGGTGGAAAGGCTTCATGAAGGTTGGCTGGTTTGGGGTTTGTTTTTTTTTCACATCTTGTGCAATTGTATAAATTTATCCTCTTTCAATGCAGCAATGTAGACCTTGGACCTAGTGTGCCTAAGATCTTCTGAGTCTAAGTAACCACCAAACATTTTTCTGTGGCCTTTGGGCTCATTCTTCCCTTTGGAAGTAGGGATCTTTGGCAGAGCTGCTGTAGGCCCCAAGATCAATGTGGAATATAGATTTCCAGTAGCTTAAGTCTACCCTCTCCGGCTCTTAGTTCAGCCGTTCGGAGTCATGTAATAGTTGAAGCAAATAAGATACAGACCTTGCCAGGGTATTACTAAAGCAATCGCTGTTAGAGTGCAAGAGGGATTTATAGATCTAGGCAAAGCACAAAATAAAATATCTGTTCAAAATTCCTTTCCACATATTTACCTTTATAGAGGATTATTTAGGATTTCATTCTCCTCTCATGGACCTTACTCTTCCGACTCAAGCTCCTCTTCCAGATCATGGAGCTGGTCTCAATCTGCCCCAAGCTTTTTTAATACCTTTATCTCAGTCCTGGAAAGATTGTGGAGCAGATCCTGAAGAAATCCATTGTGAAGCACCTAGAGGAGAACAAAGTGTTCAGGAACAGCCAACATGGATTCACCAGAAACAAGTCAGAACTGACCAATCTGATTTCCTTTTCTGATAAGGTGACAGGCTCTGTGAATAGGGTATTGTAGCAAATGTTCATCCCAGGGGTTGTCACGATGCTCCCTGGTGGCTGCTTAGTAAGCCTGTGTGAAGCGGCAAGCATTCGTTTCAGATTTGGATCGAGCCAATTCAGAGGGACAGTGATTCGATTCGGTAATTCAAGTCACTGTCCTGATTCAATTTGTCCTAATCGGATTCAAAGATTCGGCACCAATTTGGAGATTTGTCCATAGACTAAACAGGCAGCAGTCCTCAACCATGCTGGACACTGCTGCCTCCAGGACAGGGGACAGAAGGAGTGTGTGTGTGTGTGTTGGGGGGGGGACAGATCAATGCCCCCACAGTGATGGAGGGATTGGGGCTGGGGCTGGTACAAGCTGCCCTGCTGGGGTGGGAGAGTGTGGGATTCAGGGAGGGGGCCTCCTGCCACTGCCAATCTGGGAGGGCATGAGAGTGAGCACGTGCCTCAGATCTGCACAGGGCAGGCTAGACCGGGCTATGCTTTGGGTGGGCAGTGAAAGGTGCTGGGAGTGGGGGCTATGCTCTCCTACTGCTTGTCCAGCTGAGGTGGGGGGAGTGAGGGATGCAGATGCAGCAGCACTGGGAGCAGAGGCTATGCCATGCTGCCACTTGCCCAGCGAGGGCAGGGGGTGTGATGCAGGCGTAGCTCACTCTGGGTGGAAGGTGCTGGGAGCGGGGGCTTTGCCCTGCTGCTGCTTGTCCATCCAGGGCGGGGGGGGGGAGGGTGTGGGATGCAGGTGCAGCAGTGCTGGGAGCAGGGGCTATGCCCTGCTGCTGCTTGTTCAGCTGGCGCGGGGGCGGGGGATGTGGGTGCAGCAGCACTGGGCGTGGGGGCTATACCCTCCCACCACTTGTCCAACCGGGGTAGGGAGGTGTGGGACAGTGCTGCTTGCCTGCCTGAAACAAGCGGCTCATAGCCTCCCTGCACCTCTTGGACAATCTGTGGCTTTGCCCCACTATGCCCCAGGTGGGTGAGCATGGGGGCAGGTGTGTGCCCCCATGACTGGGTATATGATCAGGTAGGGGCCAGCAGTAGGGGCTATGGGGGAATTTTAGGGTGGCTGCACTGCCCCCCATAGACCCCACTCCACTGCACTCTGTGGAGCTGGTGTAGCCAGGGCTGTGCTCTGAGCTGCAGCTGGGGCTAGCCTCCCAGAGCGCAGCCTGGCCTCGCCCTCCCTGTGCAGATCTGGGGGCACATGCCTGCTCCCATGCCCTCCCGGATAAGTGATGCATGGTGGCGTGCAGTGATGGGATTCCCCCTCCCCAAGTCCCACACACCTCTCCACCCTGGCTGAGAAGCTTGCCCCAGCCCTAATCCCTCCCTTACTGTGGGGGCATTGATCTGCCTCCACACACGCTCATTCCCTTACCCCGTTGTCCACCACAACAGACTTACCAGCTGGAGGCAGCTGTGTCCAGTGTAGTCGAGGACTGCTGCCTGTTTAGTGTATGGCTGAATCTCTGAGTCAGCACTGAATCTTTTCTGAATCGATTTGGGGGTTTCTGATTCAATTTGGACCTCTTAATAGGTCTCCCAATTTGATTCAGATTTGGAGATTCGGCCACCGAATTGGGCCAAATCTCCTCTGAATCAAATCAGCTACTAAAGCTTTGCACAGCCCTACTGCTCAGCCTTTGCCAGCTTGTGACTCCTTGGGATATCTCCCCTTCACTCTTGCTATGCCTTGATCTTGTTGTCTTTAAAGAAAAGAGAGGCCACCCCAGGGCTTCCCAAGCCTGGTCTCACTCTTATGACCACAAGTGTCCATGGTCATTGCCTTAAGGGCCAATAACTTGGACCTCCTCCTCCCCAGTACCCACTCCCATGCCTCACAGATGACATGCTGACACATGCCCTTCCTGGCCTACATGCTCTTTGACCCCTATCATTGGTGTCACTTGCAAATCAAGGGAAATGATTCCTCTGCACTATTTAGCACTGTCCAGTTTTAGGCCACACACTTCAAGAAGGATGTAGATAGTTTGCAGCGTCCAGCACAGAGTGACCAAAATGATTAGAGGCCTGGGAGATGAAACTTACAAGGAAACGCTAAATGAGCTAGGGTTATTTAATCCAGGGGAGAGAAGACTGGGGGGCGGTGTTGATGACAGTCTTCATATACTTGAAGGATGATTATAAAGAGGATGGACAATGAGCTTTTTTCTGTGGCTATAGGGGACATAGCTAAGATCAATGGCCTCAAGCTGCAGCAGAGAAAATTTAGGTTGGAGATTAGAAGGAACTTCTATGAAGACAGTCAAGCACTGGAACAGGCTACCTAGAGGTGATGTGAAATCTCCATTCCTGGAAACTCTTAGCTGGGATGTTTTAGTTCAGCCTTGAGCTGGGGTCTGGTCTTCATGACCTCATGGGGTCCCTTCCAACCCTACTTTCCTATGATTCTTATGTTCCCCAAGCCTCACCTGAAAGGAAGGAGGCAAGTTACCAACATTCTCCAAAGCACATTAGATATTTTTGTCAAGCATGTATTTACAGGCAAGACAGGAAAGAAAAAGTGTCCAGTCTGAACAGAAAGAGGAAAAAGCAGCAGAACCTACATATAAACTGTATAGAATATCTGCATATATTCTCAAACCAAAAAAAAACCCTAAAAAGAAAGTATTTGACAGTGGCAGACAAAGCCATGTGCCACATCCAGCAGCTTTCTAAATAGCTAATATTTCTACTTTTGCAGTGAGACACTATTTCTAAGACCATGGGACTGCTTTTGGCATTGGTGGTGTCCAGTTAAGTTTAGCTACAGGAGTAGCTGTAGCAGTTGAAAGATTATGTGATCTGAAGAGAAACCACACTATATCAGTTTTGCGAAGGTTAGGAGAAGTTTGCCCAAGTACAGGTGTTGTAGAGGCTCATATGGGATTAGATGCGTATTTGTAGACTTCAAACTGTAGATGTCCTTGAAATGAAACGAACAAGTAACATGCTGTATACATTTTCAATCTATGAGCAAATTTGTCTTGAAAACTTGAAAAAATGCCATCTTATGTTTTGAGTGATTGGCATAAAACCAAAATAAGTGCTTTTTACAGTTCTATTTTTTTCTCTCTCCTTATTCCTAAGCCCTAATCACAGGTTAGTTTATTTGCTGATTTCATCTTCAGAGTGCCCCCTACCTTTTCATACTTCCACACATCTTCAGATCATCCCTTCCTGAATTTTAGGCACGTCTTTGCTACCTCCATATTTGAAAGCTGCCCAAACCATTCTGAACTCTTTTAATTTCCTAGAGCTGTCCTTTTTCCTGCTGTGTTTCAGGAGCACGGAATTCCAACTGATATGGGCTATGCGGTGGCTCCGCACCATTCTGGGGTCTACCCAGTACATGTTCAGCTCTATGATGCCTGGAAGAAAGTCTGGAATATCAAAATCACCAGCACAGAGGAATATCCACATCTGAAACCTGCACGATACAGACGGGGCTTCATCCACAAAAATATCATGGTGAGTTTTATTTGTGATTCCTATACTCTAATTATCTTTAGTTTGTTATGACTAATATAAAAAGGGTAAAAGCACAGCATCCTGAAAGTTCATATTGTGAGAAGCACATATTGCGATACATAAATAGTTTGTTATATATGATAATAGCTTATTAAGTAAAATTAGTATATGTATGCTGGTTGCTGACATCTACCATACTGCTGTTGAAAGTGACACAGTTTCTGATACTAGGAAAAACTTTTGGAGATTGCAAACCTGTTCAGTCCCAGCTATCCATGCTAGTTTAAAATCGTGATGAAAAATGTTAGTGTTTCATCGTGAAGTAAAGTGTCGAGAGTAAGATTTTTTTCATCCTAGCGCAAATTGCCATAGGTCCATTTACTGCCAAGGACTTATGCCAATTGACACCCTTCATCCTGAAACAGTAAAGTTCTTCCACTTACATTCTTTGAAATGGCCCTCACATTGTAGCAGTGCACTTCTTACAGTGACTCACACCCAAAGCCAGGCTTTTCGCCCAAGTGACCAGGCTTAATGCTGGCCAGATGCCCAGAAGCTTGCAGGAAAGAAAGCCTCCTATGGAATTATTCCACTTGAGTTGAAATCACCTAATGCCATGTACTTCATGTAATTCATCTTGTCAGATAGTGACTGCATTATTTACTGAAATTGGCTTAGTGATAACTAAAATGCATACTACCAAGTAAGTGATTTAGGCAATAATCATTGAGGTATTAGATATTTTCTGGGAGTTTCGTATTTGTGATATCCTTGTCATGTTCTTATATTTTTATTGTCAGTGAAATGTTTTAAAACAGCATAAAATTATTTGACAGTATATTTTTAAATGTCTTCCATTTTAAATGTGTGTATATGAGAGTGAGGGAGGGAGAACAATCACTGATGTTTAATACCATATTATATTCTGGGTTCTGAGTTTCGGAGGATGCCTGGTGCATTAGTACTAGTTAAGACTTCCAAGTACTTTATCTTGTAATTATGGCATTGACCTAAAGAGTTACCATAGATACCAGTTTTCTCAGCAAATTAATTAATAGTACTCCAAAATTTAATGTATGGATCTATTTTTGGGAGAAGTCTGTTAAAATGATCTGCAGCCAGCCAGGGAAAAAATGGACACCCTACAGATTTGAGCTCAAGCTTATTCTCCTCAGAGCATTAGCTGTAAGGAAAATAATAGGTTTGTAGATATGCTCAGGGGGCATGAAGAATTTGAATAGGGTTGATTGATTCTGAGGACTCTCCAAATATCTCTTTTCATAAATTTTTGTAAAAACATATCATTTTGAAGACACAGATTGAATAAGGTTTAACATAAGCTTTGAAAAACAGGATAGCAGGGCCGAAAATCAATTTACCAAGAACAATCAGTATAAGACCACCTGTCTCAAAAATCTCAGGCTTTCTGTTCCTCAGAACAAATGCATTAATTTTCTGCATCTGCAGGCTTGGAGTGATGAACACATGCAGTAATAAAGTCATTATGTAAGATTTATTGAAAGCAGTTGCCATCCCCCCCATATCTTTGCTCTGTACCTTTGTATAGAATTGCACTGGTATTTTGTATGGGAAACTAGGAGAATTTTAAAAAGCATGTGTATAATTATAAAAAAAAATTAATTCTATATATTTTATGATTAAGTGGGATTTATGGTCTATGCTCATTGTAGAATACATGTCTTTGAAGGATGCTGAAAAAAATTGCCACAAAAAAGACTTATACAAAGACAGTCTCTTTCAGTAAGGTACTTGCAGGAAAAGTTTTAGGCCTTAAAAGTCTATTAAGCATACAGCATATCCAGCGTACAGCAAACTTGTCAAACTGGACTCAGAAAGTTGATAACTACAAGGACTTGAAATATAGATATTAGTTCAGCATTAAGATGTTGGTTCTATCTGAAATACATCTCTTTCCCACATAAATATTTTCCAAGTTTGGGAGAAAAGGAAATTTTTCAAAGGCAGTTCTGCTGTATGAAGTGAGATAATATCTTTTTACTCCATTGAGCATTTAGTCATACATTCTCACTTTAGTGAGAAAAATAAGCTTTGTACTATGTTCTACAGTCATTAGACTTGCAGAGCTGGCACAGCTGAATGAGTGTGAACTGAATCCTGTTGTAGCCTATGCGTCATCAACAAAATTAGATTTGAATGCAAAGTTATTATTGTCAAGAAAGAAACCATTTGATTTTCAGATTCCAGGTTTGGCACTAAATAAAGACACTGTTTAATGGAAAGATGAATGAAGATGAACCGCAGTCAATAAATACAGAATATATTCCTCCTTTTTTAATAAAGTAATTTTTCAAATTATGACCTCACCTTTAGGAACTAGGAAAGTAGTAGTGAACAGCTTTAAAACACTGCACTGTTATATTATATTGCAAATACAGAAATATTTTTGGAGATTCATTTACATCTGAGTTTTTGACAGTACTTTTTGTGTTTCATATATTAAAGCCAGGAATTTATGGAACACATGATTTGACTTGTGGTTCCACCATAATACAAAAAACACTTCTTGTTTGTTTCAATATGTATTATATGTATTGTTATGTATTATTGTATCTGTAGATTTCCCTAGGTCTTAGCTAAACTGTCTTTCTAATTATTGACTTCAGGCAAAGTTGCAGTGCCAAACTTGCATATGGTTTACATCAGTGGGTCTCAGCATTTTTAGACTTTAAGCTCCTTTCCATAACTTTTGTTAATTGAGCAGCACCCATTTTAAAAAACAATTTGTTTGCAGTACTTTACTTCCGCATACAAGGGCTGAAGGATGGGGGGAAGGAGGAACAGGTGGCTAGGGATGAGTCTGGGCTTACCTCTTTGCATCCCACAGCACCCTTCAAAGGTGCCTGGTTAAGTATCACTGGTGTACATGAAGGAAGGCAAACAGTAAAGTTTATCTTAAGCTTGCTATCATACAAAACAAATTATATAATTTGGTTTGAGAATTCTTTTTCTTGATTGCCCCATCCTTACATAGGTTCTCCCCAGGCAAACTTGTGGTCTGTTCACTCACACCATTTTCTACAAGGAGTATCCTGGGGGTCCAAAAGAACTAGACAAGAGTATCCAAGGTGGAGAGTTGTTCTTCACAGTTGTCCTCAATCCAGTAAGTACTACACCCAGCTCTCAAAATGATTGAGCCATTTGCTGAATTAAGAACTGATCTCCTAAGTAATACTGATTTGTCATGGTTTGCAGTAGTCTCCTTTAAGGTTTAAGGTTTAGCATGGTGCAGATCTACTGTAGAATGTTATATTTGATACTACACTCCATTTTGCCCACTGTAAGATGTTATCATTGATGCTTAGACTCTGTTTTGCCCACTTTGGTAGTGTCCACACACAATGTGGACAGTTGGTTCCCAGGGGACAACTAGCGGCAGCACACCTTGTGCTATTGCTAGTTATCCCTAGAGAACGTCTGTGCCATGCGCGCTCTGGTGCACGGCAAGTTACCCGAAAGGTGATATGGGAGAGCAGCCTTACCTGGGGTTCTGGGGGCCTCCTGGGGCTGCAGCAGCAGCAATTCTGCAACGCAGAGCCTGGCCAGCAGCCGCAGTGCAGCTCCAACTAGCCCAGCTCTGGTTTTGAGCTGCATGCACTCCCCTCCCCGCCCCATGTGCCGCTCCCCCTTTTTTTCTGTGGGATATCCAGGGGCCAGAAAACCCCTCCACACTTCTCTCTTGAAGTAGAGAGAGCAACTGAATGTGCAGTATGTGGTGCCAGAGACATGTCTGTGGCATGACATACCACAAGGCCGTGCTCATCTGGATGTGGCCTCTATGGTTAACTGTGTAGTAGTTAAAAATGAAGCATCTGTCTACCTGGTTTTGCTCTGGTATTTTTAGATGTAGTAGGCATTTCATTTCTAAAAGTATTTAATGTGTTAAGAAATCTTCTTGTTCCTGCAAAAAATATCATAGGTGAAGTCCTTTGAATCCTACTCCTGAGAATTCCCAGTCATAAATGTTAAAAACATTAATCGGTTTAGGGGAGTCAGAAATAAGAAGTGACTTTTCCAGTGCCTTCTGAGAATTTCTCATTTACTGATTCACAGGCACAGTTCATTGCAACTTCAAAGCAAAGTTCCAGTTAAATGGACCACACAGTTAATCAGTCTGTTTAATCTTTCATTTATCCATGATGGAAAAAAACAGAGCAGCTATAAACTGCAGAATATTGACAATTAAAATAGTGCTTTGCAGTGCTTTGCAATTGACTTGGGTTAGGTCAGATTTATCAAGACTTGAGATAAGACTCCTACCTTGCAGTACTTGGGTAAGTTTGGCATGCAGTTTCAGGGGAACTGGAGTTAAAAGGCAAATGCTGAAGTTGCATTAGAAACATGTACATAAGGGCCATGCTACACACTCAAATTAAAGCTGGATAGGAACCAGCTATAAAGTTGTTAGACTTTTTCAAGCACTAACAATATAACTGGTTGGCTCTTTTTATGTCTGGGTAGTCTTTTTTATCATGTGATAATTACTTTGCATGTGTGGCTGGTCTAAATATATTGTGCCATTACCCAGTTAATTGCATAGTATATACAGTGTGTAGCAGGGACCTAAGATATAGCATGATTAATTTAAGGAGAACCAACCATGAAAGCTGGAATTTTCAAAGGAGCCTAGGGGAGCCTAGGACACTTCAGGTCCTTTGAAATTCATGGCCTCATCTGTGAATTGTGCCCTCTTCTAATACCAATTTCTTCAGTGAAAGTCCAGAGGGAAAACGTAACTGTGGATTATTAGACTCACAATCAGCAAACAAGTCTTTTTTGAAGTCTGGAATTCTTTTGCACATCAGTTTTAATCATTTTAAGGGTGTATATTTACTTATTCATTTGTTTCTGTTTTTTATATTTAGTGTTTACATAGTGAATTTAAGAAATTAAAACTCACTTCTTGAGCACAGCAGCAGTCTCCCTAATTCAGGATGCCTGTAGCTCTAGCTCTTACTTTCAGGCAATGAAATAACATCAGATACAAATGAAATATTAGGCATCACAGAAGGCCATAAATTTAGCAGAGTGAGTACTTTGGAAGGAAGGCTTCAGTGAAAATAGAGGTGCTACAGAAAGTTGCTACAACTGTCTTCTCAGGAGTTTAGTAGGTCTCACACAGAACGCTGGTATCTTGCCAAAATGTGGACATGTGCTCCCTCAGTTGTAGTTTTTTCTAGCTGGATAATTGGGAATGGAAGAAAAATATCAAAATACCTTTCATATACTTAACAGTGCCTTTTTCATATATTTTTTATTATTAATTCCATCAGTCTTATTATGGTAGTATATAGAGGCCACCACTAAGGATCTGGGCCCTATTTTGTATGGTAAAATATTAGTTGTTACACCAAAAAAGCTTACAGTCTCTACATATGGCAGCACATAATAGGTAGGGCTGTGCAAAGCTTCAGTAGCCAATTCAATTCAGAGGAGATTCGGCCCGATTCAGTGGCCAAATCTCCAAATCCGAATTGAATTGAGAGACCCATTAAAAGGTCCAAGTTGAATCGGAAGCCTCCAAATTGATTCAGAGAGATTTGGAGTTTTAGAAGGCCTCCAGCAAACAGAAACTGAGAAGAGGGACGGGGGATGGGGTGATCTTCCATATATGAGGATGGGGAAAGACTGCTCTGATATTGACACTTGTAGCTGGCCAGTGACTGTGATCTTTCTCTGATTTCCCTTCCATTCACAGTGCTCTGGGGGAGGGACATTGAAACAACATATAAAGCTGTGTCTGAATTGATCTGTGCCTTTTTTTAGCTCTCTGTCTTGGAGCAGCAGCATCTGAAAGGCTCTGGCTTCCTAAGTAGTCTCTTGCTAGCTAGTCTCTCTTCTTGTAAGTTGTATCCAATCCTTTCCTACTTACCCTTGCCTACAGTCCTTACTGTTATCCCTATCCATTCCTTTCAACTTACTCTTCCCCCCAATCCTCTTATTTGTTCTTGTTAGTCTGTCTTGATTGTTTCCCCTCAACAAAAATAAATCTTTGTTTTCCCTGACAGTGTGTCATCACTGTGCAAGAAATGAGCATGTATTACACACACACACACACACACACACACACACACTTTGCAGCACAGCAAACATTATAAAGTGAGCTGGAAAGGCAGGTGCCAGGTCTTCTGGCAGGGGAGGGAGAGGGGGCAGAGGGAGAGCTGTAAGGTCCCTCCGCCCCAAACATAGATGCATCGTCTTTCCTGGCAGTTGGTGGGTAGTGTAGTGTGGGATCATTTTGAAGTGGCAGATGATCCCAGGTATGCTACCTGCCAGCACTGCTGAAGACAGATCATCTGGGGCAAGGAGGTGAAACACTCCACCACGGCAATGCTGCTGCATCTCAGGAGGCAGCACCCCCATGCCCTTTTTCCTCCTCAGCCTAGCACCAGTGGGAGCATGCTGAAAAATAAGTCCCCCTCACACTCCAAAGCCTCCATCCCTGGACCAGTGGGGGAAAGGCAGAGACAATGAGACGTGCATTCCAAAGGTGAGCGAGATCACCCAGAGCACTGGGGAGATGCTTGCTCTGGATGGCCAGCCCTTCTCCTTTGTTAAGCACCCAGGGTTCAGGCGGCTCATAGTGCTTGTGGCAACATTCTACCAAGTGTCTGCATGCACCACCTTTAGCAGGACAGTGGTGCCCTCCCTGTATGAGGCATTCAAGGAGTACTTGAGAGAGGAGCTGTGGAAGGCAAGTTCACTGGTAGCCTTGCTTAGGACATCTAAAGCAGCTGAGGTGGATATCATGCCTACCTCTTCCTCACAGGGCACTGGTGCAATCAGTCAGGGCATCAGTAGGCTCTCCTTCAAGCAGAGGTGATGGATGAGTCCCACATGGTCAGGGAGATTCTGATGACCATGAACTGCATGGTGCAGGGGTGGCTCGTTGGGCAGGGTGAGCTCACCCGTGGGTTCATAGCCACTGACAACAGGACCAATATGATCAAGGCAGTGTGTGATGCCAACTTTGTTGGCATCTGCTGTGTGGCACACAAGTTCCACCTCGTAGAAGTCAGGGATGCCTTAGAGCGGGGCAGGGCTCCTGGTGATGGCACCATCACTGTCAGCCAGCTCATTTTGAAATTCAGGAAGGTGGTGGGCTACTTCCACCGAAGCATCAAGGTGGGCAAGATTCTATGGAACAAACAGGCAGAGCTGAGCATCCCACAGCACAAAATCATGCAGGATGTGGAGTCTTGGTGGAACTCCACATACCTGATGCTGGAAAGGCTGGTTGAGTAACAGAAGGCCATCCATAAGATGGCCTTGGTTGGGGAGATTGGGATCAGCGGCCCCCATAGCAAAATGGATACCATCTCCCAGATCTTGGTGGTCCTCAAGCCATTCCTCAAGGCCACCAGAGTGTCAGCGCTGGTGATGCCTTCCTTAACCAGGTGATTCCTGTAGTGAAGGAGCTTGAGAATGAAATTGAAAAGTTCTAGGGGATCAGTGTTCCTGGCTGAGGCAAGCCACTTTCACTAGAGGTGCAGGCACTGGTGAAGCAACTGAAGGAGGGCATCAAAAAATGGCTGGATCCAGTATGGTCCACGTGCTGGCGGGTATGTGCAACCTGAGGATGAAGGGGAAATGCTACATCTGCAGCAGCAAAACCATAGATCACTGGACGGAGGTGCTGGTGAACAGAGTCAAGGAGGCAGAAGGGCAGAGGTGAGGGGATGTGGAAGAGGTGGATCCACTTTCCTATGCCAGCACTCCAACCACAAGCCAATCTCTTCTTCCACAGCTGCTGCTAATGTGGGCCAACAGCATGGCTTCAATGTTGGGGTCCAGAGGCACCAGACCCCACCATCAGGCAGGTTGCACAGAGGCCTTGGTGGCTACCTATCTCACTGAGGATGTGAAGCCATTGCACTGTGATCCCTTGGCCTCTTGGGCACCCTGCAGCCAGGTATGGCAGGATCTGGCCATGGTTGCTCGGGAACACCTGTCCTATCCACCAACGAGTGTTCCATGTGAGAGGGTGTTCAGCATTGTTGCAAATGTAGTGACACCACATCGCACCTGCTTGGATCCTGGTTTGGTGGACCAGCTGGTGTTCCTGAAGGTAAATCTCCCATTGCTGGGGTTCCCTGAGCTCCACCTGTAGATACAGTGAGTGCCACCCTCCTCACTCCATCCACACCTATTTGCTTTTTTTATTTGCTTTCAGAACTTTGAGGTGCACTTTCACAGCAACTGCTACACCAGGCTGCCTGAAACCTGGCAGGCCTCATGCCCGCACAAGGGGCTGCCATCCTTGCTGCATTTATCCCGTCTGTCTTAACTCATACAAGTGATATGAGTTTTGCTTTTAACAGTTTGAGGTGCACTTTCACAGAAACTCCTGCACTAATCTCCTTGAAACTTGGCAGGCTTCATGCCTTCAGAAGGGGCTACCATCTCTGCTGTTTTCTTCTGAATCTGTAAAAAAAATTACAACGTTATAGGTATTTTAATGATTCCCCATTATAGTCTGTGGCTGAATCTCCGAATCTGAATCCACCAAATTCGAATCACTGTCCCGATTTGATCACTGTCCATCCGAATCAGCTGAATCCAAATCCAAAGTGAATACTTGTTGCTTTGAACAGGCCTAATAATAGGTACATGGAGTGGGGAAGAAGACAAGATCAATAGCAGAACAGTCATGACTATTACTTTAATACATAGACATTTTGGCATATCTGTCCAACAGTTGGTGAATATGAGAACAACACTATCTTTTTATGAGTTATAGTGTAGGCTTTCATTGCATGATTATACGGTTCTGGGCAATGTGACAGTACTATTCAGCATATGATACAATATAAAATAATAGGAGGTAAATGCACTGTCTTTATAATTGTATCTAAAGAGAAATGGAATGCCAAAACTTAAGCCGTAACAAATTGCAGTAGTGTTAGAAGCTGCCTTAAAATGGTGATTCAAGTTTTAAATATCTATTTATAAACAGTTCCTAAAGCTCATAGCATGGCCTGACAGATAATAAATTAAAAATAAGTCTTGTCATTTTTTAGAAGTTTTAAATCTGTTTATACCATAAATTGTGAGTCTAACAAAGACACATTTGTGCAAACAGTAGGCACTTAGAAGGTAAGGTATGTGGTTTTATATATTTGCATGATTGTAAGATGGTGTACTGTATTCCATGAACTTTCACATACTTCTATTAAAATAGTTGGGATTTCTTTTTGAGGAAATTGCCATAACATATTTGTCCCCTGGGGGTATTTTCTTTATA